>NC_087207.1:67264680-67269680 GCF_015104395.2 Macrobrachium nipponense
TATGCTGTCTAATGGACTTTCTGGCTAGATACAGAAATCGAATAGTGATTATAGAAGTTTTCTGTGTAAGGGATTCAACTTTGCTTAAGCAAATAAAGGCTGAATACGACAGTGACTACTGCCACATAAGTTTTCGTCTGGTTCCATCCATATTTGTAACTAGATCAATGATTTTCTACTTAAAAAGTCTTCCGAGAACAGAACATTTGATTTACGCTGCCAATGTCTGTCCTTCAGAGATGACGAGACAGAAACCTGCTAAAAATATGAAGTACTATTAAGAAGTATCATAGAATACGATCCACTACTTCTTTTAGACCCTGTAACTATTTCCCTAAATACAACCTGAATACGTCTTGAGTCTCCAGCTTTTCAATGTCTTTAAATTAAATACGGGTTGATACAGGACCAAGATCCAGCGCTGGAAACAAATTGTAAAATTCACTATAAAAATATACGATAAAAAGATTCTTGAAATCACATACAGCAGCTCAAGGAGTTATGGGTAATCAGTGATGGTGATGACAACTGCTACAAGTTTCAAAGCCTTTTAAGAATAACCTAGAAAAATCGTTACCTTGTGTGGCTATTGTCAACAGAAAAAGAATAGATTTAACTTGGCCGTTTACTTAGAATAAATTCGTGGTCACATCGAGATAAAACAAAATAAAATAAAAATAAAATAAAAAACTCCAAGCTTTTTCTTCGGATCTTTTCTTGCCCGGGGATCGTCACTTAAAATCATGTTCTTTTTGGTATATATGGATTTTCCGCAGACCTAAAAATAACCATTCAACAGCCATCCTTCCCCCAACCACCACCCCCCCCCCACCTCAACCACCCATCCCCCAAAAACCCAGCCATCCACCCCTGGCCCCCCTTCCACACATCTCAAGCATATGACCCTGATAGGCTCATCCGAATCCGTGGCTCTAATCGTCTTCCTGTCCGTGGAAAATTACACGAAAGGACTCTTTCGAAACGCTTTCGAACGCCCTTTTCTCTTGTCCTGGTTCGCCAGCAGGTTCGGGAGAAATACTTCCACGTCGGAGAATATGTTTAGAGTACTCTGATATTGACAGAAAGTCGGAAGGAGGAGAAATAATATTGATACGACGAAGCCCACATTTCGATGGAAGATTCGGAGAGACTTGCTGACGGAGGAGGGACTGGGGGGGAGGGGGGTGTTAGTGAAGGTGAGGGAGAGAAGGGGGTTCACGCCTCACTGGGCTTTTTCTTGGGTAGAGAATTTGACTCCTGCTGTGTGCCGGGGAGAGAGAGAGAGAGAGAGAGAGAGAGATGCTGGAGAAGAGAGAGATGCTGGGGAAGAGAGAGAGGGGGGAGGAAGGGGGAAGCAGGTCTTTTGTGTAGTAAGTGTCATCCCCTTTTTCTTATATTCTTTTTAAGCCTTTCACACATCTATTTACAAACAGACGCGCGCGCGCGCGGGCAAAATAAAGCCCAATAAAAAGCAGACGACACAAAACAAGAGAGCGTTTTGTCATGATGAAGTGTTATTATTGGCGAGTGTGCTGTTGACAGGCTCGTGTGATATTGAAAAGTGAGAGGCAAGTTAGCCGTTGAGAGAGAGAGAGAGAGAAGAGAGAGAGAGAGAGAGAGAGAGAGAGAGAGACGAAACGTTTGTCTGTGGGTAGTGCGTATATGAGAGGAAGAAAGATTGAGAATAAATATATATATATATATATATATATATATATATATATATATATATATATATATATATATATATATATATATATATATATATAAACGACGAGCATTTTCATATCAGTTTTTCCGAGAGAGAGAGAGAGAGAGAGAGAGAGAGAGAGAGAGAGAGAGAGAGAGAGACGAAACGTTTGTCTGTGGGTAGTGCGTATATGAGAGGAAGAAAAGATTGAGAAAATATATATATATATATATATATATATATATATATATATATATATATTATATATATATATATATATATATAAACGACGAGCATTTTCATATCAGTTTTTCCGTGAGAGAGAGAGAGAGAGAGAGAGAGAGAGAGAGAGAGAGAGAGAGAGAAACCACTTAAAAATGAACAAAGAAAAACCGAAGGAAAAAAAACAAGAACGCCTAGAATAAAACAAAATAATAAAAAAAAAAAACAGACAAAATTAACCCCCAAGAAACGATATGATCTAGACGGAATCAGAAGAGAAAGGAGAAACGCTCAGATGTCGAAGGAATAATAAACAGGAAAGAGGAAAAAGGGAAAGACGGATTATCGAAAAGATGAAAGCTTCGTGGGAGGAAATTGCCATGCACGGACAGAAGGAGACGGGGAAGCTGAAGAACTGATTTAAAGAGGAATGGGAAGATAAACGTCTTGAAGGAAAGTGGAGGAGGGGGGGGGAAATGTAAGGATTATCGCGCTGGGGAGGAAATTGTGCCCCATATCTTTTAAACAAAGGAAGAACGGTTCTCCTCCTCCTCCTCCTCCTCCTCCTCCTCCTCCTCCTCCTCCCCTCCTCCTCCTCCTCCTACTCCTCCTTCCTCCTCCTCCTTCCTTTTTCCCTTCTCCTTCTTTTCTCTTCTTCTTATTCTTCTTCTTCTTCTACGTGATTTACTGGAAATTACGAGATAGTCATTACATTAACTGTAACTGATACGTAATCTCTTCAATCATTTATCCAGGCGGCTGCTTGTGGAAGAAGCCGACAGGTCATTTATTTGACTAGAAAACATTATTGCATTAAAAAATTAATATAATTAAAAATAATACAAAATTAAAATTAAAAACAATACAAAATAATTCTCTCAAAAAAATGACAAATTATTCACGGACACGAACGTGAACTCAAAAAGCCCAACGTTTGCCATAACTGGTTACTGGGATACATGGTTACTTGATAAGGTGGTGGAACTGACATTACCTGTTATGTTTTCATGTAAATTGTAAACAAAGAAACATCTTGAATTTGGTACCATAACAAAATATTCAACCTTTTTTTATTTTTTGTGTCGCTGCTCTTGTTATTAATGCTGTTGCATTCAAGGAGAACATTTTGCCGGATTCAGGGTGGAAATTTTGCCGGATTCAAGGTTGAAATTTTGTCGGATTCAACGGGAACATTTTGTCAGATTTAATGTGAAAATTCCTTCGAATTCAAGGTAGAAATTTTGTCGATTCAAGAACATTTTGTTGGATTCAACGGAAACATTTCGTCGGATTCAAGGAGAAATTTTGTCGGATTCAAGGAGAACTTTTTGTCGGATTCAAAGAGAAATTTTGTCGGATTCAAGGAGAACTTTTTGTCGGATTCAAGGAGAAATTTTGTCGGATTCAAGAACTTTTTGTCGGATTCAAGGAGAACTTTTTGTCAGATTCAAGGAGAAATTTTGTCGGATTCAAGAACTTTTTGTCGGATTCAAGGAGAAATTTGGTCGGATTCAAGGAGAACTTTTGATGGATTCAAGGAGAACTTTTTGTCGGATTCAAGGAGAAATTTTGTCGGATTCAAGGAGAACTTTTTGTCGGATTCAAGGAGAAATTTTGTCGGATTCAAGAACTTTTTGTCGGATTCAAGGAGAACTTTTTGTCGGATTCAAAGAGAACTTTTTGTCAGATTCAAGGAGAAATTTTGTCGGATTCAAGGAAAACTTTTTGTCGGATTCAAGGAGAAAATTTTGTCCAGGTCAAGGAGAAAATTTTGTCGGATTCAAAGAGAACTTTTTGTTAGATTCAAGGAGAAATTTTGTCGGATTCAAGGACAACTTTTTGTCGGATTCAAAGAGAACTTTTTGTCAGATTCAAGGAGAAATTTTGTCGGATTCAAGGAGAACTTTTTGTCGGATTCAAGGAGAATTTTTTGTCGGATTCAAGAAGAAAATTTTGTCAGATTCAAAAACTTTTTGTCGGATTCAAGAACTTTTTGTTAGATTCAAGGAGAACTTTTTTCGGATTCAAAGAGAACTTTTTGTCAGATTCAAGGGGAAATTTTGTCGGATTCAAGGAGAACATTTTGTCGGATTCAAGGAGAAGATTTTGTCGGATTCAAGGAGAAAATTTTGTCGGATTCAAGAAATTTTTGTCGGATTCAAGAAGAAAATTTTGTCAGACTCAAGGAGAAATTTTTGTCGGATTCAAGGAGAACTTTTTGTCGGATTCAAGAAGAAAATTTTGTCAGATTCAAAGAGAAATTTTTGTCGGATTCAAGAAGAAAATTTTGTCGGATTCAAGGAGAACTTTTTGTTGGATTCAAGGAGAAATTTTGTCGGATTCAAGGAGAAATTTTGTCGGATTCAAGAACTTTTTGTCGGATTAAGGAGAAATTTTTGTCGGATTCAAGGAGAAATTTTGTCGGATTCAAGGAGAAGTTTTTGTCCGATTGAATTTGAAAATTTTGTCGGATTCAAGGTGGAAATTTTGTCGGAGAGATGCTATGCTAAAAGACACACGACAAGCGCGTTCCTGTGACGGCCGTGACTTTTCTCTTGCAGTTGCAGCAGGAGTGGGAAGCCAAAGCGTCACGGAGTAGATCCCAAATGGGGCAAATACAAGGCTGTGGAGGAAAGTTGTGGCGATGTTCGGGAGGCGAAAGTTGCGAACGCTTTCAGGGAACCTAATAACGTGGTGAAATCTGAAGTCATTCGCGACGGAATTCTGCCTCGAATTAAGTTTCTCTCCTCTCTCTCTCTCTCTCTCTCTCTCTCTCTCTCTCTCTCTCTCTTTTGTAGATTCTAAGCCAGCATTCAGACCATCTTTGATGATATGCCAACCTAGTTTTCAACACTTCAACGGTTTGATGCAATTGAATACAGAAGACATTACACCAAAGGTTAAGTTATTTTTCGTGGGAGTGAGATATGAAGGGCCATCACTCGCCATCTACATTATTTTAGAAATATATTTAATATATTAAATACGTCAACATATCAAAGCATTAAGAAACGATTTTACTCTCGAACTACCTCGCATAACGTCACAATTTTTTTTTTCTTTTTAACCTTGAGGAGTCTGGAAATCC
>NC_087207.1:67274680-67292180 GCF_015104395.2 Macrobrachium nipponense
GATAAAGAAAAAATAGGACTCTATCGTGACTTATGTCAACTCTCGTGAAACGAATCGGGAGCAATCTCAGAAAAACTGAGGAAGCTGTGACAATCTCCTCCTCCTCCTCCTCCTCCTCCCCCTTCTTCTTCTTCTTCTTCTTCTTATTTTTACGGTAGGATACGAAGCGCGCGTTTCTTTTTTCTTTTATTTAAGTCAGTTTTACCAGCAACGTCACGTTATCGGATGAGTTTTATTGTTAAGAAACGAAAATGTTTTCAGGAGCAGGTTTTGTATAATGATTTCGGCAAATATGTAAACGAGTGATAAACACAACGATAATAAATATCCTTAAACGATAATAACTATTCTCTGTAACAGCCTTTTGAGATGGACTGATTTACAATGGCTCAACTTAAATGTAAACATTTTTTAAATTGTGATTTTATGATACAAAATTTTGATAAAAACATGTTTATTTGAATACATGAGAAAATAATATTCACGTCAGATAAAATGGACCAAGACTTTTTTTAAATAACTCAAAAGATTTTACTTAATGCAATTTTTAAGAAGCAGTGATGCCAACAAACAAGTATAAAACACGCCAAAGATGGAGTTTTCTGTACAGCGTATAGTGGCGTATGAAATTCTCAGCCAAGATCCATTTAATCTCAGCCGAGGGCCATGAAGCTTTCAGCCACGGCCCGGTGGTGGTGGCCTTTGTCCTTGGCGCCAGACGCATGATCATGGCTAACTTTAGCCTTAAATAAAATCAACACTACTGAAGCTAGAGGGCTGCAACTTGGTATGTTTGATGAGTGGAGAGTGGGTGATCAACATAACAATTTGCAGCCCTCTAGCCTCAGTAGTTTGCAAGATCTGAGGGCAGACAGAAAAAGTGCGGACGGACAGACAAATAGTCATCTCAAGTTTTCTTTTACAGAAACCTAAATGAAAATGTTACATAATTCCTCCAAATGGCATTCAATGCAAAAATGCTATCGTAACAAAGGAGTTACTTTTAATAAGATTATGATAACCAAATGACAAAAAACAAAATTAAAAGTAAATAAAAAAGATCCTCAAGTAAAACGCTGAGTTTGATGTAAATGTGCATAAGTCCCGTTTATCTCAGCCCAGAAAGCTATAGAAATTAACAGTGAAGAATTATGAAAAACTTTTGCAAATATAACTACCACGACATTATTCCAAAATATCGGCGAATGCTCCATCAGTGGAATATATTGTACTGGCTCCGAAATTAAAAATCCGTTATTTGTTTCTAGAGTAATTTTTTTTATTTCCTACTTGAATAAATTGGAAATACCACTACGCTTACGTTTTTTTAAATGTTCACATTGTAAACGCATACATACATAAGCAAATAATATTTATAAATAAATATACTATATACAGTATATATGTGTGTGTGTGTTGCCTATAATATATATATATATATATATATATATATATATATATATATATATATATATATATATATATATATATATATATATATATATACATATATATATATACTATTATATATATATATATATATATATATATATATATATATATATATAATACACACAAAACATATATATATATATATATATAATATATATATAATATATATATATATATATAATCTTATATACGTATAGTTTTGAGTGTATATATACAGGGTAATGTCAGAGAGAGAGAGAGAGAGAGAGAGAGAGAGAGAGAGAGATTCCTCTTCTTCTACTTAAGCCTTAGTCGGAAATAAACAAGAAAGACCGAAAACAAGCAAAAAAAATTACCCTGAGTTTCTTCGGCATATAATATTGTATGAAACTTTCAGCCACGGGCCGGTTGTGTCCTGTGTTGTTTAGGTGCCTTAAATAAAATTAGTACTACTGAGGCTAGCTGGCTGCAATTTGGTATGTTTCATGATTGCACGGTGGATGATCAACGTACCAATTTCCAGCCCTAAAGCCTCAGTGGTTCTTAGGATCTGAGGGCGGAACAGAAAAAGACGAAGAGACAAATAGCCGACCGATGCGATCAGTGAAAGTCAGGATGACGTGTGGGCCTTGGCGCTGTCGCGCCCGAAGGTCCCTGTACAGACGGGATTAAAACTTCACGGGAAAGAGACAAGGATTTCTGGCCGCTCTTCGGCCTAAAAGTTTATAAAGCTCAGATGGGGCTTATCACGCGAGAACATGAAAAATAAAAAATAATAAAAGAAGAGCACCACAATGTCGAAAATGGTTACCTATTCTTAAAAATATTCCTTTATCGGAGGTTTATCGGGTGCTACAGCTTCTGTGAAATACTTGATCATGTGCATTTCTGCTGTCGCCCGATGCCTTAAGTTAATTTTATCTAAGTTTAACCAGACCACTGAGCTGATTAACAGCTCTCCTAGGGCTGGCCCGAAGGATTAGATTTTTATTCACGTGGCTAGGAGGCTAGGAACTAATTGGTCTCCTAGCAACGGGACCTACAGCTTATTGTGGGATCTGAACCACATTATATCGAGAAATGAATTTCTATCACCAGAAATAAATCCCTCTGATTCCGCGTTGGCCGAGCCGAGAATCGAACTTCGGACCACCGGATTGGTAGCCGAGCGTGAAAACCACTCGGCCAACGAGGGACTCATAATCTTGAGTATTTCATAGCCTACCACTCTTCTCATACAGTTTAACTAGACCAGGCCATTTCTTTATCAGAGGTTTAACTGGGTCTTACAGGTCTCTGGAAAATACCTTATTATGCAATATTGTACTCAATGGAGACTATAAGCTTATGCATTCAATATGATTACTAATCCTTCTTCTGCAGGAGTTTTAACTACTTCACTAGACTCTCTTAAGGGTCGCCGAATAACTGGCCTTTACATGAAAGGTAAAAACTGGCGCAAAGCAAAGGTAAATAAGTTGGACCTGAAAGAATCTCATTGTTATTGCTAAGATATAAAGACTACGGCGCATTTGAATTCTGAATATCATGGAACGTCTGTGAACAGAAACTTCCCGTATAGATCTATATTGTACTCCTAGGAAGGTACTATGTTACATAAGACACATGAATCCGATCGTTGTTTGTTTGTTTTTGTTTGTTTGTATAGTGTTTTTACGCTGCATGGAACCAGAGGTTATTCAGTAACGGGACCAACGGCTTTACTTGACTTACGAACCCGCGTTGCTGCCTGTAGTATCCTTTAACAAATATTCAAAGTGTACGTGTTCGGAAACAACAAACCTCCGCCAAGGCTGAAGAATCCAACGCCCACCCCAGGCCGTTCACATTTCCCGAAAGCTCCCTCATCCTGATCCTGATCTTCGCCAAATTCTGGTCGTTTGTTGGCAGGCGAAAGGACCGCCTCTGGTCAGATTTTTAAAAAAATCTGCAAACAGATTTCTGCGTAATCTTGCTAACTGACAGACAAGCTTAAAGACTTACAAATAAGTCGATTTAAAAACGTGACCGGCTCCACTTCGCTGACGGTGGTGTTTACTTTGAATGAAATGTAGATGAATGAAAAGTTTTCCGATTAATCATCCGAGAATTAGAAATCTAGTCTGGAATCCCACCAAAATTCGACCATTTGCATCTCTTCATCTCACGTCAGTTCTTCATTCGTTTCCTTTTCTCCTGAGTATTCCCCTCCTCCTCCTCCTCCTCCTCCTCCTCCTCCTCCTCTCCTCCTCCTCGCCTCGCTCCCCCTCCTTTTTCTCTTTCTCTTCTCCCCTCTCCTTCTCCTCCTCCTCCTTCGACTCGAGCTCCCCGTCCTCAGCTCTCATGTAGCCCCAATAATCAATTATGGTGATAAAGTCAGCCCAATGCCAACCCCATTAAGCAAAACATCAAAACGGTGCATTAGTCCCTCATTCAAAGGCCGCGTTCAACGAAGTATTATAAAAAAGAAAAAAACGTTCCGTTCTTCACAATGTAAAATGGTAGCGTTTTTCTATCTCTCTTAAAGACGCATAAAATGTTGCGTCTTTAAGATTACTTAAACTTCACGCTCGCCATTCTTCATGATGACTGTTCCAGTCGATCCTTAAATGGCAGTTGTATCTCAGTTATCATTCGAGTAATAATCGAAAATTCTAGATAATTCAAGAGATAATCGAAAATTCTAGAGATAACTCGTAATAATTCTAGAGATAATCGAAAATCCTGGAGTTAACCCGTAATAATTCTGGAGATAATCGAAAATTCTGGAGATAACCAGTAATAATTCTAGAGATAATCGAATTATTATTAAAGAAAGGAGTTTTACCAGTCCAATGAGTCAAACTTGACTCTCACAGGGCTGGCCCGAAAAAAACCGGGATATAAATAATTCTAAAAAAAAAAAAAAAAAAAAAAAAAAAAAAAATAATAATAATAAAATATATACATATAATATCTATTTATCTTCAAATATAGTACTAAATCTAAGTGAAAAAATGAATGAATAAATAAATATATATATGAAATCTAAGCGATAAAAAGAATTAACTATATATTCAAATCTACGTAATTTAAAAAAAATTAAAAAACTCAGTTTAAAAAATAAATAAAAATCTGTTAGGTAAAAACACATTAAATTCTATCAATTAAACGTGTATTCCTTAGAAAAGTTAAAATTCTAAAAACAGAAAACTACTAGATTCAGTTAAAATGTCAGAAAACGTTTTCCGGCCAAAACATCTCTCTTTCTCGCTTAAAAAACCCGACAACAGAAAATATATGTTTAATAGATAAAAAAAGTATCACACTCACTGCACATGGGAATAGTGCCGTGAGGTGTACACATTAAAAATCCATTGGTCAATCTCGTATGACCAATTCTTAATCGAGTCAATATTACCTCAGTTTTTTTGTCGTATTGATTAGATGACTCCCATGGAGAAACAGTTGACTTTAATTGTCTTAATTTATTATTCTGAGATACGTTGCTCCACAATCTTTGCCACTTTTCCATTGTAAATGTTTTTAATAAAGTTATGTAATCTCTAACGGGGAGATTAATATTCCGTTGAGGCAGGTTGACGGCTGTTTTAGCAGCAGTATCCGCTCTTTCATTTCCAACAACTCCTACATGAGCTGGGACCCAACATAATTCAATATCTACCCCTTCAAGATAAAAATTGTTTAAAAGTTCTTTAATCTTTAATACCAACAGGTTCTTATGTGAATAGCTTTTGAGGGCTTCTATGGCACTTCGTGAATCCGAGTAGATGATAAATTTAAATTTAGTCTTTCTTCATGTGCTTTAACAATATTGATGGCTAGTAAAATGGCATATAGCTCGGAGGTGAATACTGAAGACTCTTTTGGCAATGATAACTGGCTCATTTTCTTCAAAGACACTGCAGCGCTTCCTACACCCACTGAAGATTTAGAGCCATCAGTGTATATGGCGTAGTGAGGACCTTTCCTTTGAATATGCTCTATGGCAATTTGTTGATGGTGACTCGGGGTATAGCTAAATTTCTTTGATAAATGAAAAAGATGAGAGCATATTCTTGTTTTTTCATGATCCAAGGTGGGGGGAAAAGAGATGGTTGAATGATGTTCATTTTGATATTTGTTGACTGCAACAGCCTATTTGCTCTAATGGGGAATGATGGCACATGATTATTTATAAAAATATCACTCTGAAAAAAAGAGCTTTTTTGTAGGAGAACTTGTAGACAGAATATTCAATGCACTCCGCATTGTTACAAAATCCCGATGCAACGACAAAGGGGTTCTCCAATTTCACATAAAACCGAGAGATTTGGGGATGATCTAAACGCTCCACTACAAATTCTCAGGCCTCGAGTATGTATTGGATCTAAAGACTTCAAAGTTGCTTCAGATCCTGATCCATATATTGGGCTTCCATAATCTATTCTTGATAAGACCAATGCCTTATATCATCAGTAAAGTTGATCTCCTTGCACCCCATATTGTATGAGATAATTTCATCATTAAGTTAAGAGCACTATTCATTTAGATTTGATGTAAGATACATGTGCTTTCCAATTCAAATGAGTATCAAAGACCAGTCCCAAAAATTTTACTTTTCATATTGGAAATGGATTTGTACATTGCCCAAAGTAAGATTTATATCTTGATTCTGTTTCCATCTACTATTCCTATAAAACATTATTGCTTGAGTTTTTTCTGCCGAAAGTCTGAAACCAACAGACGCAGTCCAAGCTTGTATTTTTCGAATGGCATTATTTAGAATTCTTTGCAAATGACGAAGATTGTTGGATGAATAGTAAATTGCAAAGTCGTCCACATAAAGACTACTTTGCACTCCCTGTGGCATTTGATCTACTATATCGTTAATTGCCAACGCAAAAAGCGTTCCACTTAAAACACTGCCTTGGGGTACACCACAGTCAAGCTTAAAAGATTCAGAGTAAATATTATCAATACGAGTTTGAAATGTTCTTCCATCTATAAAATTTCTGATAAAAATAGGAAGATGTCCTCGGAAACCGTTATGATGCAAGGATTTTAGTATCGAGTACCTCCATGTTGTATCATATGCCTTTTGAATGTCAAAAAATAGGGCTATTGTGATCTGTTTTCGTTCAAAACCTCTACGTACATAATTTTCCAGGGTGGTGAAAGAGAGTCCAAGGTGGATCGCTCCGATTGTGAGCCAAATTGAGAATTTGATAAAACATTATTACGACGCAAGCACCAATTCAATCTATAATTAACCATCTTTTCCAGTAATTTACAAACACAACTGGTTAGTGAAATTGGTCTGTAATTATCTGGATTACTAGGATCTTTTCCTGCCTAGCTATTGGTATTACTATTGCATGTTTCCATGCCTTTGGAAATAGATGTTTGGTCCAAAGATGATTATAGAAATCCAATAGATAGGCCTTGGCTAAAGGGGCTAGATTTCTCATCATATCGAAATTTACATTATCTTTTCCAGGGGCTGTTGACTACAGTTTGATAATGCAAATTCCAACTCTTCTTCAGTAAATCTTTTATTGTAGTAAATATCTTCTACAGTATCAAAATTCAATGGTATTGCTTCTTCTCTTCTTTTAAGGGCTCGAAAGTGGCATCTAAATTATCAATACTGCTTATGTTTTCAATATTACGACCGATAATATTAAAGATTGTCTGAGTATCATGTATTAATGAGCCATTATGCATTAATGCGTGTCTTTTTGCTGGTCTGCTGTAAGAACCGTTAATCTTCCTAAAATTTCTGCCACACCTTCTGCATAGAAGTATTATCTGATATGCTTGACACGTATTTTTTGCCATGAAATTATCTTGCCTTAATTACTTCCTTCCTAAATTTAGCAGAAATCTTATTGAAATATGGTTTCAATACACTAATTTCTATGGCTATGTCCAACTAATTTGTTTATTGTATTCCCTAACATTAGGGGACCTGTACTCAAATGTTTGAATCTTTTATTTGAGGGGTTTCTTTTAATTTTCTTCCAATTGCATGCTTTTTCGTTTATCAGTTGGGTAATGTGTCTGACCACCATGGGACCGAATGTTTCAACTGTCGATTGCCAGTCAGAGGCATCGATTATCAGCCGCTTGTGTGATAAAATTCACAAAGTCGTCGTTTGTTTTATCATGGTCCTGGGAATAACCAAAGGCAGGCACTTGCCTAGTGTAAAACTTGAACTTATCCCAGTCAGCTTTATTTGTATTATACCGTTGGATCGGAGAAGTTGGTATATGTCCTATATGGTAATCAAAATAGGAAAATGGTCACTGTTAAACAGGTATCAAATAGGACATTCCATTCAAACCTATCAACAATACTATTGGAAACAGAGTGTTAAATCAATTGACGAATAGGTGCCATGAGTTTTTGAGTAGTAAGTGCTACTCTCTGCCTCATTCAATATACAGAGGTTGTGATCATTCATCATCTGTTCGACCTTTGAACCATCTGTGTCAACATCAACACAATTGGTATCCCAGATGGGATTGTGGGAGTTAAAGTCTCCTAATAATAGGAAATTCTCTTGCCTTTTGGGGAATACTTTAGGTAAAAAATTTTGCAAATTATAGTTACAAGAGGGTTGATTGTACATATTATAAATATTAAAGGAGTTATTATCTAAATGTAATCTAACTCCAGATAATTGAAATTCTGAGGTTCTAAAGGACATAGCATCGTAAGTTACTCTGTTATGATATAGATTGCAGTTCCTAATGTATTAGCAGAAGGAACTGAATAAGATGCTAAATTGTAATTTCCTATTGATTGAACGGTATCATTTGTATGCTGTAAGCATATTGCAATTGGATTATAATATTTTAATAGTCTTTGAATTTCCCCTTAATGTAAACGGGTTTTAAGACCATTAACATTCCATTGGATTACGTATGAATTGTCAACCATTATGGTAGTGGAGGGGGTTGGAATATCACTAGGTAGAGTATTGTTTCTGCTTATTTTGCCGGGAATGGGTTTTCTGTTTTTAACTGCAGTAGCCAGTATTTTTTTTGATAATTAGGTTTTGCTTCTTTAGCTATGGCTCCCTGTTGGTTACTTCGATTTCGATTCGTTTTCCTGAATTTCTTTTGGATTGTGATTAAATTTTTCTAGAAATTTTTCAAGATGAAGGGTGCCTGTTGCACGCTTCTTTATTAGATGGTCAACACATACAACCAGTGTTGTGGCTTTCTAATTACCATACTGGTTTTTATTTTTGTTCTTAGTAAAATTGTCTATTAGATTATTCATATATGTATACTTATATTTTAAGGTCATTGAATTCGTCTAAAAAACAATCATTACAGCCACAGGACATTTTTGTGGGTTGTTTTATGCCCTGTTGGTGTTTTATGGGATATCATTGATTTACTAGTTTTGCCTAAAACTGGTGAGGGATTTATTTCTTCAAGGGGTACATTGTTAGTAAGGATCCTTCCGCGTCTTGAGAACCGTGTGCATTTGCGTGTACTTCGGCCTTTATCACATGGGTGGTAATATGATTGTCTGAAACATTAAGTTCAGATTCAGAGGTTGGGAGTTGAAGCAATGTTACTATTTCTGCTTCAATTGGATTTGGTACATGGGTAGAAGCCCTTTCAGGTATGTATACTTGGAGAGTATCTTCTGCTGGTTTTGTTAAGCATATCTCATTATTCGATTTTTTTTATTTGGGAGGAGTTGTACTTTCAAGTACACGTTTTTTTCTTTTTGACTTTGCTTTTGGGACGGGTTTCTAGTTCCACCATCTCCACTTCAGAAAAGTTCTTCCGTCCTCCTTTGGTGCTGTCATCAGTGGCAAGTATGTTGAATCTGTTCTGTACAGAAATCTGCTCTTCTTTTTTAGTTTGATTTTGGGTAGTAGTGTCATTCTTTTTTCCAATTATTCTATTTATATGCTGGCGTTTTGGTAATGATTTGGGAATACCAGCGTCAATGCAAGAATTGGATTCTGATCGACTTGATGAAGAAGTAGAGTTATCAGGAATCTTTGATTCTGCACCAGACAAGAAATGAGAAACTTGTATATCATCAGTTGAATGCTGATTCTTGGATGCTACTTTCGCATAAGTCGAATTATTACCTAAAATATGTTTTCTTGCAGCTTTATAGGTGATATGTTCATTATTAGCAGTATCTATTATAGTCTGTTCTAATTTATACAGAGGACATTGTCTTGAGTTCGGAGAGTGAGCTCCCTCACAATGATAACAAAATCTTTCGGATACACAATCTTTGGAGGTATCGTGGAATTCAGAAGCATTATGGAATTTGGAGCAAATGAAGCATCTTTTTTCATTGGTGCATTTCCCAATAACATGACCAAAATCATAACACTTGTAACACTGCATAGGTCGTGGGTGGAATTTCTTGACAGCAATGCTCAAGTGTCTGACTTTTATATAGTCTGGAAGATAGGGTGTGGCAAATATCAACAAGATGGCATTGTTATCTCCTGGTAGCTTTTTAACTTTATAAACAGAAGAGGGGCATCTCTTCAGTATGTCTTCATCAGAAAAAACTCATATAAATCTCTACAATATATTAATCCTTTTGACTGGTTGAAGGTGCTGTGAGGATAAACTTTCCCAATGCTATCTGAATCAGAAGGTTTAAAATTTCTCAATAATTACTGCTTGGGATTCATTCCCAGCCTTAATTAATAGATTATATCCAAACGCTTCAAATTTCCTTGAGGAATGGTACCAACTTTCTTCTCAAGGCATTCGTATCCCTTAATGATGTTGTTGCACCCTTCTTGTACGAAGCAACATACCAAATTGGCTCAGGTAATACCCTTGGAGCAATTTTCTGGGCATCACACAAGTCAGAGTACTTTGGAATATAGTCAAATTCAGAATCCAAAACGTTTTGAATATTATGCAATTTTGCACAGCCAGAAAATCCGCAAATGTTGCCACTTTTGATATTGGAAAGGGCAACCATAGCTTTGGTAATGATCCTGAAAAGTTATATATGCTTCAAAATCTTTTTTTGTCTTTTGAGAGTTTCAGCTTCATCCTTTCAATCTCTCCGAATGGTTTAAAATGAGTGAACAATTTTTCATAATTCATATCAAGTGCAATGCCCGTACAATACAAGACTCTACAATTTTCATTTGCACTGCCAGATTTTTTAATCCCCTGGCATCCTGGGGATGAAGGAATAAATGGTTCCAGTGTGTAAATACTGGAACTGGAGGAAAGGCCCTTTTTAGTTCCCTGGTCGTCAACCGAGTTGTCATTACTTGAAGTCGCTAAAGTCGTCAACAGTGCCGGTGGAGAGTCAGCAAATCCAGGGGAGAGGGGGTCATTAGCCGAATTATCCATAAGAAGGTTTTAGTTTGTTTAAATGTTTTGTGTTTGTTTGTTTGTTTTACCTGTTTGAGAATATTAAGAAAGGATCATACGTTGTAAAGGGCATTTACATTCTCCACTATCGGCACAGTGAGAGCATACTTCCCAGATGATCCGCTCCATACCCTACCCGTAGGATCGCATCAAAACAGATACAGAGGCACAGGTGTAAGCTAAACCCGCCTGTTGGGACTGAGACCATAAAATCATGGAATCATCCCCCTTGCATCTGTAATGACGGGCTTCCGGCCATAAGCCGAGAGTCCTATTCCCAAAGATTGGATCCCCCTGGATTCCGATGACCCAACCTCCGGGAACAGTTCCGCCAAAAGGTCCAAACCATCTTCGGGACGGCTGACGTCATCCTATACTCTCACATATAGCTTTGAATGAAAATCCCTCCCAACCGTGATCCCTTCTCCCATTCATCAAACCTGCATGATGTAACGAATGTGGAAATATCCACGCTATTTACTAGTAAAAAAAAAAATTGAATAAAAGAAATATTACTAATAGGGTTTGGACAGCAAGAAGAAAGTAGGATGCTAAAAATAGGAAGAGGTCGAAATAAAAAAAGGAATTAGTGAAAGACTAAAGAGAGAAATTTAGATTCGAGACTTGGGGAAAATTTCCCCAAGTTCGAGAGCCCTCTTGCCCGTTTCAAGGCTTCACCAAGGAAGAAACATTCCAAGGTGAAGCCAAGAAACTTCGTCAAGGCATTCTCTCATTAAGAGGGAGAGATAATCGAAAATTCTAGATAATCATTAATTCTAGAGACGATAAAAATTATAGAACTAATCGAAAATTCTTGATAATAATTCAAGCTATGATAAAAAAATTCTACTAATAATCTACAATTCTAGAGATAACCTGTTATTTTTCTGGAGGTAGTTTTCTTGACTACGTGCGCAAACGTTCCTCTACAACACTGTTCAGCTGTAATGTTAATGATAATTTCTTAAAACCAATGAAGCATCATCGCAACTGTCTGTCTCGCTGTCCGTCTTCTTTAACTTTGCTCCGAAAGAACAAATTCTTTCAGCCAAGCCCTAAGAGAACACCAAAAATGCGAGTAGTAATAATACCCCAGTAATACGGTTCCCTACCAGAAAACAATCGCAATTAGCGGTGTCGCATTACTTAATTATTAATCATAGGAATTTCCAGGTTCCAAAACAAGCATATGTCAGCTATAACCACCACATTCTACAATGGTACTGGCTCTTTTAATTCCCCACCGCAAGTGCTGTGTGTCGTAATTATCGCAATTATATTATACACAATTATTGCAATCTTAATTCCCAGTATACGCATATTGAAACTTCATTTCACCGCCACAAATAGGCTGTCATTATCGTCATAACATTCCACACAATTATCGCAATTTTCATTGCACTTTCTCAGCGTACGGCAGTTATCGTCTCTCTGATTTACACAAGAATCGCCATTTCACTTCCCCAACAAACGTACAATGTAAGCATCGACTCCTAAATACACACAATTATCACAATTATTAGAAAACCATTTCACGTGTCTGTATATTCCAACTACCATTAACACATTCTGTGCAATTATCTTAATTCGACTCACATATATTTCAAGTACCATCATCACATTCTACACAATGATTCTAATTCCACTCATATATTTCAAGTACTGTCATCACATTCTACACAATTCTTTTTAATTCCACTCATATATTTCAAATACTGTCATAACATTCTACACAATTCTTTTTAATAGCATATATATATATAAATATATATATATTATATAATATACATATATTAATAAATAATATAATATATATAGATAATAATATATATATATTATAATATATATAGATATATATATATATATATATATATATATATATATATATATATATATATATATCAAGTACCACCATCATATTCTACACAATTTTTCTAATTCCACTCATATATTCAGACTACCGTCATCCCATTCTGCACAATTACTCTAATTCCACATCACAATTATTAGTATTCCATCCTCACAAATAAATTACACAAATAAATTACAGCTTATTCTGCCGGAGTGCCACAATCACTCTAATTCCACTTCACATGTACATATAATACATCTAACCTCGTCACAGTCTATATAATCAGTCTACCACCACCTCAGAGGTGTAATTACAATTACCATCATCAATCTACGCATTTATCAAAATTATTCTAATTCCACCTCACAAATATACTAGTCTACGCATTTATCACAATTATTCTAATTCCCCCTCACAAATATACTATTGTACGCATTTATCACAATTATTCAGATTCCATCCTCACGAATATACAATTCTACGCATTTATTACAATTATTCAGATTCCACTTCACAAATATACAAGTCTACGCATTTATCACAATTATTCTAATTACAACTCACAAATATACTAGTCTACGCATTTATCACAATTATTCCTTAATTCCAACTCACAAATATTCTAGTCTACACATTTATCACAATTATTCAGATTCCATCCTCACGAATATACTAGTCTACGCATTTATCACAATTATTCTAATTCCGCCTCACAATAAATAACTTAACTTCTAACGCCCCCCAAAATTTATTCACAATTTAATTCAGATTATCCATCCACGAATATCTAATAGTCTACGCATTTATTTATCACAAGATTCTAATTTCCGACCTCACAAATATACATTATTTAACGCATTTATCACAATTATTTCAGATTTCCTAATCCCTTCACGGAAACTAATATAGGTCTAACGCATTATCACAATTATTCTAATTCCGCCTCACAAATAAGTATATTACAACTAATACGGAATCACTCTATCCACGGGCGTCACAATCGTTCTAATTCCACCTCGCGGGTATATATATATTCTCCACGAGTACCGTAGCAGCAGCAGCATCAGCTCCAATTCCCCCAGGGGCGACGACACATTCCGCAATTCCACACGAGTATCACAACCTCCTCCAACTCGCTAATCGTTCTTCCTTTCAGTGGAATGAGCGTGAGAACTACTACTCACCTCCCCACCTCGGGTCGCTTCTAACACCATAATTTTCTGTCACTCGTCACTCCTGCTGGGGCCTTTGTTGGAGAATTTCCAATAGGAATGGGCTTCACTCCTCGCTCTCTATCCTCCTTCTTCTTCTTCTTCTTCTTTCTCAAACTTGTAACAGATCTCTCTCCTCTCTGCTTCTTCTTTTCTTCTTCTTCTTCTTCAAAAAGTGTTACAGATCTCTCTTCTCTCTCTCTCTCTGTCTCTCTCTCTCTCTCTATTCTTCTACTTCTCTTCTTCTTCAACTTGTATCTCCTCTCTCTCTCTCTCTCATTCGTCTCTCATTCTCGCTCTCTCTCTCTCTAAACCTTTTTCCACTTAGTTCTTCTTCTTAATTCTCTCTCTCACTTTTAAGACTCTCTCTCATCGTCTCTCTCTCTCTCTCTCTCTCTCTCTCTGAGGGAAAGATGAATAATAAATTCATTCCGAAAATCCACTTATCTTTATTGGGCTGCAATATATTCCGGGAATATCCCCTGATGAACTTAAACCCCCTCCCCCCCCTCCCTAACCTTTATCAGCCCCAATCATGCTACACCCCCCCCCCCCCCCCCCCCCAGGCTTCACCAAAAAAAACATTAAAGTAATTCATTGCCGAAATAACTGAGCTTCCGTTATTGCAGTTTTACTTACTTCCTAATTTATACTGATTAGTAGTCGGTACCGAGAGGAAATTATTGGATAATTTCCTGCTCTCAGCGCAATGCTTAGAACGAAGAGTTTTTCGTTACTTCTATTTCCCTTATCGTTCTTTGTTTTGTTTTCACTAATGTATCTGTATAATCACGTGTTTATCGTAGAAGGACACACACACACACACACACACACACATATAGAATATATAATCTATATATATATATATATATATATATATATATAATATATATATATATATATATATATCTACTATATATATATATATACATACACATCTACATACATGCAAAAACACATTTGCGAGGAAAACACTTAATTGTATAATATATATGTATTATATATATATATGTGTGTGTATATATATATGCACATACATATATAATAAAAAAGGAGGTCAATACTAATAATAATCATAATAATATAATAATGGAGAAACAAATCCACAGTTATGTAAATGTACATATATTTAAATTTAAAACTTTAAGGATTGCTTTTGGGAATATATTCGGGTCTCCTTATCATTCTGATAATAATAATAATAATAATAATAATAATAATAATAATAATAATAATAATAATAATAATAATAATAATAATAATAACAAAACAAATTTGTGGCGACCAAAAGGAACAACATTTGAGACTCTTTCACTTTTTTCTAAAATGGATTTCTAGAAACGACTTTTTACTCGAGTTATTTTCGGTTTTTATTACTCAAGTCTATTGTCTGATTAATTCTTATTGTATATTACCCTTCCACTTACAGCAAGGTATTTTTATTTATTGCAACCTAATTTTTTAAAAATATGTTACTGAAATGAAAGAGATTTTAAACGTGTGTGTGTGTGTGTGTGTGTGTGTGTGTGTGTGTAACTAATTCACGAAGATATGAGAGATGATGAATGTATAAATAAAGGCAAATGCCACAAAGGATAAGTGAAACAACGGAATACTTCATAGGCCTTTCGATACACACGGTCTTTAGACCTACAGCTCCGTTGTTTCACTTTTCCTTCTTGGCATTTGCCTTATATATATATATATATATATATATATATATATATATATATATATATATATATTATATATATATATATATATATATATATATAATATATATTATACTGTGAGGAAAAAACGGCGGTTTAAAAAATCAGAGCAAACGAACCATTTCACTCGGTCGAAAAGTAAACATTCGCTTCGAGCGAAAAGCGAACGAAACGATAAATTTTCATTACACATTTACTTCGAGTCGCCCTGCAAGAGACACACGGACAAACACAACGATTCGTACCCTCAATCCTTGAAAGAGGAGGAGGAGGAGGAGGCGTGAAGTGGCGCCCGATCAGGTAATAGGGACGGACGCACAAAGACACAGAGTCAAGGCTCTGATTGAACCACAAAGACGAAAGGCTGGAGAATATCACTTTGATGAAAGACCACGGGGCAAAAAGTTTGGGAGAAAAAGGACACACTTGGAGACGCGAGAAAGAGAAAGTGACAGTCGCAGTCGGAAAAAGAAAGGAAACGTGTGAAAAGTGGTGAGGAGATAGTGACAGGATGGAATCGTATCTACTGAGATTTAGGAGACACCTCTCTCTCTCTCTCTTCTCTCTCTCTCTCTGCGACCACGAAGAATCTCGGGTCCAACTAATGGCGACATCTGGTCCACATCTGTGACACTGCTGCTGGAAATCTTGACCTTATCTTAACCTTTGTTCCTTCACTTTAGTCTTCCGAGACTGAGCTATTTATCATTTAGCCTGCTCCGGGATTTAGTCCCTTTTCCTAATGCCTTGTTAAAGTTCGGCTTCTTGTGTAATAAATCTATAAATCTGAAAGAACGTAGAACCCTTAAGTCTCCTTGCTTCCTCTGTCTATTGGATAGACCTATATCTGCAGACATAGACCAATACCTTATTAAATGGATTCTAATCGATAAGATATAGGTCTATATCTGCAGGCATGCATTCTATTCGATAAGGTATAGGTCTATAGTACTGGTAATCTTCTTAGGCACGAAGATATGGTAAGACAGGTATTCCAATGGACATCATCTTGGAGCGTACCTCTAGGAAAATGAAAATGGTTTATCTCAGAAAATGCCCAACAGTTTCGTCCTCCAATGGACCTCTTCTTGGAGCGCACCTCTTCTTGGACGAAACTGTTGGGCATTTTCTGAGATAAACCATTTTCCTTTTCCTAGAGGTACGCTCCAAGAAGATGTCCAATAGAGGACGAAACTGTTGGGCAATTTCTGAGAAAAACCATTTTCATTTTCCTATGCGGATATAGGTCTATATCTGCAGACATACTTACATAGATTCCATTCGGGAAGATATAGGTCTACGTCTTCCTTCGGAGCTAAACTCCACTCTTAAATTTTCCCTTCCCTTCCATTCGTGTCACCTCCAGAACCGGGGTCAGGTTCGGTCATCGAGAAATGAAGTCAGCAGTGACCTAGAAGAAATTAAAGCCAAGGAAGACGTCCATCAGACACCCGAGGTCTATAGCCGCTAACTGCCAGAATGACAGTCATCCGGAGAGTGTTAATTGCTGTCATTGGCCTTGTTCCCGATCGCCAATCTCACGACGAGAGAGAGAGAGAGAGAGAGAGAGAGAGAGAGAGAGAGAGAGAGAGATGGATATTTGGACCTTCGGTTGCATTTCCCATCGCTGCCTTTTGCGCGTCCAACAGTGTTCCTACGTATGACTGCTCACTGGTATATATACGTTACAGTAAATATGTGAAATGAGACATTTCACGAAATCCCTAGGGATTGTGTGAAATGACCAATTCGCCCAGGAACATTTGATCCTCGAGGGCTATAATAGATTCATATCAACCGTGCTTTTGATGTCTAGGCCAATCCCTTACGACGCTCCTGATTGGCTGTTGATAAGCCAATCGCAGGGCTGGAAACTCTCAGTCTCTCTAGAGAGTTCACATAGACAGGATGTATGTTCCACCACT
>NC_087207.1:67297180-67314680 GCF_015104395.2 Macrobrachium nipponense
TTACACACACACACACACACACATATATATATATATATATATATATATATATATATATATATATATATATATATATATGCTGTATATGATCTAAAGAAATACCCTGAAATTAATTACCCTTAAAGATACACTATTTTCGAAAAGGGAAAGGAAATCTTAATAGAATTTCAGGCATTAGCCATGAGTGCATGGTACGTCCGGCGCATGCGCAGTGATCCCCCCTACGTGCAATTCGCGCGCTTTCACGATTGGTTTGACCACCACTTACCTTTTCTCGATCTGCATTGTATTCATCGTAAAATGGCTCGTAAACTCGACCCTGTCAAAGAAAAAAATGAGTCATAAACTCGACCTTGTAAAAGGAAAAAATGAGTCATAAACTCGACCCTGTCAAATGAGAAAATGAGTCATAAACTCGGCCCTGTAAAAGGAAGAAATGAGTCATAAACTCGACCCTGTAAAAGAAAAAATGAGTCATAAACTCGACCCTGTAAAAGGAAGAAATGAGTCATAAACTCGACCCTGTAAAAGGAAAAAATGAGTCATAAACTCGACCATGTAAAAGGAAAAAATGAGTCATAAACTCGACCCTGTAAAATGAAAAAATGAGTCATAAACTCGACCCTGTAAAAGGAAGAAATGAGTCATAAACTCGACTCTGTAAAAGGAAAAAATGAGTCATAAACTCGACCCTGTACAAGAAAAGAATGAGTCATAAACTCGACCCTGTAAAAGGAAGAAATGAGTCATAAACTCGACCCTGTAAAAGGAAAAAACTGAGTCATAAACTCGACTCTGTAAAAGGAAGAAATGAGTCATAAACTCGACCCTATAAAAGGAGGATAAAAGGTTTCGTTTAGGATATAGAAAAAAAAGGCATGTGACCATTTCCTCTCGAATTCTTTATTTGATTTGTTTAAGTAATCTGGCGTTGCAACGAGTATGGTTTTGGGCATGATCTGAGGAACCTGAATCTGTCAACCAGTTAAATGGGGTCGGGTAAAAGTATAACAATGAACAACGACAAAAATGAGTGAAATTCATCTAATGAAGATGTATCACGGACTAATGCAATATTTTTGCAGGAATTCGTCTCAAGGAGACACGAGTTTGAGAAACATATTAAGAAATGGTTATCATCCAATTTCGCGTCTAAAGTTGGGGCAATCTTGCACTAAAAACTCTTAGTTGAGACTGAAATATACATTTGTGGAGAAAATCCACTACTTGCTGGAGTAACATTAAGAAACAGGTTCCAGTTTCAGATACAGTTAAGAGATATTCTTCCAATACCGGAGTCTTACTTGAAATTCATTCCTCAAATCTGAGAGACATTTGATAAACAGTCGCGCAATTTGAAGAGATGATCGCACCAGTTTATATTCTGATGACTCGAGCAACAGGCAAGAACGTCGGGATTGGCAAACAGCGTGTGAAGAGACAATCAGTTATCTTTTTATTCCTTTATTTCCTTCTCCCACTCGGTCATCAACAAGTGCAAGCAGAGAATGGGGGACAAGGAATTGAAAGTAATTAAGGAATGTGGAGCTTGAAACAACATGGACGAGTTGGAAGAGGGGGAGGATTTTTTTTTTCATGAGAATGTTTCAGGGGACGAACCCTTGGAACTGTGACTCTACTGAGAAAATGGAATACAAGAATAACATCTGTTAACGGGAATATAAACCCAGCTTTTGACAGCCTTTTAAGCTCGCAAGTTTATGTATTTCCCAGTTTCTTTCCGTTGACTACAAAGATTTAGAATTCGCTCCGTGCTCCTTTTTCCAAGGATCTCTCCACAAGGACATTTATTTATCAGTACATTTCACCTTCACGTAATAGTAATTACTACTGAAAAACGTCCTAACGATTTCAAGGAAAGCAAACTTTTGCTAGATGAGATAACTGGACTTTGTGCACAGCACGACCTAATTCAATATACTACCACCAACAGAGATTGCTGTCGCACCAAATAATGTAATTAAGGTTACATTCAAACCATTAAACGTTAGGAATGTGTCTCAAGCACCAGGAGCATGGTTAGAACAGTAATGGGAGACAGCGAGAGCCGCAAACACCACAGAGCGAGCAATGCTTGTAATGTCACTAGAGTGAATATGTCATATATTGCCACAAAACATAGCATTACGCTGTCAGTTGCATCGGCTCGCCACAGAAGAAGTGCAAGGTTGAACCAACTACAAAACCGACGATTCTTTTACAAGAGAACACACAGATCTGGGTCGGTTGGCGACGCACCACAGAAAAAGATGATCACGCTTTTACTCGAAGCACCGGTGAATTACTACAGTCGTCGGGACGCCATGTGACGTAAACAAATCAAATAACATCATGATATGCTGGATTGAAGACGAAACCGGCCAGGAACAGATGGAGTCGAGGCAGAGGCTGGATGACGTCTGTGGCCACCTAAACGTCTCCATAGAGATGCGCCTTTTCTTGTTACACCTCCGCCCTCCTTCAGCGGCGCCTACCACGAACAGGCAAGGCAGGCGGTTCGATACACGGGAATAACGCAGATGCACTCAAGGGTCTAACAGCGTGGAGAGAGAGAGAGAGAGAGAGAGAGAGAGAGAGAGAGAGAGAGAGAGAGAGAGGTGGGGGCGCGGGTTACTTGGACGACCACCTGAATGCCGACCTCAATGACAGGTGAGAGAGACCGACGATGGCGAGAGTGAAGATGTGTCTCATGGTTTATTTCAAGGGATAATTTGTGCTTCTTCTCGCTCGGAGGTACGTGAATTCTGTCGTGTTTATGAGAAGGAAAGGAGTTGTAACGATGTGGTAAAGCGCTGACCTCTCAAATGAAAAGTTCGTGGTTCGATCCCAACCAGCCTGGCTGACACCGGTCGGCCTAGCTGTGGGTGTATACTAACTTCGGTTGGCGTCAAGAACAGGGTACTGGACTAATACCTTACCATTAGAGACTTGCTCGGGACCTTCTGACATCAAACCCTCTCACGGGTGAAAGTATGGTGTGTGTGTGTGTGTGTGTGTGTGTGTGTGTGTATATATATATATATATATATATATATATTATATATATATATATATATATATATATATATGTATGTATGTATGTATGTATGCGTATGTCATCATTCCAGTATTGATGTTAGCATATTTCGTGAATAAATTAATACATACATTCATACGTACACGCACACAGTAAGTGATATATATATATATATATATATATATATATATATATATATATATATGTGTGTGTGTGTGTGTGTGTGTGTGTGTGTGTGTGTGTGTGTAATTTACTACATACGTATTTATTTTTCTCGTTTTTTCCTTTCCCAGTCCTAAAGATATTATCTTAATCTCCTTCAAAGCCTAAGATTCCAAATTCTCTTAAGACTTTAAGTTGATTTGAGGGATATTTTTCTATTCTGAAGTTCCGACTAATGCGTCACGGTCTGTCCTGGAAATAAACTGTGCAGGTTTAAATAATAATAATAATAATAATAATAATAATAATAATAATAATAATTTGTTTATATGTCTCAGTTTTGAAATTCAGGATTGTTCAAGTTCGATACCATCAAGCGACTGATAAATAATTGCTAGTGTTATAAAAATCAACTTAATAATAATAATAAAATTCTACTGTATCTTTCTTGTTTTGTCCACCGTTGGGGGGGGGGGGGGATCAGGAGGGTAGGGGCAACATGACACATCCACCCTCCTGCTGCAAACATGCTTATGCACCTGAGGTGGGGACAGGGTTGGTAGGGGATCTGGATGGTAGGGGGGAGACACGATTGGAAGCGCCGGGTTCCAGCGCAGGCGTAGCGTGCTTCATTAAGCTCGTAATATCAATAATATATAAAATCAGCATAATATTTTTATTATATAAAATCAGCACAGTATCTTTTTACAAGTTAAACGCGGGTAGCAAATCCCGTAGAGTTACGTAATTCCTTCACCTGATGACACGAACTAAGCGTTAAGAATATAATGCCGGCGAAATTCACCCAATTAACTCTGGTTATTGTTCCCTTGAAGCGTGCCAGGACAAAGGAGAGATACTGAACACCATATCTGGGCACACTATAGAGTAATTAGTGAGGGAACACAAGCGGGGAAAACCTCCTACGTCATTCATTAAATATTATAGTATAACCTTGTGTGGCGGTGACTAAAACATATCTGACAATTATTATTATTATTATTATTATTATTATTATTATTATTATTATAAATACTTTAGCACCGTATTTATAGCAGTCTTTAAGAATAATATAATAATAATAATAATAATAATAATAATATATTAAAAGTAATGGCTACTTCAGCAGCATTACACTTGTAGAGATTCTTCTCTATTTTGCGAATAGCGGCTTTTTCAGTGCTACTTAAACAGGCTAGTAGAGCGCCTATAAGAGGTCATGGTAAAATACAGGGTCAAAATAGGTGTATATATTTGAATTTTACAGATAACTATGATACCATAGTCATCAAAGTCATTAACGATTCTCTCTCTCTCTCTCTCTCTTTCTTAAAGCGAGCTTTCGTCTGGAGCTGCCAGACATCCTCGGGCTGGGAAGCTGAGGGTGGACTGATCTTGGTGCGGTGTCCGTCCTCCTTATATTTGTGGTTGACAGCAAGGGGTCTGCCCCATGCTTGTCTCCTATTGGCTGGTGGCGGTGAGTCTTGTTTTCATTGGCTGCCTGAGCCAGGTCTCAAGCCACTTTCCTCGAACCGATGGTTGCGTTGCAGCATATCCTGCAGCCGCCCTGCCTGGACCTCCTAAGCGGCGCTGTAACATTGATGGGCGTTGCGCTACGCTGTGGGACGTCACGGCTACTTTGATTTCCATCGGCTGCAGGAGTACCTCCTTCGGGGGCGTTGTCATCCATAGAGTTGTCATGATCGGTGGTGTCATTGTTAGTGGCAGGTCTTCTCATACTCGTAGGGAGGAGAAATTCTTCCTGCGTCGTATTCAGTGAAGGTTTTATTTGCTGGCAAATAAAACCTTCACTGAATACGACGCAGGAAGAATTTCTCCCTCCCTCGACGAGTATGAGAAGACCTGCCACTAACAATGACACCACCGATCATGACAACTCTATGGATGAACAAACAAGCCCCCCGAAAGGAGGTACTCCTGCAGCCGATGGAAATCAAAGTAGCCGTGACGTCCCACAGCGTAGCGCAACGCCCATCAATGTTACAGCGCCGCTTAGGAGGTCCAGGCGGCTGCAGGATATGCTGCAACGCAACCATCGGTTCGAGGAGAGTGGCTTGAGACCTGGCTCAGGCAGCCAATGAAAACAAGACTCACCGCCACCAGCCAATAGGAGACAAGCATGGGGCAGACCCCTTGCTGTCAACCACAGATATAAGGAGGACGGACACCGCAACCAAGATCAGTCCACCCTCAGCTTCCCAGCCCGAGGATGTCTGGCAGCTCCAGACGAAAGCTCGCTTTAAGAGAAGAGAGAGAGAGAGAGAGAGAGAGAGAGAGAGAGAGAGAATCGTTAATGACTTTGTATGACTAATGGTCACATCGATGGAGTTTAGTCTGAAAATCAAAATTCAAATATAAACACCTATTTTAGACCCTGTAATTATTTTTACCATGACCTCCTCATAAGGCGGGCTCCTAACTGGCCTGTTTAAGTAGGCACTGAAAAAGCCGCTATTCGCAAATAGAGAAGAATCTCTACAAGTGTAATGCTGCTGAAGTAGCCATTACTTTTAAATAAAGTATGCTTGAGAGAGGGTCTGCTTCCTAAATAATAAATAATAATAATAAAAAAAATAATAATAATAATAATAATAGCAAATATTATCATCATTATTATTATTATTATCAAATACTGCTGTAAATATGGCAGTACTCAATAATACTAATAATAGAATAAAATTATTAATTTATTATTATTATTATTATTATTATTATTATTTATTATTATTATATTATTAAATACTGCTGTAAATACGGCACTAATGTACTACTTTACCAAAGTATGAACGCTAGCCAATTGTTGCCCAATATTAAGGTAGAAGAGACGAGAATTACAAACAAAATCGAGACGACAATAATATAACATTCACTCTAAAATGACGTAGCCACCCTATTCAACGGGAAGTGTTTAAGAGATGGTCTGCTTCCTTCTTTTATTATTATTATTATTATTATTATTATTATTATTATTAGTTATTATTATTATTATTATTGATTATTATTATCACGACTTAAGAAGCATTCGGTCAGATTTTTCTAATGGCAGTCCTATCAAGCGACCTTACCTTTCCTCTTCATTTGCATTAACTGCCACAATTGTAATTCGGCAGCCTTTTCTATTTTATTTTCTATTCGGCATAGCAATAACGGCTCTCGCCTCTTTGTATTTTCTATTGCATTGGGTTACTTCATTCAATTGAGCACCATATTCTTTGCAAGCTTGAAATTCTCGTCAATGGCCCCTGTGGGGTTGTTCCACATGAATGGGGTTCATCTTCTGAATAATAAATAATAATAATAATAATAAAATAATAAAATAATAATAATATAATAATAATAATAATAATAATAATAATAATAATAATAATAATAATAATAATAATAATGCAGAAACAAATCCACAGCTATGTAAATGTAAAGTTTTCAATTTAAATAAATGTACATTTACATAACTGGGTTTGTTTCTCCATTTGAGGACTCGTGCTGCTTATGAGGATTTTTTAATAATAATAATAAATAATAATTAAAATAATAAAATAATAATAATAAAATAAAATAATAATAATAATAATAATAATAATAATACTATAATAATAATAATAAATAATAATAATAATAATAATCTTCAATCTTTTCATGGGAGTAAGAAAATTAATATTTCTTTTAAGAATAATCAACGAAAATGCGAATTTTGACATAACTTGATATTTTTAGGAAAAAAACAGAATATTCAGTGTTCAGGAACATAAGAAAATACATATTTCATTTTTTTTATGACACAACGGCCTTTACTTTTCCTAGCAGAATACGGAGAAACTACTTTCGTGTTTTTTCTTTATAAAACTATTATATTTCTGATGGCTGACGGACAAGAACGCTTAGTCATTTTACTATATTTAACGCCTAAATATTCCTTGGTTAGAATGGCAGATGGCTTCATTCTGTATCTCTCTAGGCCGCTTAGAAATATATATAATTCATTTTTCAATTTCCATTTTTTGAAAATCTGAATTACCATTACGGTCTTCTTAGGACAAAATGGGAAAATAATTGATGTCGTATTTCACCTACCCTATTTCAACGGGGAAATTCACTTTCTTGAGAAAAATGGAAGGACAATTTCCTTCCCCATTTAAGGACTCGGGTTTTCTATGAATATATAAGAAGATTTCGGAATCGAATATGTCTAGGACGAAACAGGACTAGGAAAACATCGAACCCATACTGAAGTTTCGCATTCTGGGGCTAAAAAGAAAAAAAATAATAATTGGAGCCTTTTACATTCTCCTTCCGATGATCCTAATTTGTCTCGCACAAAAAGGAGAACCATTACCACACTACCCTAATCGTCCTGATTTGATACTACTTAAGCGGGAGGGACATTATCTTCCTCCTCCTCCTCCTAACATCAGAAGGAATTTCCAATTGTCCCAAGAAGTCCTCCTTATCATCATGACTATCAAGAGTGTATGTTTGTATGGTGTTTTTACGTTGCATGGAACCAGTAAGGTTATTCGGCAACGGGACCAACGGCTTTACGTGACTTCCGAACCACGTCGAAAGTGAACTTCTAACGCCAGAGATACACATCTCTCACCCCTTAGTGGAATGCCCGAGAATCGACTATCAAAAGTGAACAGGGAAAAAATAAATCACGCGCTCTATTTCCATTCCCCTTCATTAATTTTTTTCTTTTTCGGGGAGAACCCCTTTTATGCAGCTACAATTCCGTTCGTCTCCTGAAGTGCCACTGGATCTGTGTAAGGACGCCCTCTAAATGTCGCCCATGGCAATTGTTCCGCGACTTCTTTCAGTGTCGATGGGTCGTTACGTCGTTACCGAACATTTGCAGGGCGGTCCTCGCGGCCTTTTTTTGTTCTTGAGGTGCTCCGAAGGCCGTTGAGTGGCTCTGAACGTGTCTTTAATTGGGTCCACTTGTTTGACTCTTATCTTCCCAGGAGGAGAGGAGGAGGAGGAGGAGGAGGAGGAGGGGCGTCTCTTAAGTTGGTCATTCTTTCCTTCTTTGGGCAAATTAAGCGCGAGGGTTAACGCGCTCAACGTTAGTTAAATTGCCACATAATCTAGACTTACGGTACAATTCACTACACTTATTCTCATGGAATATGCTCTTGGTAGGATGTGTCAGCTAAGAATTAAACTTTGGTTAAACAGTCAATCATCATTTAAGTTCGATTGTCACGCGATTACAAAGTAACAGTTAAGTGAAAGCATTTTTTCCAGCAGGACAATTTTTAGAAACACTCGTGTTAGTTTCATATATAAATTTTTTTCAAAAAAAAAAAAAAAAAAAACGAAAAAAAAAAAAAAAAACACTACTTTAGCGACATACGTTATGTATTTCGATATATTTAAGTGCGCCTCTCTCATCTAAGACCTCTAAATAAGTATGCAGAGTAAAAAAACACCTTGATCCCATGATGTCTAAAAATACATAAAAAAATAAGAACAATATATCGTTTTCTTTTCAATAACGGTAGAAACTGGACTGGACTGCGTCCTTATATCACAACAATATTTTGCAAAAGAGAAATGAAATTTTTGGTCAATATAAAGAGCTATATCCGACTTATACGACTCAATACAGCTTCAGATGCAGAAAGAAATTCCAAGAAGATTCTTTATTTTAACCAATTCTCACGTTTTTGAGGAAACAGTCGCGTTCGAAGCCCACTCCACCACCTGTCTTGTTTTTTTTAAATCGCGACATCAAATACGCCCATTCTACGTGCAGGGGATCCGTTACTTAATAATTTATACCATTTTCCCAAAAGACTTACACCATGTATAGGTAGTACTGAAACTTCCAAGCAGTCCAATAAACATTCACGTTTATAATATTTATAATGCATAAAATATATGTGTATATCCAGGTATTGTGGTCCTTATAGCATGTCTATTGGAAATCCACAAAGAAAAGTATATTTTCTCTCCTCTCTCTGCTTATTTCTATATATATATATATATTATATAATATTAAATATATATATAACATACATATATCTATTGTGTGCACACAAACCCACATATATATATGTGTGTGTGTGTGTGTGTGTGTGTGCACAAACACATATCAATAAACTGTGTATATATCGTTATATCTGCAATGTGTATTCGCATCATTGTACATATTGTCAAGTAACATTCAAACCTAGAGATACACATACATAAGAACACACACACACACACACACATACACACACATATATATATATATATATATATATATATATATATATATATATATTCATTATTTTATATTATGTATGTATGTGTTTCCTATGTGGTACATGTTGTATATAAAATTAATTCTTAACTTTACAAATTCAGCAACAATCACCCAATAACGTCATCATATCTAGAATCTAATGTTATAATTCGCTGAGATTTCCAGATTTCCTCAACCTTTGATTGTAGCCACCGTTAAAAGGCGCTCGTTTCCCCCATTCTTTTTAATCTTGTTTTAAGTCGAAGACCAGTTCTTTGACGCAATCTCCCCTAAACACCGCCCCCCCCCCCCCCCCCCCATCTCAGCCATTCCCTGTCCCCCGACCTCATGTGTGCCTTCTCCCCCCTACCAGAGAGGGTGCAGGGAAGTGCGCGGGAACTACTGCCGGGAGGACGGCGACTGCGCATGCGCTGGTCTCTACCGATGTAATAAGGCAAGATGTAAGGTCTCCGACAAGTCACCAGGTAAGGACGATCCCACTGAATGAGTGCTTAAGAAATCCATGAATGAATGCGCGAGAAATGCATGAATAAAAATGTAGGAATTTCATGGATGAATGCATAAGAAATTCATACCTGAAGCTGTATGAAATACATGAACGAATGCGTATAGAATAGAATGGAACATAGAATCCAGGCCAAAGGCCCAGCGCTGGAACCTATGAGGTCATTCAGCGATGAAACGCAAATTTACATCAAAACTCTTTGAAAGGTGTAACAGGAGGAAAACCTCGGAGTTGCTCTATGAATCAATGGTTAAAAGAGGGTGGCAAGTATGACGGAAGAAAGAGAATGCGAACGGAGATACAGTAAAAGGAACGAATGAAAGAGGTTGCAGCTAGAGCCCGCAAGGACCCTGCAAAGAAATACAAGGAATGCCTACAGTACACCGCATGGAGTCCAGTGAGGGCGCTATCCACCTACGAGATGAATGAATGCGTAAGAAATACACGAATGTATAAGTAAGAAATAGACGAATGAATGCATAAGAAATATGAATACATGAGTAAGAAATAAACGAATGAATGCGTTAGAAATAGATGAATGACGGCAAAAGAAACAAATGAATGAATGCGTAAGAAATCAATGGGAGAATGTGTCAGAAATACATGAATGAATGAATGGAAAAGGGTGACGTGAAGCGACGTTGATCTATTTTTGGATGTTTACGCTGTGAGGAAAATAAAGTTCATTCAATGCTCCCATTCACTCGGTTTTGTAGATTTTCGAAACATTGGGAAACCCTCTAAGTTTGATTCGCCAACTTTTTATTAGACTTCACAAGGAACATGGAAAATTGAACTTAATTCTTCATATTGGAATATTTCTATTGGATTTGATTCATAATATGTTAGGCAATAACCTTGATTCACTTCTTATTTTCACTTGCTTTTTCCTCGTTTGTTTGTTCGTTCGCGTTTTACAATTTGCTGTTTGTTTGTATATTGTTTTTACGTTGCATGGAACCAGTGGTTATTCAGCAACGGGACCAACAGCTTTACGTGACTTCCGAAACAAGTCGAGAGTGAACTTCTATCACAAGAAATACACATCTCTAACTCCTCAAAGGAATGTTCGAGAATCGAACTCGCGGCCACCGAGGTGGCAGGCCAATACCATACCGATCACGCCACTGAGACGCTCTACAATTTGCTGTTGCAAGAAATAAGGATAGCTGAATAAATACAAGCAATATACGCACATGGTACAATTGTACATCGGTGCAAGATAAGAGAGAGAGAGAGAGAGAGAGAGAGAGAGAGAGAGAGAGAGAGAGGCTGTTTTACTTTCCTTAAGAGTAAAATATCAGCTAATGTATTCATGTCAAGACGCCCAACGTCGAAACGTAATACTTTGCCTTATGGGGAGGAACTGACTGATTTTACCTTTAAACTGGCGCCACAACTGCACACGTCTAATTCAGACATGAATAAGAACCATAAAACCTACAAACAAACAAAAAAATATCTGATATCGCTTTCCTTCCTGCCATTAGGGGTAATGTGCAATCGTCAATCGTTAGCAAGTGTTGCACTAAATAAAGAATTAATTTTAATATTTCTATGAAATTATACCAACATGAACCGTATGTGTCATTAAATGAGCGGAACCATTTTGTATCGAAGAAAACTTTACTTCTTCGTGGAGGAGTTGGCTGGGTTGCGTACTTTGAGCCTAACGCCTCTCGGAAGACGAGTTCGTAGCTACACATGATTATCAAGCTATGCCCTCAGTCAGTTACAAAACATACATATCTTTCCCTGCATAAAAAGTTAGTTAATATATATATACATATATATATATATATATATATATATATATATATATATATATATATATATATATATATGTGTGTGTGTGTGTGTGTGTGTGTGTGTGTATGTATGTATGTATGTACTAGTAGAGCACATTCTCCGGTGCTCATTCAAAAAAATAACCTGCACAGATACGGACTTCCTTACTCATAAATAAATATCTAGATACGTTTTTAAACATTTTCCAAATCCTCTATATATAAAATAAGAATCAAATTTCATATATATAATCCACAGAAGGAATTGTTTGATCACGATAACAGACACTGTAACGAGTCAATTTGTTTTAATTATTATAATAAATGCTTTCTTTTTAATCAGAAATTGAATTAAATGAGATACATTTCTTGATATATGATTATTTTTAGCACATAGTTTTATACTTTTCCAATATCGTGAAAAAACACTGCATTTGCGCTGTTAAATACGCATTACCCATCTATCAATCTATCTTCCTATCCATATATAGTATATATAAGACTATACACACACACACACACACTATATATGTATATATAAAATATATTATTAATATATATATATATATATATATATATATTATATATACACATATATATATAATAATATATTATTTATATATATAGATATTATATCTATATTATATAATATATATATATATATATATACTATATATATATATATATATATATATATACACAAAAATGAAATACAGCGAATTACACGTGTAATCCTCTAATCTATGTTTCACACTCTGGAAATTCAGTGCATATTTGTACGTAATTGTAGCAGTATTTTTTTTTCTAATTTACTTGTGTGTTATCAGTAATTGCATTCTAACGAGTAATTAACGCGAGTAGAGCAAAATATCGTAATATTTTCGAACTTCCGGATAAAATATACAAAAGTTCTTTTATCTGTTTATAAGCGCGTTTTATTCTTTGTGTTCATTAACCATTTTCTGAATAATAATAATATAATAATAATAATAAAATAATAATAATCAATAATAATAATAATAATAATAATAATTTCTGTGCTTTCACTTCCACTTATCTCCGCTCATTTCTAGACTTCGGTCTCTTCAGTTCTCATCCAAGCAGATGTGGATCTTTAAACTCTTCTGGTGCCTCGAAGAGACCAGCTAACACTATCACGTATCACTCTCCCCAAAACGATGCGATGGCTATGTCCGCTTTCGAAATTAATATTAGACTCGTTTATCGAAAACGAAACGTAATAACTAAAAATTCACACGTCGTTTCAATGGTCCATTGTTCTATATACGGCCCCCAAAAGTGAGGAAAATATGAAAAGTCTACTTTATTGTCTTCTTCCTTTTCATACATTTGCTTTTGCCTCAGCAACACAATGAATCACTAAAGCAAGAAATTAAATCCACAGGCCTTTTACTTCATTTTTGCTTCGGATACTTTTATTTCTATTTTTTTTTTTTTTTTTTTTTTTACATTGGTCAACTACACAACCACAGGAAAAGAATTCTGTACATTTTTGCCTGTACTTCTCTTGTTTTTCCCCTATGAAACAGTGCGAACAGAATTCAATAAAAATTTCATTTTATTTTATCTGTTTTATTTCTATACTTCTTCGTATTATTCCTTTATTTCTACTGGGGGTTTTTTCTTCTCTTCTTGCGGCATTGTTCAGTTCACCTCCCATTCCGTACACTACCTCTCTCTCTCTCTTCTCTCTCTCTCTCTCTCTCTCTCTCTCTCTCTCTCTCTCTCTCTCTCTCTCAAGCCTTCCTCCTTCCTCTTCCTTAAAACCTAGCATTCCCCTTTCCTCATCCTTGAAGTCTAAGTCCCTCTAACCACCTCAGCTTCCTCAACCTCATCCTTAGAGAAAATATGTTCCTATTCCTTAGTCTGGACTCTGGACGACAAGCAGTTCCCTCCAACCCACCTCCCCCGACTTCACACCTCGCTGACGATTCCTCCCCCCCCCCCCTCCCCCCCCTCCCTTCACCCACTTCCCAATTCGTTATCCCTGAAGCGCGATAATGAAAGGAATTCGATAAATTCGGAAGGCAGGTAGAGAGACGGTGACCGGTAAATTCCACCATGGAAAAATTTTCCACGGTAAATTCCACCGCGGGGGATATTGGAATATCACCGTGACTCGATTGCTTACGACTTTTAAAACTTGATTGTTTAAACCTAAATGAGCGGCATATGTAGTCAATTTAGTTGTTTATTTCAGAATACATTTTTTACTTTTAAACACTTAAATTAATTCACTTTGTACTTCTACTTTTCTTTCTTATTTATTCAAACTTTGGAAGCCCTCGAACTGGCCACTTTTTACTCATCATTGGCAGAAGAAAGAACAAAACGAAAGCGAAAACAGACTGTGAATGAAAGGAATCTATATTTTATGAGAAGCATGCAGATAAATATAATGGCGTTGTGAACACTTTTATAAAGGTTGCCGTGCTACAATACATACAACTTTTAACAGCAGTAAGAGGTAATGAGAACAGGCACAGTATCTCCTCGAGAAGTAATAGCTAATGCTGTACAAAATCTCGATGAAGAATCACAGTCACAGTCGCAATCTATTCCAGGACTTTCACGTAACATACGTAAGTGGAGGCAATATTCCTTAGGAATTCCAGTGCTTCCTACTTGTAGGACAGGATTTGAAATCTCCTTCTACAGCGAAGTACTTAGAAAATGGCTCTTTGTTTTTGGCCTTCGACAGTTGCATTAATGACCCAAATAGAATTTTATTTTTTTTCTTCAGAAAAAGGCTTGGGCGATCTAGAAAGTTCTAGAAATCGAGCCTATGATGGAACTTTTAAGGTGTCGCCTAGTTTGTGGTGTCGGGTAGTAGCTCTACACGTGATCATAGGAGGATCATGTGTGCCAAGACTATTTGCATTACTTCCTGACAAAAAAGATTCCTCGTACCATCGACTTTTGTCTGCTGTACGTAATTTAAGAGAGAATTGTCGGCCAGCAACTTTTCTCGTGGATTTTGTAAAAGCTCTCCATAATTCATTTGTTTCTGTGTTTCCTCATTCTGAAGTAGTTGAATGTGTTTATCATCTCGGACGATCTATTTAGCGGAAGATCTGTGCACCTGGTGAGAGTCGGGGGTACAACAACGACGAGATGTTTCAGCCCAAAATAAAGTGTTTTACTGCTTTAAGCATTTTGACCAATTGAAGACGTCGTCCATGTATCTGAAGATTTATCTGATGATGAAGACATCCCTTCCGAGTTTATCTAAAGTTTATTTTGAGAAGACAACTTATACTGAGAGAGTGAGGGGAATTCGTGTGGTCTTCGTCGATGAAGAGAACCCACCCCACTGTTTCCGATTGAACTTTGGAATGTTCGTGACCGAGTTTTAAATGACCTACCAAGAGGGAATAATGCAGTCGAGGGTTCCCACAATGCTTTGCGATCCTCGATAACATCCCCACATCCAAATTTGTGGAACATGAGGAAGGGTTAAGCCAAACAAAAAGCGCACACATTCAACGCGGAGACTCAAAAAAAAAAGACCTATTAAATTATTGATGCACGATTAAAAAAACCTTGTTGAAAATTATGCGAATCAAAACTGTCTGGAATTTCTGACGAGTATTGCTCACAATTGAAATAAATTTTCTTGAAGTAAATTCCTGTAATTACTGTTTCTGATTCAATTGCCATTATTTTTATCCTAATTGTAAAAGAAAATGTGAGATAAACGTATTCATTTTTTTTTCTTACCTACAGTTATTTTCATATTAAGTACATTTATTTTACTTATTTATTCTGGTTGAATTGACCATGGTTGAATTTTCCATGGTGGAATTTTCCATGGTGGAATACACCGTGGTGGAATTTACCTATGGTGGAATTTTTCGTGGTGGAATTTACCTAAGGTGTAATATTCCGTGGTGGAATTTACCATGGTGGAGACGTAACAGCGTTATTTATACCTGTCACGGAGTAGCCGGATAAACTTAATAAGCTTGTTAGGATATTTTGACGGGTGCTTCTCTGGGGGGGGGGGGGGGGGGGGGGGGGGGGGGGGGGGGTGGGGGGGGGGGGGGGCGTGTACGGCCTGGCCGCTGATTTCTTCCTCCTGCCGGGAACGTTAGCGTTTTCTTTTCTTTTTTTTTATTTTATTTACTTTTTTTCACGAAACCACACACAAGGTTTTGACACCCCGATGCAGGGTGCAAAAATATATTACAGGATTATCTCTCTCCACATATATACGAAAGATTTCACTGTCTCTTGCGTATGTGTGTGTATATATATATATATATATATATATATATATATATATATATATATATATATATATATACACACACACACAACCACACACATCTCGACCTGTGTAAAAATCAGATGAAAATAAATAGACACCTCTCTGCCTATATAGATCTGTTTATCTAGTTCTGTCAATCTACCAATTTACCAATCATTTCGGGCGACTTTTTCCCTCATCTCGGTTTGCAACCAACGCAGAAAACAATTTACTCTTCCTATCTTCGCCTTTCTTGATTGATATTCCGATTCGGCCTTCAATTTATCAGGATGAGAATTGAATCGTCACATCAGCTTTCTTTCTCTGAAGAAGTAAATTTCTCAGATTCTGAGGCGGCAGATACTGACTTTTCTCTCTCTATTTACTTACTTACTTACTTACTTACTTACTTACTTACTTACTTACTTACTTACTTACTTACTTACTTACTTACTTACTTACTTACTTACTTACTTACTTACTTACTTACTTACTTACTTACTTACTTACTTACTTACTTACTTACTTACTTATTTAGTTATTTTTAGCCCGATATGAGACCAAATTAGCTCCAGCTGGGTTGGAGCAGCGGCCTATGGGTGGTTAGGTTGCAGAAGTGTGGCTACACATTTATATAATTATCCGTGCTGCTATGCGCTTCTTAATACCAGACATACGAAGACAGATAACGACGCACGAGGAATACATATCTATACATGCGTGTGTGTATTTATAAGTGGGTTCATACGCATAAACACACACGAGTATTAATGTAATTGAAGAGGACTTGGCATCGGGAGCCTTAGTCCCACCCCAAAACCATCCTCCAAACTCGACAACATCTGCCTTCATGAGATCAGGCAAGCAATTATCTTGAAATGATATCTTCGCGTGCGTTAAGCTTCTACGCCATACTTTAACTTCTGAGTAATAATAATGTCGTCTCTGGTGTTCAGCTGAACACCTAAGACGACCCTGGCCTGAAATTGACCTCGTTTATGGAATAATAATAATAATAATAATAATAATAAGAATAATAATAATAATAATAATAATAATAATAATAATAATAATAATAATAATAATAATAATAATAATAATAATAATAATAAATCGCCTGTTGATGTTACTAGGCTTTAGCCTTTAAATCCTCAATTATTAAAAAAAAAAAAACTGTATTTCCTGTGCTTGAATTAAAAACTATGTTTCAGTACCGTAGCTGTAAGGTTGATTTTCGACAATAATTTACTTTGGGTGAAAACCCAAATGTTACAGTGCCCCTTTTAGACATTGATCTTCATGACTAAACTACGCGAGGTTTCATAATAAGTAACGCGCTGTAGCTATAGGACGTTGCTCTCTTATACAGTATACCATGACTTTGGAGGTTATGGCTGTAATAAAATGCCTTCGGCTTTCTTTCTAGAATTTTCAGCTGTAGACCCTCATAAAACGTCGTTGAGCACAACAT
>NC_087207.1:67317180-67319680 GCF_015104395.2 Macrobrachium nipponense
TATATATATATATATATATATATATGTATATATATATATATATATATATATATATATATAATATATATATACATATTGCAATTACGCATAAGAATAATTTCCAAGCATACAAGCATGAATACAACAATATTCATATAAATATTAATTCAATAACCAAAAGAATATTTCACACACACCAACTATTGGGATAAAAATAATGGCGATAAACAACAGTGAAACACTTGAGATTCTGTAAAGCGAGAACCAACACAAATCATCACAGTTCATCATCAATGAGATGAACTAATGAGAGAATCTTTACTAGAGAGAGAGAGAGATGAAGAAACTTTCAAATGAGAATCACAAGAGAAGAACATCTTAATATAGGATAAAGCACCTGTAAATCATAGATTAAGAACTAACAATCACTGAAATAAGGTACTAATCTTAGATGGTTTAAAAACAGTGAACTTTAAACTACCTAATAAACGAGAATCACTAAACAAGATCATCCTAAATGCTTAAAAAAAACAGGAAAATGAAAATCACCACGTAAGACCCTCTTCAACCTGAATAAAAAAAACAGTGAAATGAGAATCACTGCAGAGGATTATCCTACAACAACAAAAATGAAAATCAATACAAAAAGCCACCTTAATGTTAAAAAAAAAAAAACCGCTGACAAGAATCACCACAGAAGACGATGCTCTTGAGAAAAAAAAAACCGATCCAGAAGGAAGACGTCACATAGGCACGGAATCCCCAGGCTTACGACAAAAATGACTGACACGCATTCTGGGTGATTTTCGCTCCCCCTTTTTCAGACCGATCATTTTCCTCCTGAGTGTTGGTGCTCCTCTCCAAGAGGGCAAAGCACTGGCAGGGGAGATGTGAGAATTTGTACGGGAGGGAGGAGGAGGTCATAATTTGTGTGTGAGGGAAGAGTTAAGAATTTGTATGGCAGGAAATAGGTAACAATTTGTAAGGCAGGAAATAGGTAACAATTTGTATGGCAGGAAAAGGTACCAATTTACATGCCAGGAATAGGGAACAATTTATAAGGCAGGAATAACAATTTGTAAGGCAGGGAATAGGTAACAATTTGTAAGGGAGCCAGGGGAAGACTTGCAAATGATGGTCAGAGACCCATCATTTCCTACAACTCAATAATCATGTTTCCATGTCTCGCTTTCTCACTATTCAGGTAATATATGAATATAATATTCTTATCTCAAGTGGATTTGAAAACATCGTAGCAAAAGGTCTGCGCTGGCAGCGGACAACTGACGCAAATCCATTAGACTCTACTGGTCACTTTTTACCATATATGAATGTAACTATAATAACCCCAATGCCCTCTTAGTTTCCCCAATTCTTCACACTTCTTGGATCCACTTGTCACTACAAGGCCTAAGATCCAAATGCAAGAATGAGGAGCAATTCTGAAGTTAGTAGCAGAATTCGAACCCTCATCCCGAGTATCAGAACGAAGGCAGGCCTGGAAGCAGGTTCAAATTCTGCTACGGATATCAAAATCGCTTTCGTATCATTGCGTTTGGATGTCAGGATTTGTAGTGACGACCGGATCCAAAAAGCGTGGTGAATTCGAGAAGCTATGAAGGCACTGTGGTTGTGGCAATGTGTCAGATGTTAATGAGCGATAATGGTGAAAGAGTTTACTCAGAGGGAAAGAAGTTAAAAAAAAAGCTTATACTTCTTTACTTAGCCTTATTATTGCAATCTGAGTGGTGCCAAGTACAGTGATATACTGTAGCTGATGACTGGTATGAGAAGGTGCGTTGAGTAATGACATCATTATACACACAGACAGAGATGAGTAGAGTAAAATCGATTAAACTGAATTATCTGATTAACAGTTATCTGGCTAATCTTTTGCCAGGTTCAGTTGCTAAGGGCCATTTGTAATTGTTCAATTAGTGCACAAATGATAAGGAAGTTAGAAAACAAACAGAATAACGGTTATGGAATAACATGAACACAAGACCAGCTAGAGAGAGAGAGAGAGAGAGAGAGAGAGAGAGAGAGAGAGATAATCCTACCTCTTGGGAGTTGAATCCCCTGGATGACAGGCACTCCTTCCTTAACCATCTTACTTACCCCCAACCCCCTTTCCACCTATGCGCCTGCCTTTCCCCCCCCCCCCTTCCCTTCCTTCTCACCCGGTCTACGGCCAACGCCATTTCATCTCCCTTGGAAGCTCACTCTGTTGGGCAGAAGACGTGGGTAGTTAGAGAGAGAGAGAGAGAGAGAGAGAGAGAGAGAGAGAGAAAGTAGTAGGGGACTGAGGTCTCACCTAATCTGTCTTCAAATCCCTTAATCCATATTTCCTCCCTTAGCTTCTTCTTACATTTAGAAAAAATGTGGACACATACAAAATTTTTTTTTTTCTTTTTTTTTAGCAGATAGGGTAAATGAATATTGTCATGTATATAGGTATGTGTGTGCATGTATATATATACATATATATATATATATATATATATATATATATATATATATA
>NC_087207.1:67322180-67332180 GCF_015104395.2 Macrobrachium nipponense
TGTGGCGTTTGTCTGTCTGTCTGTACATACGGCTAAAATGTTTGTATTTTGAAGGATTAAAATACGCAACATTATTAAAATAATATACACGTACACACATACATACATACATACAGTTAGATAAGATATGTAAAGAGAGAATTAATGACGGACTGTTTAAGGTGGTTTGACGCTCTATCGAAGAACCTCCTATGCAGGTCTATAAAGTAGCCTGTTGGAAAGTGGAGTCACACAGGAGGCTCATCCTAGATGCTATGGGTAAATGAAGAATGAGACTTTGAACATCTGTCTAGTTTACTCTGGGCTCATCACTGCAAAGCAGATTATTATTATTATTATTATTATTATTATTATTATTATTATTATTATTATTATTATTATTATTATTATTATTATTATTATTATTATTATTATTATTAATTAATTATTATTATATATATATAGATATATATATATATATACATATATATAAAGCATAATCATCATAATCCTTATCTATTCATCATCATCCTCATCATAAACCATTTTGTAACCCTTTACTTCTTTTCAAACAATTACTGTAGACTCCCTCTCTCTCTCTCTCTCTCTCTCTCTCTCTCTCTCTCTCTCTCTCTCTCTCTCTCTCTGTAGTCTTGGTAACCCTCACGCCCTCCTCATTATAATCAACACCTTCCAGCCATCTCATTATCATCAACGTCATCTTTCCCACAGCCTCTCCAGGTTAACCATACCCTTTCATTCCCAGTCATCATAATACATAACTTTCACCTTCTTCCAGTTATAATGATCACAACCCTCATTTATTCGCCACAACCCTTTCCTAATGATCATAAGCTTTACTTTCGTCCTTGCTATTCCCGATAACCTTATCTAATCATTACAGTTGTCATAACCCTTAACTCCTTTTGGTTACAGTTATTATAACCCCCATCTCGTTTTGATTACAGTTACCGTAACCCTTGTCTTCTTGTTATTACAGTTATTGTAACCCTTATCTTTATTAGATTACAGTTATAAAACCCATCACCTCCTTTTCATTATAGTTATCATAAGCATTAACTCATTTTGATTAGTTATCATAACCCTTATCTCCTTTCCATTACAGTTATCATAACTCTTATCTCCTTTCCATTACAGTTATCATAACTCTTATCTCCTTTCCATTACAGTTATCATAACTCTTATCTCCTTTCTATTACAGTTATCATAACTCTTATCTCCTTTCTATTACAGTTATCATAACTTATCTCCTTTCCATTACAGTTATCATACCCTCATCTCCTCTTTTCACTGTAAGCACAGCCCTTATCTCCTTTTGTTTATAGTTCTTGTAACTCTCATCTTTTTTTAAGTATTATCATAGCCTTTATCTCCTTTTCATTACTTATCATATCCCTTATCTCCTTATGATGGTAATTTACCACAGCCACAACAACCACATCCCTTAGCAGTCACTGTAACCCTTACCATGACCGTCATCTCATCATTATCATAATCACCATAACACTTGATGAATGATGGGATGAGAGAGAGAGAGAGAGAGGAGAGAGAGAGAGAGAGATGGGGTCGCATGCCATGCCCTCCGAGGAAATACCCTAATGTAGAGGGACCTCTTTTGTCTCCTCTCTTTGTTCCAGTTCTCAACACTGGAAGTTTTTGCTCGGGAAGTACATCACGTTCAAAGATACAACGAATTTCTTAATTAAAAAGTAACCATTCTCTCTCTCTCTCTCTCTCTCTCTCTCTCTCTCTCTCTCTCTATTTGTGACGTCAAGACAGGAATTTGTTAAGTGTATATACACGGTCTCTCTCTCTCTCTCTCTCTCTCTCTCTCTCTCTCTCTCTCTCTCTCTGCTTGTGACGTCAAGACAGGAATTTGTTAAGTGTATATACACGGTCTCTCTCTCTCTCTCTCTCTCTCTCTCTCTCTCTCTCTCTCTCTCTCTCTCTATTTGTGACGTCAAGACAGGAATTTGTTAAGTGTATATACACGGTCCGCCTCTCTCTCTCTCTCTCTCTCTCTCTCTCTCTCTCTCTCTCTCTCACACACACACACACACACACACACACAGGCAGCTAAACACTATTTTTATCAGTGAAAAGTCCCATTTTTTATCTTGCTTCATAAAGTGACTCATATTTGTTATTTTCTACATTCTTGCGACTAACTCAACAACACTAGTTTTTTTAATTAAACTAAGGATGCATTCTTTATCTACGGGTTTATGCATTCTTTGTGAACGCCTTACGTTTCGTCTATACCTACATGTACTATGTGTATATAAAATATGTATACACACACAAGTACATATAAAATATGTTTGTAGATAGATAGATAGGTTCACTGATGGTTAAACGGGCGGATAGATACCTTCACCGAGGTTTTATTTAAGCTTCTCAACTTTTGACCTTTTTTTTATTTTTTTTTAAATGGCCTTCTCCATCCCTTTTCAACTCGAGGAAATAGATATAGACCACTGAGAGATATTTTTGTTTACGTCTTCGCCGTTCTTGATTCTCCCAGCCACCGTGCCGTTTTTTTTTTTTTTTTTTTTTTTTTGCTTACTACAGAATGTCATATTTCTCCGTTTTAATTGACATAATCCATTAACGCTTCCTCTTCTCCGCTCTCTTCTCGTTCTCTCTCTCTCCTCTACTCTCTTCGTCTCTCTCTCTCTCTCTCTCTCGACACAAGGAGATTATAAAGCACCTGAAGTATCTCGAAGACTTTAGCGAGATTATTTATATATATAGATATATATATATATATTATATATATATATATATATATACACGTGTATATAAGGAGATTATATATATATATATAATATATTATATATATATATATATATATAGTTACTTTTGTAAACACCCGCCATTTAGGAAGACGAATAAATATGGCAGTAAAAATTGACAGCCCAGCTTCTTTCAGAAGAGATGATTTTAGGAGTCAGGGGAATCAGAGGCAAGGAGAGAACTCCGAAGCTTTCACAGTACAAGTAAGGAAGCCACTTCTCAACAGACTGACATTTTCAAGGTGTTATCCTCCCCTTGTTCAGTCTGAAGATAAATTACTTTGCTGAGAAACTCGCAATATCGTGAGATAAACAGCTGTGTAAAACTAAATTCAACATTCTACAAAAAAAATCCACGATTATACAAAAAAAAAAACCACGATTCTACAAAAAAAAAAAAATCCATGATTATACTAAAAAATCCACGGTTATACAAAAAAATCCATGATTATACAAAAAAATCCACGATTATACAAAAAAATCCATGATTATACTAAAAAAAATCCATGATTATGCAAAAAAATTCGACGATAATAAAAAAATCCACGATAATACAAAAAAAAAATCCACGATTATACAAAAATATCCATGATTATACCAAAAAAATCCATTATTATACAAATCAAAATCCACGATTATATAAAAAAAAATCTACGATTATACGAAAAAAATCCACGATTATACAAAAAATCCACGACTATACAAAAAAAATCCAAGATTATACAAATGAATTGTATTGATATGCATATTAATACAATTCTTTTGCATAGATGTGGCTTTTAAATACACGAATCGAATTCTAAGTACTCTACCTTTATCCGCTTACTTTAAAAAAAAAAAATAGCACCCCATTACTGAATGATTGACAGATATGATTCTGTAACCTGGCGACGCAACGAAACTGGACATACTATTACGCTAAAGAATCTCTTGTATATTAACGTTAGTATAACACACAACGTTTACGTCCAGTGTTGAAATGTGAAGTAATGAAAAAGAAGGAAGCAAAGAGTGAGAAGTAATGCTCGGTAAAAGACCCCATACTTCACAGCTGACGTGAATATTCTATCCTAAATGAAAAGGGACAGATTTACTTCAAGATCTTTCCTTAGTATCATCGAAAGAAGATGATTATGATGATTATACTCGCACACGGAACTAGACCCAAATCTAAGTATCATCGAAAGATGATGATTATACTCGCACACATACAGAATTACATCTCAAGTTAGTTACCAGAAAAAAAAACAAAAATGCAATAAAACTCAAAATAAATCCAGGTACACAAAACGACAATCGAAGAAGACTTCACATCAATATTTCAATTTAATCTTCCGCCCATTATGCACAAAGATGTCCCATTTCTTCATATCATTCACTTTCCTTAAATTCCTTTTCCCTTCTACTCTTAAACCAATTTTGTTCAGCCTATCTTAAAGCAATTGATTGAACCTGCCTAAACTTAAACAAATTTCTTCAACCTATCTTAAAACTAATTTATTGAGCCTATCTTAAACCATTTTATTCAGCTTTAATTTATTCAGCATATCTTGAACCATTTTAATCAACCTATCTTAAAGAAATTAATTCAGCCTGTCTTAAACCAATTAATTCCAAGTATCAATCTCCTTGTGGGGAAACAGTTCAAAGTCGTTCTTAACAATTTTCTCCTCTCACCCACGCCAAACCACCAGAATCTTTCTCTCTCTCTCTCTCTCTCTCTCTCTCTCTCTCTCTCCGAGGACGCACATGACCATTGTGCGTATCCCTCATCGCAGCCACTATCACTCTAATTAAATAAAGATGGATCCCACTCGTCTCCCTCATCCCTGCTAACCTCCCTTGCACCACCACCCACCCTCTCTCTCTCTCTCTCTCTCTCTCTCTCTCTCTCTCTCTCTCTCTCTCTCTCTCTCCTCTCCCAATCCTCCTCCTTTTTCCCCGCCATATTTGTAATTACATTTACATCTAATCTCTGTAGCGTCGCTCCAGGACCATCTGCGTAAGCCATGTGACGGATTTATGGCCGTTAAAGTTGATGACTTGTGGCACTGATGATAATTGTGTATTTACAGTACTACACATACGGCAGTTATATATATATATATACATATATACATATATACATATATACATATATACATATATACATATATACATATATACATATATATATTACATATATACATTATAGATTATATATATATATATATATATATATATACATATATCATATATACATATATACATATTACATTACATAGATACATATGTACATATCTACAATATACATAATAAACATTATATAGTATATATATATATATATATATATATATATATATATATATATAATATGTGCAGATGAATGGAATTAACTGAAGGTGTTCCTGCTGTTCATGCCCACATATACACACACACACACACACCTACAAACCCATGTATAAGTTTATGTGAAATTTATGTGTATATATTCTGTATATTCATTATATGTATATGCCTAAAGCTACAAATGTCCTTACAAGCTTAATGCATGTATATGAATCATGGTGTGATAAAAATTCATATTATATGTATGTGTGTGTGTGTGCGTCGTTTTTCTTGACTTAGTGTCACCAAAAAAAAAAAAAACCAAGATGATTGTCTCTGTAACATTCACGCTCAAATGCTAAAGCGTCTGTAAAAATTAACCGATACCACATCATTAACACCATTCTTATCACCACAATATCATAATTAACACCATTCTTATCACCACTCTATTATAATTAACACCATTTTTATAACCACAAAAGCATCATTAAAACCATTCTTATCACCGCACTATCATAATTAACAACATTCCTGTCACCACACTAATCATAATTAACATCATTCTATCACAACACTATCATTTATTCATCATCACCATTTTTATCATCTCTTATCAAAACTACCATGATCAATTAGAAAAGAATTTACGAAGTAAATTGTGGACCTACATCACAGCCCTCTGATTATTATAACTATCATCATCAGAATAATCGCCATTACTATCAATATCTTCATTATTAGTTTATCAGTATTGCTGTTATCGTCCTCATTATCATTCTATCTGCTTCATCACCATCACCAATATCCAGTTTTATCATTATAGTTGTATTATATTATCAATTATCAAGTTATTAACTTCATTTTTACGGTTACTCTTTCTATAAGAATGATTAGATGTCAATAACAAACACCATTTTATAATTATTAACATTATATCAATTATTATTAAAACTATAACCATTATTAATATCACTGTAATAACCCTCATTATAAAAACAATTTACAATAAGGTTGATGTTCCTATAATGGATGAAAATTTTAGCTCACGCTGGATCTGCTACTGGGATTTCCGCAATAAACTACCGTCATTTATTATTATTATCATTATTATCAGTGTCATCATTATAACAATCACTTAATTGTGCATTATAGTCATCCTTAATGTCATTCTTGCTTCCTTTTTCGTCCGTGTTGTTTTCATTGTTTTCCAAAAGAACTGCTACAAAAAGAGAAGAAAAAAATGCCTTGATTCTCCAGACAAAATTAATAATGATTCACGACCATCATCATCGTCGTCATCATACTCATTATCATTTCACTACAGTCGTCATCAATATCATCCTTGTTGCTTTAGTGTTTGCTGTTGCTGTTTTCTGAGGGAAATACCAAAGAAAGGACAAAAGAAAGAAAGAGAGAAAGGGAAAGTGGCGTGGCTCCCCGGACACCGCCTGTCTTTTTCTGATCCGGTTTCTTCCCACGTTTGCCCACGCTGATCAAATTGGATGTCCACCTACTAACAGTTTGTCCCAGTTGGTTTCGACGCTTGAGATTTGCTCTGCTTCCGCGTTTTAGGCAAAATACGGCTCTGACAAGGAAACAAACGGATGAGGAAAAGCAAATAAAAGGCGTGCGACAAGACCCGCGGGAAGTTTCTCAGTTCGTAGTCTCTCTCTCTCTCAGCTTTGAGAAAAAGGAAACTGTTGAACAGATTCCCGCCGATGGGAAGGAAAGCCTAAGTGTGCGTCCACACTACAGTATACAACATGCCATAAGCACGTGTTGGTCAACTTCTTGCGTACAATTATCGCAAACAGGTAAAGAAAAAAAAAAACACACACAGACACGTAAACGACCGAACGTCAAGAACGATAAGTACATGAAACAATGGTTAGGACTACCAATGAGTCGCTGACTTGTATTCAATCTATGTATGATGTGTGAGAGATAAGAATAGACAGTGTGTTCATGACTGTTTTACTGCAGTATGGACACCCTTAGTCTGTTATTAAAACAGCATACCCCTGCACTTGTCCCAACCCACCTAGATACTTCGTCCTAGCCAATGGGACGATGAGAAGGCTCGAAATGACGGCGAAATCAAGTTTCCCAAGCTGCATCGCGCTGTCCTTTCGGCTACAATTAATGGATACTCGAGGCTATGATAAGAAAATATGGCAGGTTTTTGCAAATTTGAAAACCCAGCAAGGGCGAAGGTGGATGAGAGTAGGGCAACATCAAAAGGCATAGGAATCTGCCCATTTCACACTTACAGTTTTAATTTTTATAGAAGCTGTAGAAACACACCATTAAAATTTTGCAGTTTCCTTACATTCTTATGTTTAATTTCGCTTCAACATGTGTACTCTCTGTATGTCGAGGACTTAGCTGGCAAATTGATAGCCTTTAAGGTTTGTTCTATAAATGTTATATATATATATATAAATATAATATATATATATATATATATATATAATATGTTAATAATATTATATATAGTATATACTATATATATATATATATATATATATATAGTATATATATATATAGATATATTAATATATATATATACATATATATATATATATATATATATATACATATATATATATATATATATATATTATATATATATATATATCATTTCGGATAATAATATTTCGCTGTTGCGTAGGTTTCATCAGATATGAACACTCCATTTCCATGACTTGTGGATGTATTAATCCATACAATGTTTGGGGATGAAGCCACATTAGACTGACCTTCAAGTCAATGTGTAACACAAATAAGGGGCTATAGTCTCTTTAAGAAGATTATTATTGGATTTTGGTAGTTTAAGTATAATTTACCTTTATCCGTCTCTTTTATTTCATTATCATTATTATGTTAGTAGCAGTCGTAGCAGTAGCAGTCTTAAAATGGTTATAGAAGTGATTTAGAAAAAAATTCAGAGTAGGGAAATTTGTTTTATTAAACTTCACTTTCCAATAAGATAAGTAACACCAACAGAACTATTCATCAACACAAACACCCATGTATACATACATACACACACACACACACACACACACACTAGCATTCACATTACTCCAGATATTGATTTCCTCGCGGGAGACCTCAGTCATTATGTGTCCCTTTCCCAGTAAGGTGGCCAGGGGGGAGGGGGGTGGGGGGGGGGGGGGGGGACGAATGATTTGAAGAAGATAAATCGCCCTGACCTATATCCTCTTTGTCAGAGACGATTTGCTTTGGCGTATCGTCGATGCGTGTGGTGACGTCATTCATTAATATGGAGGGAAGGCAAAAGGCTACGCAGCTCTTAGGATTATCTGATAATATGGGAGGTATTCCACCAATAGGATTCCCTCCGTTCCTCCACACACACACCCCCCATCACCTCCTAGAGAGAGAGAGAGAAAGAGAGAGAGAGAGAGAGAGAGAGAGAGAAAGATTTATGGTTACTAAAACTGGTGTCAAACGAGAGAGAGAGAGAGAGAGAGAGAGAGAGAGAGAGAGAGAGAGAGAGAATATTTATGGTTACTAAAACTGGTGTCAAACGAGATAGAGAGATAGAGATTGATTTATGGTCCATAAACTGAAACTGGCGCCAAACGAGAGAGAGAGAGAGAGAGAGAGAGAGAGAGAGAGAGAGAGAGAGAGCATATACGGTTAGTAATAAATCCTGAAAGACGGACTGACAACACCTTTTGTGATCTTTTGTAAAGGAGGCAACAAAAGTTAATGAAATCTGCAACAGAATCGGCCTTCGTGAGCTATTCCCGCTATTCTTTTCTCGTCGACGAAGCTACAAGTTTACGTCTTGTTTACGTCTCTTTCTTAGGTTCCTCTAAAAGAAAACTTCTGAAATGGCTATTTGTCTGTCCGTCCGCACTTTTGCTCTCCGTCCTCAGATCTTTTAAACTACTGAGGCTAGAGGGCTGCAAATTGGTATGTCAATCACCCATCCTTCACCCATCAAGCATACTAAATTGCAGCCCTCTAGCTGAAGTACTTTGGATTTTATTTAAGGTTAAATTTAGACATGTTGACACGAACACAGGCCACCACGGCCCGTGACTGAAAGTTTCATAGGCTACGACTGAGCGTTTCATGGGCCGTGGCTGAGAATTCACACAGCATTTATACGCTTTATTCATAAAAAATATTCTCCTCGTCAACGTTTATTCACTGTAGCTGCTTAAAACTGTATGCGCAAGCTTACTCACCGCATTCATTATTCATTTTGCTATCGTCGTCATTTTAAATAAAAACATTTAAAATACTGAAAGGCATAACAAAAGTAGACCGTAACCTATTTACATTAAACGAAAAACAAACAAGAAATAATGGATGGAAACTAGAACTTAAGTGATACAACACATCCCATTGTGGGAACTTCTTTACATACAAGATATGTGAAACGTGGAATAAACTGCCCCCAGAAGTTGTAAACAGAAACAGTGTGGAGGAGTTCAAAAGAAAGCTAAACAAAATCATTAAGACACTGTGAATGCAAGTAAAACCTTCTCCTACAGATAAGTGAGCAGGCGATGTCTCCTCGGATGGACTAACAAGTCTTTGAAACATCCTAATCCTTGTAACTCCTCGTACCTCTCTTCGCCAAATCTATTCATTTCCACCACAGGCGAGCGATAGTCACAAGAATTCCGCTCAGTCATCGCGCCGTGGCCGTAGCAGACACGTTTCCACGTCCAGAAATAGAAGAAAGATAGACATTAATTCTTCTCGCCCTATTCTTATCACGTTTAGAAAACCGACCTAGTTATTCATTTTTTCTTACCTCTCTCTTTCTCTCTCTCTCTCTCTCTCTCTCTCCTTTTTTTCCCTTCCAGCGTTACATCACAAATGTTTCATATTTTATATTTTCTTTTTTCTTT
>NC_087207.1:67337180-67359680 GCF_015104395.2 Macrobrachium nipponense
TGGCTCCAGAAAACGCGGTTAATTGGGTATATGGAAACGTGCAATAAAAATAAAATGCATATACTGAATTAATACGATTTCCTTTGGACTGTCTGTACTTAAGTTGTAAGGACTGCGCTTAATTCTTGGCAGGATCTGGCTTAGGAGTTTGATCCTACCAGTCTTCCTTATGACGTATCCCGGCCCCCTCCCACCCACTCCACCCTAACCCCCTCCCCCAAAAAACAAAACAAAGAAATTCTTTACCTCTCAGGCAAAACGAAGGTCCCACCACCAATAAGATTGCATCCAAGTTCTTTGCACCTGTATATATCGCAGTAAATACAAACTTCAATTATTTTAGAGTATATTTTCTTTCAGGGAACGTCGTAGACTCCTTAAGTTATTTGCGAAGAGTTATTGCTTTGTTTTTATTTTCTCGTGAGGTAAACTCCGTTTTTTGTTTAGACATAACTTATAACGAATGTACGCAGAGTTGTAGTTAAGGTAAATGATTGTAAAAGCACTTCATCCCCCGTATGAAGTGTTTAGTCGATGCCACATGTTTAGTCACCTACACACTACCTATGGTATCCTAATTTACTGGACCAGTATTTAAGAAATTGTTTTCTTGCCTCGCTACGTGGAGTTTATAATTATTCTTTTCATAGCAAACATTTTGAATGTTTTCCTTCGTTTGATTTCGTTTGTTATCCTTTGATCTTGTTTGTTTTCCTTTTGACAAGAGAATGGAAAAAAAAATAATTAAGCAAAATGGAGAATCTTGGAAACTTGTGTTAGAACAACTTGATGTATCAACAATCCTCACTGATTGACCTTAGGATGAAGCATCTCAATAAAGTCCTCACAGGCTTACAAACCCCATGTCATATTTATTCAACACTGACTGAACATCTTTTCTATCTACTCCTATGCATTTGTGACGTCATCGGCGATATAGGACTCATGCAATGTTAATAGTGTCATTTTTTTTTTTTTTTTACTATGAGCTTCCACGGAAACTGCTCTTCATTCACAGTCATTGGTGTTCGAAGCTTAAACAAATTACCCTTGAGAAAACAAGAAAAATTAAAAACGATGATCAATCATTTTCTACGTTGGAAATTGTACGTAAATCTATGAATCAAGTCCTTTCTTTATTTTTCTGGTCGCGAGTTCTTAATCCAAATGTCCTCCATGTCAGACACCACCCCCCCACCTTATCTTCAAACCCTCCTCCTCCTCCACCCCCCCTTCCCCGCGATTTTAGATTTATATATATACATAAATATCACGTAATGTTTCACTATGAATGCAAAGCGCACAAGAGTCCTCCTCCTTCCTCCTCCTCCTCCCTCCTCCTCCTCCTCCTCCCTCCTCCGCCTCCTCCTCCCCTCCCCTCCTCCTCCTCCTCCTCCTCCTCCTCCACTCCCGCCTTCTGATATAGAGTTCACTCACCGGATGTCAATAAACAAAAACGAAAAAAAAAAAATGATTCATTCAGAATGTTTACATGTGATTCCTCATAGTTCAGAAGTGACTATTTAAATCATTTGTAGAGGTAACTATATATTGTATAGATTATCAGGAAGGGCCAGTCCTAGCCCCCCCGACCCTCCTCTTCTTTGTGGTCAAGTCGCGCGCTTCCATAGATCTCGTAATATAATAATAATAACTAATAATAAAGAGAACTATCTCGTACCAGTATGGGGAGACTTGTCTCTCTCTTGAAGAGACACGCACACAAATATTTAAGATGGCCCTCAGTAAGTAGTCCATTATGAAACAAACTCCCTCTACCTCCTCCTCCTCCTCCTCCTCCTCCTCCTCCTCCTCACAACTTTTTTTCTTTCTTTTTTTTTTTGGACTCCTGGGAGACCAATTGCGAGGCTTCTTTTGGTCTCTTGGAAAAATGAACTGAATAAATACATAAATAAATAAACAAAGAGGAACAAGCAAGGAAGTTTCATTACTTTATCGTCGTCCATTTGATGTGAAGTGTGTCTTCGCCTCTTCATTTTTTCATTGTTGTGATGTTGTATTGTGCCAGTCCAAAATGTATAATCACCTATATAATATCATAGTGTTGCCTTCCATTTGAGTAAACTATATTATATCATACAGGTGTGACGATGAGTCACGCTGCTAGATGTACTTAAAGCATAAGATTTGTCGGCAGTTTTGCATAAAATAAAAATAATGATCTACTCTATTTTCTCAAAATTGGTTTGCAAAAATTAAGTGTTTCAAAAAAATACACATATCAGCTTATCAGAAAAATACAGCCTGAGGAAAAATAAAATAATCCCTAAGCAGGTTTTATTTTTCAATTGCAATGTTAATTTTCGTCCAAAAATAACTAACTAGTTCCAAGACATTCCTCTCTGGTGTCTCTCTCTGCGAGCGGAGAATTCTGATGCCAGACACGTCATTTCTATTTTTCCTTTTTTTTATTAACTATTTAAATCGAAACGTTATTATGACTTCATTCTGGAACAATGTGAACTCTTCCAAAAAAATTATGTTTATGGGAATATATTTAATATATAGATATAATATATGCATACGTATATACAGACTTCCTTCGCAGAGAATGAATTTATAGAATAAATAGCATAACCTGTCAACTGATGTTTTAATATATATATATTTTTTTTATACAGCGATTTTGGTTCTTATATCCATTCATATTTTTTATAACTTTCCACCTAATATACATTTTCAGTTATTCAACTACAACTGAATTTTCTTTTTATTTATCCTTCTGAGTGACTTTTTTTTAACATCAATTTAATTATAGTAGGTGTTGTAATCATCATCATGATCATCATCAATATTATCATTATTTAATAAGCGCAATATTCATCGGTACCACTTCTGCTAAGTGTACTGCTACTTCTGCTGTTAAACTACTGCTGCATTCGTCATCTGCTAAAGTTATATCCTTCAGGGTTATACAAGAAGTTACCTAAAAGATATTCTATTGTCATTCTAATTTTAACATGACATAATGATCCATATGATTAAGACTTTTAAAATGATCATGGTAATTATTATTGCTGATGTTATCTTTAGTAGTAGTAGCATTCAGTTAATGATGTGGTGACTATCACTACTCCCATGTTTTATCGTTACTATTACATTACTGTTCGGTAACATTTTTCTATCATCATCATTACCATAATCATTGTCACGACTTCTGCTTCTGTCATTGTTGTACTGCATAATTTACAGTATGTTCCAAGAAACATTTTTTCCAATACTATATAGCAATAATAATATACGTGAGTTTTATCAGTTTCATTTTATCTAGACGGCGATGTTTGACGCAACCCTTCATGAACTTGATTTTTGTTCTTTTTCTCAACTTTTTTTAAAGCTTTTTTTTTTTTTTTAGAAGCTTGACTCGACTTACAGCTTTATGCAAACATTCCCGAGCAAACACGCAGACAACACACAATCTTGTTTGCTTGCGTCAAGTTTCCGTATAGTTTAATTTATGTCTTCTGTCTCTTTCCTCGCCAGCTGTTTCCTCTACCTGTTTTACTCTTGCTGTTTTGACGCATAATTTCTGTTATGCTTATTCACCAGACTGGTTTATAAAATCGTAAAACTATACACGCACCACTCTCACTCTCACACCTGTTTCCTCAGCTCATCTTTATACCTTTCCTGTTTCCTCTTCCCTCATCTTCTTCTCAACTGTTTCCTCACTGATCATTTTCCCTTGTCTGTTTGGCTGTTTCCCTCCCCTTCCTCTCTCGCCTGCTCTCCTATTATTTATTTGTTATTTTTACACCACTCTTTTACTTTCTGATTTTCCCTCTCCCTTCCCCGCTGCTCTCATCAAATTCTTCGTCTGTTCCTCCCCGTCTCTTCCATGCCCAGTTTCCCCTCACCCACCTCTTCCTTGCCCGTTCTTCTAACTCAACTCTTCGTCACCCAGTCTCCTACCTCATCTCTTCCTCGCGCGTTTCCCCACTTACTTCCCCTTTCCGCTGGCTGCTCCGCTAACAACCTCGTAGCGTCCCCACGGGGACCTGACTCGATAAACTGGAAGGCTGAGCTCTAGGAACTAATGCTCGAAGAACCTCTCTCTCTCTCTCTCTCTCTCTCTCTCTTCTTTTATCTCCTTCTCTCTCTATCCCTCTTCTCTCTTCCTCTCTTCTCTCTCCTCTCCCCCTCTTCTCTCTCTCTCTCTCAACGCCTTGGGTGCTACAGGTTTCGTTCCGAGGTGGGGAAAGTGGAGTCCAAGTAAGGGGATGAGTGTTTGAAACTACTATGAATAGATTCGTAATAGATAATCAGACACAACAGATTCATAATTGATATGAAGAGACGAGTGATTCGTAATAGATAACAAGAGCCGATAGATTCGTGGTAATAGATATTAAAGAGACATGACAGATTCGTCATTAGATTTATAATTTATAAGAATAGACGCGTGATTCGTAATAGATACTATGAGCCGATGGATTAGTAATAGATAATAAGAGACATAACAGATTCATATTTGATAATAGGAGACACGATATTCATAATTGATAAGGAGACACGATAGACTCATAATTGATCAGAAGAGACGATAGATTCGTGATAGATCATAAGACATGATAAAGTTATTAATAATAAGAGACATAAGAGATTCATGACTTGAAGAGTAAAGACAAGGAGACTCGAAGACAATTTTGGAAGACAGAGACATTAAATGTAAAGGTTAGAGACAGAACGACAATTTCAAATGGCAGAGACGAATAAGGTACCGAGAGTTGGAGGAGGCAAATGAATTATGGATAACAGGTCGACAAGAATAACAGGATAAAAAAAAGTTTGACATATTTTGAGAGAATTGTGGCTGGCTCAGACGAAGATCTCAATAAAACGATTAAAGCAATCGCATGATTTTGCATGAGAGATACAATCATTAGGTTACGTTTGAGAATGTCGAAACAATTCTGGTCGAGAGAGACGATTAAAAGAGTGAATTTGAGACACAAAATAATTCTGAATATTATTTCAAGGCGGGTGATAGGGCATAGGTTTACAAAAAAAAATTAATGGACGTCAGAGATGAGGAACTCGGTACAGGAGATGACCATCCAAAGAGACTTCCACAGAAGAAGAGGTTTTGAAATAGGAAACTGGGAGACTTCTGAACAAGTTTCTGAGGAGGGGACTACAAGACCGAGTGGCAGAATGAGCGTCTGGAACAAGACGAGTTACGATGTGAGTGTTTGAAACAAGAGTGATAGAACGAACGTCTAGAACGAGAGTATTCAGTGAGGGTCTGAAGCAGTCAAAGAATATTCAGAGGTAGCGCGATATAGTAAGTGATACAGATGAAAAATGCAAAAAAAAAGGTTTGGAAGAGTGTTTAGGAGACCTCTTCGTACCAGCGGAGGCCATGAACATGTTAAGAATTTGCACGTATCAGAGAATTCTACATAACCCCAATTCAAAACAGAGCAAAGCAGATTCAATCCAAAGAAGGGTTTCAGTTAATCAGAAAGAACGAAGAAAAGGAAACCCACTTGTAAATTCAGAACAGGGTGAGAGCTTTTGGATGAAAGTGCAACTTGCAAAGAGAATCTGGGATGACATCGCGAGAACTAGGTCAATAGTGAGTCGGAAACAATGTGAGGATGACGACATTGCAAACTTCCCGACGATGTCTGATGAGAGTCGACGGAAGTCAGTGCTGACTTAGTCTTAGCTTTGTTTAAATTTGCAACGGTGCGTCGATTGCATGTCTCCTTCATTCAGAATTGGGAGGCATCTTTGGCCCGTCTCGTTTAATAACATTGTTTCACGTCGCGTCAAACTTTTCTCAGAAAAGTCGACGATGCTGTAGCTATAAGCGCCGGTTTAAATTAATTTTCAAAGCTAATAAGAGAGAACTTTGCTAGGAATGAATTCTTTTACTGCTGAAAAGACTGACACTCTCTCTCTCTCTCTCTCTCTCTCTCTCTCTCTCTCTCTCTCTCTCTCTCTCTCTCTCTCTCTCTCAATCGTGGATGCTGAAGTATCATTCCCTGACGGAACTTCTGAAAAAATTAGAGATAGTTGTACCCAGAATTATGTACCACTTCAATAATTATAATGACTATGAAAGAACTGTAAATGACATTCAAAACAGACTACTACTATCCACGTCTCCTGACATCTCCATTGCAAGCGTTCCAATCGCCAAGACCTTTTTAATAATATCTTCACCGACTTGATAAATTGATGAGCATAAAGATTCAGCGGTGTGCTCAACTCTTTCAAGTTACCATTCGGACTCCACGCCCACCAGTAGGAGTAACCTTACCACCCAAAGGCCCCTTTCTCAGAGGCTTGATAACTTTAGCGCAGCATCCTCCGGAAAGGAGCCCAGGATATGAAGAAGCTCGTCATTCACACACACACACACGCACAGTTACATAGCTCCAAGCATCAACATTCTTGACACGATCCATCATAGATGTTACGGTTCATGTATGTCCAGTTGTAAATGGTTAGGTAATTACTTAGTCGTATCTGTGTCCTTTGTCATCTGTTAGTCGCTATCAGGGGCAGGTGTCAAGTGCAATCAAGGGCAGGTGTCAATGAACGCATATGTATACTTACGAATTCACTTCTAAGGTGCAAAGTACCTGGGTTTTCTCGTACCTTGTTGGATCACGGATTTTTCGGTAAGTTGCTTCTAGCCTTAGGATTGTTTGCTTATCGAGGCCAGATATCAGGTAAAGACATACAGGCATTTGAGGTTTAAGGGTAAGATTTCGTACACATATATGCACAAAGACATACATATACAAAGACGCGCACACATGCATATAATATATATAGATATATATATATATATATAATATATATATATATAATATATATATATATTACAGGAATTTAAAGATTAACTTCCAGTTGAACGCAATATATATATTATATACTATATATATTATATATATATATATATATTATATAATGAATAACGTGTATATATATATAATAACTTGTATTAAATTAGATAACATATATATAATATAATAATTTAATATCTATATATATATATATAGATATATATATATATATGTATACGTGTATATATATATATATATAGTATATGTATAATATATATATACACTATAATATATATTATTTATATATTTACTTATTTATATATGTATGTGCGCACCGACAAATACTAGAACTAAAAGTTAGCCTTATAAGAATATGTGTACTTATAAAATACACACAAACACACAAAAATATGTAATAATATATATATATATATTGTTTTATATATATATATAATAGTATATATAAACACACATTTATATATGTATGTTCAAGAAATGCATATATATATATATATATATATATATATATATATATATATATAGATATATATATATATATATATATATATGATATAATATACACACACACACGATTGATTTATTTCAAGCACATATTCACAAAGTCAATGGCCCACCGACAGCAAGTGCGTGTGTGGGTAGCTAATGAATGAGCGAATATATACATACGTCAATATGGCTAATCTTCTGTGCTTTCGCAACATTCCATTGGTAATGCTTGCATTAAATATGAAGTGCAATAATCTCTCTGTGGCTTGAATGATTCATTCGACATGCCTGCCCCCGCATATGTTAGTTTAGTCGTATTCGTAGTATAAATGAAATATATGTTAGTGATATGTAAACATTAATATATATGCGTATGTATGTATGTGTGTGTGCGTGTGTGTGTAATATATATGTATATAATTAATAGGTAATTTAATATATAATAAATAATATATTATTATTTATATATATTATATATATAATATATTTATATTCAATATTTAATTTAATGTATATATATATATCCGTATTATATTATATATATATATATTATATATATATACGTAACCATATATAAATATATATATACGTACTCTATATATATATATATATATATATATATATATAAATATAGTTATTTATTAATTATTTATATATATATATATCATATATTCTATATACTAGTATATAATATCTATATATATATGATTATATATGGTATATATATAATATCATTATAAATATATAATAATAATATATATATTTATATATTATATATAATATATATGGTATATATAGATATTCCTGATATATATAAAATGTGAGTGTGTTTGTGTGTGAAAGAAAGAAAGCAGCTCAGAATTCAAAACTGAGCATAACTCCAAACGTCTTCCTTCGATTAAAATAAATAAAATAAATATTAGGTAATAACTTTAGCCAAAACTTTAAAAAAAAAAAAAGGAAAAAAATGTTTTGTTCGCGTTGCGTAGTTGCACAACAGCAAAGTTCAGCTTCTTCTTTTTTTTGAAAGAGATTATAAAAAAAAAAAAGAAAACAAAGAAAAAATAAAATAAAAAAAAAATATATTACATATAGATATTTTTTTGAACGTTCGTTGTTTTAAAAAAAATCCCTCGTCACAGCCTCCCCGATAACGGACGTGGGAACGACATCCAAGAGTCTTCCTCCAGATAATTCTGTGTTTGTTTATGCCGTAGTCACTCGATACCGATTCAATCTAATAAGTCCCCCCTCCCCCCCAACCCACCACCCCACCCCGCAGGACACAACCCACATTCTTCCGTAACCGCTGCTTTACTCTCTCTCTCTCTCTCTCTCTCTCTCTCTCTCTCTACGCCATTGAGCATTTGTTGTCTCAATCTTTCTCTCTTGACCACTGATCTTGATTTGTCCACATTAATGATTTTACTGCTCTCTCTCTCTCTCTCTCTCTCTCTCTCTCCTCCTCTAATATCTATTAATCTAATTTCTTGCACCGAATACTGTTCTCTTCTTATTCGCTCTTACCTTTAATCAAGTGCTCTCTATTTCCTATTATTCCATCAGATACTATATTCTTCGCCTCTGCCTCCTCAGTATTTTCTTTCTTCTTCTTCTTCTTCTTCCCTGTGAAACTCTCCCATCTTTATTAAGTTTTCTATTTCCTTCCTTTTCTATGCATTTTCTTCTTCTTTTTCCCCCCCTTTCACCACCTCTCTTTTATCCTCTTTTATCTCTCGTTTACATTATTCAGCCCCGATTCTTTCTCTCTCTCTCTCTCTCTCTCTCTCTCTCTCTCTCTCTCTCTCTCACTCTCTCTCTGTGTTGCTATTCACTTTGTCTTTTCTTATCTAAATTATATTTCCTCTGTCTGTCTCTTACCATGTCTAAATCTTCATATATATAACATACATTTATTTATATATGTATATACGTATATATGAATGTATGTAAGTATGTCTATACATATATGTTTATGCATGTGAACATATATAAATATATATACATATACACATGTATATATGTATATACTATATAAAATATATATATATATATATAATATATACTAATATACATTATATATATATGTATGTATTTATGTACATAAACCCAACCCTTCCCTTTAAATAAACTGAACGTTTTAGATTAGTCCACCAAGAGTCCAAAATAACCAAGAACATTTCATCCCACCGACCCGAATGGCTTTAGCAGTTCGAGTACGTCTCGAAACGACAATAAACTGTTTCGAACTTCTGAATCGGGATTCGCGGCGACTCGCTTTCCATTTCGTAACTGGAAAAAAAATACAAAACAAGACAAAAACAAACAAACAAACAAACAAAACAATTTCTGGGCTCCTTCATGATCCACGGAAATCACAACCAACACCCCTCCCTTCCTTACCCAACCAAATAGAACTTCCTATATCAATATATTCTCGCCTTTCTACTCTTTTTAATCCTCATTCGGAACTTTCTATTTGCTATTTTGCATGTTATTGGTTTCATTAGAATACTGTTATGGTCTCACTAAAATTACCCTTTTCAGATTGATTTCCTTCGCTCTGTTTGCATCTAGACGTAATTTGTTGGTCCTCTAGAATGAGGTTCCCATTCACAAACACGTCTCTATGTCCTGACTGCAGACACATAAACGTACTTACCCGGACACAGACAAACACACACATACACAAATTCTATATATATATATTTGTAGTCTCATATAACAAACTATACTTCATACAACTATCAAGTGCCTAAACCGACGAAGCTAAGACTTCATAAGCTACACTGAAATACCAAACACAAATGCCTTTTTGTTTTTCTGCCACCGCCTCGTTTCTTAACTCTCGTTCAGTCGTATTTAAGCTTTATTCAAGTTCTTTCACTGCCAGTGTTTTAAAACACTGCAAGAAAGGAGAACACATAATAACCGTACATATTATAGCAAGTCTGTTCCAAATACGAACAAAATCTCTAGACCTACATATACACCACAGCTTGAAATCTCTCTCTCTCTCTCTCTCTCTCTCTCTCTCTCTCTCTCTCTCTCTCTCTCTCTCTCTTTAACGTTATTACCTCCTCATTTTCAGTCGTTCGTTAGACATATTCCATTTTTCCCCTTATCATCTCATAGTTATGTTCCCCTCATGACCACATTTCTCATCGCATGTGGAACCCCATCAACCCCATCAGTTTATTTCGCACCTCATTATTATTGATTCCTTCGTGGTTCACATGAGGCTCATCACGAGATCTAACGTGCGCAGTCTTGAAGAGAATAGCATCATCCTATCACATTAGACCCCCTTAGAGTGAATTAGTGGAACGGGAACCTAGCTGGAAAAACGTATATACACATATATATATCTATATATAAATATATTTAAAGCTGTTTGTATAAAGACCACAGCTGCTCTGGGTTACTCATACATTGTGAAATTCAACTCTAACCTCTTTAATAATACTATATACATAGAGGGACCTTTGCTGATTTCATCTGTAAGGTATTTATTAAATCCTCCAATAAACGAAACTCTTTATTTCCCTCAGCCTTTTGAATCATATAACATTTTAATGTAGGATCACTCGAGATTTTTTTTTTTCACAGTATTAGTATATTGGTCTCAGAGCTCAGTACGTGGGATGTACTTCTCAAGATGAGAATTTGACAAGTTTTGCTAAGCAGCTTTGACGCCACTGCATTACAGAACAGTATTTGGAAAGCAACTTCTACATATCCAAGGTAAAAGATGTTATTTGGGATGTAGCTTTTACAGAATGACAGTCAAGAAGAAGAGTATCTAGAGTGCAGCAAAGTGCACTATAGGGGTCGAAGGTATTGACACATCGAAGGTAAAATACAATATCTATGACACAGCCGTGCAAGGAGAAACGCTGCTTTTTCAAAGCCCCATTAAAGAACAGACTTGGGATTCTTTATTTTTTCAACTTTTTTCTTGTAACATCACAGTTTTGGGGCTGTAGCTTCCTCTTCAATGCAGTTAAGAACGGTATTTGTTATACAGATTTTACAAAGCTGCATTAAAGAACCGTGTGTTCAGAATTCAACTTTTTTCAGACCCAAACAATTTAACCGTGTTTGGGATGCAACTTCAAAAAGCAATTAAAAGCACTAAAGGATAGAGTTTGAGATGCAGCAGCACTTACAGAGCTGCAGTAAAGGACAGCCTCTGAACTGCAGCTTTTACAGTCACAGCAAAGAACAGTGTTTTCTAGGATACAGTTTTCACGAAACCTTAGTTAAAAAAAATTGCTAAAGCCCTAGCTTTTAAAAAAATCAGAGTAAAGATTTGTATCTGATCGCAGCTCCTGCTAAGCTGCGAAGGACAGTCAATGAGATACAACTTTGCTGAGCTGCGATCGCAAATAGTATTTGGAATAAAGATTTTTTTTTGCATATTTTAGAAACTTTAATTGGTTCAGTTGATCCTTCATAAATCTGTGATGGATTTAGTCAACAGTGAGATTATAAAAAACATACATTTTTGTTAAAAATCTAACTCGGTTAGATTGAGGCCCAACTCGACTAATTTCTTTGTATATGGTTTTTTTTAGACTTCCGGATAAAAAAATTCACTAAGGTTTTGTCCACAATAACAGCATAGACGTTGGTACAGGCCACACAATGAAAAACAGTAGTTGAGCTGTGACAGAGCATTCAAGTACCTTTTAGACGAAACATTTATCACAGTACGTTTTGAACCAACTCCTTACTTAAGAGAGTTGCATTTATTTTATCTTATGACACTTCCATTGGTAAGATGAGTCATGAAAGAAATGAGGATTTTTTTCATTCTTTTTAGTTTCTTTGTCGATCGCGCGATGCACTTCGATTACAAGGAAAAGATCTTAGAGGCGAATCCAACTTCTCAGGGTTTGGTCGTCCTTCAAGCATTGTCTATTCAGGGAACACAGAATGCAACCATTGGATTGTACTTACGTAACACACGCACACAATACTGAGGTTATTTGTGAACAAACCTCAGCTTACTTTACAGGCAATCTAATCTCCGAGAATAGCAACCGGGATTGTGGTAAATATTCAACAGACCAAGAAGGTTTCCTTTCCTTCGCCTCGAATTATATAACTTCGAAAATAATGCTGAATTGCGCACTGGAAGCAAGAAGAACAAATGTGCAAGCTTGTCACTGGTTTTTCTATCAAGTGCCTCCATGGTGTGGGCGGTTGTAACTTTGAAAGATCAGAACATATGAACTTCAGCTCAGCAGATTGTCTCTGTTAGCATCACTTTACGTTTCAAATGCTCCTCTGGGCACTGGAAAGTCTTCTGAAATAACAACATAAAATAAAACGGTAACACCGCTCAAATCTCACACTTAAAATGTAGAATTAGTTCTGCGTCAACGGGAAATAAAAACCTCCCGACTTCATTATAAGTATCTGGAATACAAGAGGAAACTCGTTGTTGTTGTTTTAGATTTACCTGGCCTTATGCCAGCAAGGACTCTTCTCCTAGAACAGCCCGTAATAAAGAGGACACTCATGCATCTTTGTACTCTGACACTGTGGTAAACATCCGATCAAAGAAACTAATGTCAAATCAGAATACGGCATGAGTCACACTCGAAGTCAAATTATTATTTTTTTAAATAGCAACAATAGGAAAATCATAAAAATAGAATAATGAGATGTAGGATGACGACGTACACTGAAATAAATGCTTTCATGGTGTGTGTGTGTGTGTGTGTGTGTGTGTGTGTGTGTGTGTGTGTGTGTGTGTGTGTGTGTGTGTGCAAAATAAAATTTAATAAAAGGTTTAAAAACCAGTCAACAAGCTCACACGGCTCAAAATCAATGTCAAACTAATTTGGCACCCTGACCCAGGTCGAATAGCTACGCTACCAAAACCTGTCGTTCATTCTACATTATTTGTGAGAGACAGAAAAGGGAAGATGGTCAAGTAAACGTGTTCTTATTTTACCCGGAGCTATTCTGAGAGATTCCCGGGGAAAATCAATTCCATCTTTGTTTCACTGTTGCTGGATTACACTTTTCCCTTTGTGATCGGCAATGCTTTGGAGATCAAATCGGACAGTGAAACGCATCAGCAATTCCTGAACTTTTTTTTTTTTTTTTTTTTTTTTTTTTTTTGGAAGCGCTCAATGGCGTGGTTGGTATGGACTTTGCCTGAGAGGTGTGTACTTCTGGTGACAGAAGTTCACTCTCGATGTGGTTCGAAAGTCACGTAAAGCCGTTGGTCCCGTTGCTGAATAACCACTGGTTCCATGCAACGTAAAAACACCATACAAACAAATAATGAATGAATGAATTAGATTCGAAAAACCTGAAAAGGTTTCTTTTACGCAAGTCCCCTGCAATCCAGTCGCAGGGTCGTCTATACTGACTTCAAAGCTGTTGATGTTGCAGTCTATTCTCATTTTGTATTTCGGTATGTTTTGGCATTTAGCACTGGAACACTGCGAGAGCATTATTCAACAAAACGGCCTCCCTTCATCTACTAGCGAGGAGCTGAATGTGGCAGAGACAGCCGTTTTTCTTATGACAGACGCCAACCCCCGCATAAGGAGAGACGGCGTCAATAACCTAGATGTTGTAACGCCAGTTTTTAGTAGCCATAAACCAATCAATCAACCACAAGAAAAGAGCTATTGGTGGAAAAATGGTCCTCCAAAAGCCTCGTTGTCCCATCAGGGGGTCAACCATTAATGGTCAGTCAGACTGGGGTTCCATCCCCTCGGGGGCATTCACCCACCCCCATCCCAACGTGAGGTCAACAGTTGCTGGTAAGATGTTGGGTACTACTACCACCGCCCACCTCCCGCCCCCCCCCCCCTCCCCCTTCTCCTCCTCCAAGCAACCGCCGTCTCTCCCTTTACCCGCCTCCAAAAAAATACTGACCTGTAATAACGGCGGTCAATTATTATTAGTAAGAAGTCAGTGACTACCATCATCACTTTCCAGCCGCCCCGCCCCCACCCCCCTTTAAAACTCGGCCCTACCCTTTGTAAATAAATTCTAAAAAAAATAAAACTACGCAAAATAAGCTTTGTTATAAAAAAAATGCGAAGGAAAAAGATCTAATAGGATATCATGCATACATTAAGTACAGACAATAGGTATTACTTGTCAAAATATTGTCAAAATTAATACATCAATAGATAGACTTGGGTACGATGGTAAGTAAACATGGAAAAACTACATCAGCATATTTTATCATCTGAAGAATAAAAACAAACTGGAAATGACAGCCCAGACCTGAGAATGAAATGAATGGAAAAAGTGAGAAATATGACAAAACGGAAAAGAAGAAACATATGGAAACAATACGAAGAGGGGAAAAATAAAAGGAATAAATAGGATAACAAGACTGACAAGAGAAAGACGAAAGAAGGAAATGGTGAAATGCAAAGTAAAGAAAAAGATTTGCTGTCGAAAAGGATAAATACCTGAAGATTAACAGAAAGAAAGTAAACAAAAGAAATACGTAATCCCAATAATATAAACAAACAAGTTAAAAAGGATAAAATTCGTAACAAAATATTAATCCCACAGAAACAGCGTTAACGCTCGATGTACTGGGAAATGAAATACGAAAAATTAATAAAAAAAAAAAAAAAACGAAAGAGAGGGATTTCAGAAACGTGAAAAAATTAATGACAAAGAATATCAAAAGGTTCAGAAAAGAAACAGGGAAGCAAGAGAGAAGGGCAAAATGAAATAATGACAAGAACTAGCCAACGAACAGAAGCAGCCATACAACAGAAAGACACGGCAAACAGAAAGGTCTCCTTAACATTCTGTTTCCCACTCTAATCCTTCGTCTTTTCTGTTTATAATCTCTTGACCTTTTCTGTATCACCAACAAACTCTTTTCACTTCTCCAGTCTCTACAAAATCTCAGACAACTCTCCTTTATCTTATTCTTTATCGCCTGTTATCTATTACCCTTTCCTGTTTATCGTCAAATAATCCTTCTCCTTCACTGTTTCCTCTACTACACTTCCTGTAACCTTCTTGATCTCCTATAACCTTCTGAATCTCCCTGGAACCTTCTGGATCTCCCTGTAACCTTCTGGATCTCCCAGTAACCTTCTGGACCTCCCAGTAACCTTCTGGACCTCCCAGTAACCTTCTGGACCTCCCTGGAACCTTCTGAATCTCCCTGGAACCTTCTGGATCTCCCTGTAACCTTCTGGATCTCCCTGTAACCTTCTTGATCTCCCTGTAACCTTCTTGATCTCCCAGCAACCTTCTGGATCTCCCAGCAACCTTCTGGATCTCCCTGTAACTTTCTGGATCTCCCTGTAACTTTCTGGATCTCCCTGTAACCTTCTGTATCTCCCTGTAACCTTCTGGATCTCCCTGGAACCTTCTGGATCTCCCTGTAACCTTCTGGATCTCCCTGTAACCTTCTGGATCTCCCTATAACCGTCTGGATCTCCCTGGAACCTTCTGGATCTCCCTGGAACCTTCTGGATCTCCCTGTAACCTTCTTGATCTCCCAGCAACCTTCTGGATCTCCCAGCAACCTTCTGGATCTCCCAGCAACCTTCTGGATCTCCCTGTAAGCTTCTAGATCTCCTTCAGAGGAAACGCGTCCTTCTGGAGCCCTGAGAGGCATTGTACAATAGTGAGTAAAGGACACTGCATATTTCACACTGAAAGGTTAAAATTACCATAATAAGACATACAACCCAACTAACAATGCCAATGATGATCAAAAAAACTAATTTTTCAGTTTAATATAAACAGTAATTTGCATATGCGAAATTTTATCCGTCTCATTTACCATTCTTTCCAATAATCTCCATCTGAGGATACCCATCCCTGTATGTCGGCCGCAAGGCCGCATGACAAGAGAGGTGGTTAATGAACCTTGCAACTTGCAACATGCTCCAGGAATGGGTCACAATAATACCTGAGTAGACCGTAGAAAAGAAATTCCTCGTTATACCACGCTTTCCAGCGTTTCAGGGTCACTTCGGCGATCTTTCAGTAGGATTATCCCCCCAGAGGCCAATCGGACCTCCTCCTCATCGAGGCTGAAGAGGAACTGCCTTTGAAGTGCCTTTGAAGTCCTAAGTGAGAGTAACCAGGTGCCGCCATCCGAGTGCCCTTAGTCTCCGGTCTTCAAAGCAAGGGGCTATTAGCCTTCGTCAGTTAATCACCGAGGACTAAACAGGTCTTTGGAAGCCTAACCGGTCTTCGGGATACCAAAGTGTACACGGGAAGATTGAAGTTGTATTCGGTAACAATGTACAAGGGTAGATGAAACTGACGTTAAGGGGGTTAAAGAAAAAAAAACATTGTACACACTAAACTGATATTAAATAATAAATTGTACACAGGGAGACTAGAGCGATATTAAGTACAAATTTGTACACAGGGAGACTAGAATAGTATTGAGTAACAGTTTGTACACGGGAGATTAAAGTGATATATAAAAAAGTGTACATTACAAAGTGTACACGGGGAAACAAAAGTGATAATAAAGTGTACTTGGGGAAACTAAAATGTTTTAAATAGTAAAGTGTACACGGAAAGGCCAGCGTGGTATATCCAATAACAATGTATTCACTGTGAAGTGTACACGGGAAGGCCAACACGGGAGAGATATTTGACAACGAATCGTTAACCTACCGGGATATTTAAACCTTTTATTCGAAATCTACTGATGGAATAATTAAGAAAGTTATAATCTGATACATGGTAACCCTCATATGTACAAATAGCGCTTACGTGTACATTGTAAAGATTTGCCCTTCCTCAAATAATGACCGAACTCTCAAGTTAATAAAAAGAAAATTTTTCTAACCGTTGAAGAATAATTGGCGACAATTATCTTCCAGATAATGAGATGTAATAATTGGATGTAATACAAACTTCTCTTTGATTAGGACCAAGAACTGCTTTTGAAAAAAATGCATAATTGTCGAAGGTATTTTAAGGACTCTTGGGTAGCCATGATTCCGTTTAAACGAACAATACTTCTAGGTTAATACTTGTTTTCTGCTTGAAAAGTATTCTGCGATTTCGTATGAACACAAAAGCATACATAAAACATTGCTTTTAAATCCCACAGATTTGCATTTTATACATTGTAAAAAGGCAACGTCTATGACATTTGATGAATGTCATGGTAAAATGACGAGTCAAAAAAAAACTGAAATGGAGAGAAAGACAGTTAGAGGTGCTACGAATTCGTTCAACCGTTACGACGAGGGTAGGTAGGTACATAAAAGTAAGACGCATTTTGTACTTTTCATAACTAAACCTTTAGGCATCGCGTTTCAATGGCCCTCCACCCCACCTTTTTAAAAAAATTTGACCTAATTTCAATCATCTTAACAAATACAAAAGCAAAAATCTAAATACTAACCATTATTGTCTTTACACCAACAACTACAGCAATGGATTTCGAAGTGTCAACTCTTTTCTAATCAATTCTCCGAGGACGCCATTCCAGGATTTTCCAATCCTGGATAAGATAAATCATTCGACCATTTCGCTGTCCTTTAATTAATTTTCATGGCCATTCCCCTCTGGTAATTAGTGCTTTAGATTCTTTTTCCTGACGGGCCAATAATACTCATCCCCATCCCCCAACCCCCCCCCACCCCCCCGCATTTCGGTTTCATCGGAGACGTGGCGATTTTACAGAATGCAAAATCTTTTTATTTGTCTCCGAAAACCAGACCTACGCTTTTCTTCTTAACCTTTCCTTTTTATTATATATAGAATAGTTTAGTTCGGGTCTGGCTAGACAAGAATACAGAGTTAGCCGTCTATATGGCCTATTACTTTAAATAAATGGTGATATAGTTCCAGTGTAGAGGCGTTTTCTATAATGAGAGACATTAGCCTTGTTAACTTATAATAATCAATAATAATAATAAGAATAATAATAATAATAATAATAATAATAATAATAATAATAATGGAGACACAAATCCATAGTTTTGTAACTATACAAATATCTTTCAAAATAACTGTTACATAACTGTGGAGTTGTTCCTCCATTTTAAGACTCATGCTACTACGAGGAACGAATAAGAAGAACAAGAACAAGAAGAAAGAAGAAAAAGAAGAAGAATTCTCAGGGTCACTGAATAAAAGCAATCCGTCGTGAAATTACTTCTTGAAGGCCAATAACAATTTATGACACCCAAGTTTTTCCAGAGAAGGAATTTCATTCTCTTATTTGATATCAAATGGGAGATATTTTCCTCCGACATTAAAACTTGATTTACCGGCATTTTTGCTTGTTTACTCACCAAGGTCTTCTGAGAGAGAGAGAGAGAGAGAGAGAGAGAGAGAGAGAGATATATATATATATATATATATATATATATATATATATATATATATATATATATATATATATATACATATATATATACTGAAGCTCAGCTCTGGTGTCATGTATATTTTACACTCCCGTCTAATTCGACTCTTCAGACATTTATCATACGTATAAGAAACACTCACCCGACATTGTTAATCGTATAATATGCACTTCCCCCTACCCCCACCCCCCACAACCCACAACCCAATTCGCTATTATACGCATAATGCAAACTCCCTCATAAGGTCTTCAGTAACTGTCTAAGTCAACTTTGAATGCTATAGAATCGCACGATAAGAGAAAAACTACTGAAAAAACTCGAAGAAAATGACAACAAGTGGGTTTCCTGCCTCAGTGGAGTAATGTTTGCTCACAGGACGTCAGTTCAATAAATCTACTGGATTCTCTCCATTCTTCCCTCTCTATAATCGTGAGCCCGTGCTCCCAGTAGGCGTCAAATATGAAACAAAACCTTCCAGAAACGAGCGAATTTGGTGGGAATTGGTGAGAATTGCGCAGCAACAGAGGCAAAAGATAGTGCAAATATTGAGAGCACAAGGAAATTACAACGAGGAAATCACAACGAGAGAAATAGCTTCACTAACAGCTACAAGCGTGGACACCTACTATGAGATTCAGGGCTTCTGTACACGGTTTTTTTGGCAATAACTTTTATCTATGCATTTCATAGATATAACGCTTATTCAGAATACACATTTTATCTACACATAAATTTGGACTGCATTCTGCATTACGTAGGTTGAATAAATTTGGTACTTATAATGTAAAAAGTGATTTTGTTTTTTCTTTTTTTTTTGAAGACGGGCCAACCTTACTCAGAGATAAGGTTTCGAACGCACTCGTTACGTAACTTATGACAGCATTCTTCCCTCTTTCTCGATGGATGATTGGCTATACGTAACAGAAGGGCTATACCTTTCTTGGGCAACAATGACCATAAAAACAAAAATTTAAATACAAGCAAAAGCAGTACACCTTTATGGAACTCTGAATCCTCTCCACTGATAATTGTCATTATGAACAAACAAACAAAATATGTTAATAAATCCAAAAACACTTCGATTATTAGTCTAACTCCCAAAATAAGTGTCCTAAGAAATTATAGTCTACTTTATAGGTCACAATCAGATTGACAAGATATAGGGAATAGTTGGTAATTTTCAAAGACAAGTAGACAAGCTTGATTTGATAACTGCTATATCCAATGTCAAGCAATTTTTATTTATCGGCTATCTACCTATTTACTAAAAAAAAAAAAAAAAAAAAAAGCCGGTACCGTATTTTGGCTTTAAACCTTCACCAATAATTATCGTCAGAATGATGACTTCATGAGGCTCCACCCACTTTGGCCTCGTTGTAATTCAGGATAACACTGAAGGCTATCATGGACATTGTTGTATTAGAAAATCTAACTTCTGGCTATAAAAACTAATTTCTCGAGTAGTTGTAAGAAGATCTAAATGATCCTCAGGATTCCTCAGCAGTTGGCCTAAACGTTTAATTCATGTAGTATATTGCTGCTATTATTCTATTTTGCGGCACTAAACTGCTAACAGTAGTATTACTACGCTAGCACAGAATAACCCACCCACATCTATGTATCGTTCCGCCATTCATAAAGTCTTTTATATCCAACATGGTTGTACAGACTAAAGAAGAAGAAGAAAAAAGTTATATCGGATGATCCGTTGGTCTGCTGGGGATTTTAGCACATATAAGCTTGTATTTACTTTGGATAAAAATCTTATTTTAATCAAAAAAAATATTTATATAAAGACTGTTTACATACAATCTCTCTCATTCTCTCTCTCTCTCTTGGTGGCATAGTGAATAGTTAATGGAAATGTTCAAAATCCTGAATGACATTATAAGTATTATAATCACGTTACGCTAAATACAAATCAGACCATAAACATTGGATTTAAACTAAACTGAATAATTACCTATTCAGGCTATAGTATGGCCACGGGCTTTCTCTTGACTATAAAGTTGCAAGAAGTAAGACAAAAGCAGTTTTGCAACCACGGGGACAATTCCAAATCCTGTTAGCCATTCTTGACTAGTATGGGTTTCAGAGCCGATGGAATAAGGTGAATGGGTTTCTGTCTGGTGGATGGGCGGGGCTACATTTCGTAAAAGGATGTTTACCTTGCTTACGTAATGAATGTTTTTCGACTCTTGGCTCGCAATCATTGGCCATGGCGTCGGCTAGATCATTTTTACTCTATAAAAATTAAAACTATCGGGTTTAGGTTATTGATAATGCTGACAAAATTTGTGTGTAATTGTAAAATATACATATGTCAACTTTCAGCTACATCCGATGCTTTGATAAGGAGCAAAATCCAAAAAACCGTGTTACAGAGGCCCTGAATTTCATAGTAGTTTGTTTTAAGAAACTTTAAACGGGCAGACTGGAAGGGTGGTAAGCATCTACTACTTCCATGGAGAGATCTCTTCAAAATTGAAAGGTTGCTGGACAAATAACACGTGCGTGCTTTCATCATCAGATGTAGAGCTCAAACAGAAGCAAGCGCCTCAAGTGGCGTGATCGGTATGGTATTGGCCTGACACCACGGTGGCCGCGAGTTCGATTCTCGGGCATTCCACTGAGGGATCAGATATGTGTATTTCTCGTGATAAAAGTTCACTCTCGACGTGGTTCGGAAGTCACGTAAAGCCGTTTGTCTCGTTGCTGAATAACTACTGGTTCCATGCAGCGTCAAAACACCATACAAACAAACAAACAGATGCAAAGTTTTTGTAACTTTAATCCATTTCTCGAGAGAAACGCTGAGGAAAAGAACAATATCGACCAGTTGCATGGAATTCGGGAACTAGAATATGAAGAGGCAGGCAGGCAGTCGAGGAAGCACCTCGTGGAATTGGGTGAATCATGAATAATAATTGGCTGAATAATGATAAGATTATAGATGCTGCACAAACTGTGCTGCGTGATCAGTATCGGAGTAGCGGATAGGACGCGACACTGTTGTCGCAAGGAAAAAGTGGTTCCGATTCTGCGGGTTATGACTCTGCAGATCCACTGTGATGAACACCGCAAGCACTGGTTTATTTCCTCAACACTGAGAATGAGGATAGAGGAGGTAAATAGTCTGCAACCCGAACGATTGACTGGCTCTGCAGACTGCATCGTTGCCAATTTAATGGAGCTTCACACAAACGCCGATGCCTTTACAAACTGTTTCCATGAATTCTATTTGTCATAGTGATGCAATAATGATAAAATTGCTCTAATATTTATGTATATATACTAAAAATACAGACGCTAATTTCACTTATGTCTACGGTTTTATGTAAGTTTTATACCCAGTTTGGAGGGTAAACACATACCAACTGGCAACAGTGCTGCAGACCATCAAATTAAAACTCGTTCCTCCTCTCTGGTCAAAAGATGGTTGCCTCGGAGTTTAAAGTCATACCTTGTGACCAACAGCAAAGTGGGAATTATAATTGTGGCCTGTATGCGATTGCCAACGCTGTCGAGTTTTTGGAAGAGGATGGTGATGAAACAGCCAAATACGATGACAGCCAGATGAGACAGCATCTTACAAATTGTGTTGAAGCTGGGACATTATCATTATTTCCAAAATCACAAAAGCACAGAAAGGGAAAGCAACCAGTCACAAATGTTTTTACTATTAACATATGATAAGTATTAATGAACTCAGTGTTCATTCGTTTATTTGCTATTATTTTTCATGCATTTTACGCATAGTATTGAATAAAAGATACCTTCAAATTACACAAGTTGATATCAGTTGTCACAAAATGGTTTAG
>NC_087207.1:67362180-67363514 GCF_015104395.2 Macrobrachium nipponense
ATTTCGGCGGCATCCTTATCACCTCCGCCCACCCGGCGCCACCCAGCAGGAGAGTAAGTGAAAATCGACGAGGGGGTTTATTGAACTTTTCCCAGAAGAGCCTGGTTGAGGGTATTTCGAGTTACAAGGAACCCCGAGGGCTTTGCTTGCTTCTTTGGCCCTTTTATTAATCGTCTGCAGCCCCTTCGGGGTGGTCGTTCGTCTGGAATTTTTTTTTATCACTTCAACAAATTCATGTAATTCTCCTAGTCATTAGTACCAGTTAGAATCTCTTGTTTTATACACACATACATACATGCATATGCAGTGGTGACCCCAGGCATCAACTAAGGGCATAATCCCCCACCATATATTTCGCCAATGTAACTTCTGTCATTCACTACTTGATAAGGGTGGGAGTTAGTCCACCGAAATATAGTCCTTAGCTTTAATCCAGTGTTTTAATGGGCCTTCTTTTATACTTGAGACGTATCATGTTTTAACAGAAGTACTGATTTGCGTATATATACTGTATTACAAATTCATTCACATATATATACTGTATTGCAACATTATTTACATAATATATACTGTATTGCAATCTCCACTTTGCTAATAAAAGATAACTGAAGCATTAAAGCTTGCAGGAACAATAAGTGGACAAAAATAAGATTAGGAGTGGGTTTACTTCGCAAAAGCCGCTTCTTCGAAGATTCTCGTATCTTCGAGTCGCTCTTTAGAAAAGAGAACTCTTGAGTAGATTCTCACTAATCGCACCGGAATCTCAGAATTCTCGTCCATTACACAAAGTGCGCTGTTATTCCCGAGTCTAAAATGGGGAGAAGAAATGTGGGTGGACTAAACATGTCTTTTCTATATTGTTATCAAAGCCGAGTTCATAGAAAAATGATTAGCGTTAATTTAGAGATATTATGAAACCGGACAGTAATTATTACAAAGGTTCATTCCTCCTACTCGGCGGGGAGAGGGGGGCCCATCCCCTTCATCTTCCATCTCGGCCTCTTTCAGTCCTTTGTCGGACTTTCTTTCTAAAATTGCCTTTGCAGCATCCTGCAAGCGTAGTTTTTTCACAATTTCACCCCTATAGTTAACAAGGCCATTGGAACACCAACCCATCCCATCCGTCATGTGTTGCGACAGAATCTAAAAATGGAAACATTTAAAAAGAAAATCACTCAAAAGCCAACACAAAAGCCAAGACAGGTTCTTGACCTTGCTTACAACACCTTTATGAGACTTCTAATTTCGTCTCTTTTCCACGTCTTGCAGTCACCACGGACTTGACAGCAGCAACAAAAGCCGAAAGCATCTCGGGAGCACACCTGCTTGTGGAA
>NC_087207.1:67364014-67379014 GCF_015104395.2 Macrobrachium nipponense
ACCTGCTTGTGGAAGTCATCCCCCCCCCCAAAGGGTATCTCAACCTCGTATTATTATTATTCTCAGATTTTGGCGTCAGACCGAGAAACTCATCAAGTATGGTACAGGTAAGCTTAGGAATCGCGCAGACTACACCAGAGACGAATACCAGACTTGTTACAAATGCTTGCAAGCACTTTGGCTGAATGTTGCGGGGGAAGGCGCAATGACGTCAGGGCCAAGTGCATTTCTTTTATTTTTATATATATCATATGTGTATTCATTAAGCATGCTTCTTATAAGTTTCAAAAACTTTTGATGATTTATTACCTGTTATGGTTTACATTGCAAGATTGAACCACGTTTACACGCACACGTAATTACACACACACAATCACAGGCAACTGGCACAAGCGCACATGTATCTACACAATCAGAGGTAACCGACAGCACAGACAGAATTTTACGCCATCAAAAAGTAATGCAATGAACACTAGCAGCACCATAAAAGCGGCATTTAACTTATGCTGGAAAAGATAGGATCTTTACTAACCTAAGAATGACTGCTGAGAATGAAGGAAGGGAAAGTATTATAAAACAAAAATGAAAGGCCAGGAAAGGCACCAAAATTGCAGTAAGTGCACTAAACTCCCAAACTGGATTTTTACTTATAAGTACACAAAGAGATTATGATACTGGAATGGAATGGAATGAAATGGAATAGATTATAGAGTTGGGCCAAAGGACAAGCGCAGGGACCTATGAAGTCATATTCACGCTGATATGATATTAAAAGCATTTTTCACACGAGAAAATGGAATCCAATGCCTGCATGTAGTATACTTGTGTTTGGGAGGTGATTAGAGCTTGACAGGTATATCCGATTACCATCCAATGTCACTGGTATTGTCTATAAACTTAAAGGTGCTAAAGATAGTCATTTTTTTTATATTTATGAAACGAGAGGCACTACGATCAAACCCAGACAAATATGAATGTTGCATCCGAAGCGATGCCAAATTTGTCCCGCTGTAGAAATCTGCAGTTTCAACAGACATTTCGTTGCATCAGCAGTGAATCTGAGCGCAGACAACTTTTTTGTTTCCTGAGAAACTTAAACTCACAAAGTCTGGGCAATCTGGGACGCGCAATTTATCTTGTAAATGCGAGCGCTTCCAAAGTTCCTCCTCTGGTTACCAAATTGTTTCATGAACAGTTCATCATAATTCTAACTTGGGTTACAACTAGTTTAGAAATTACTGTTGAGTGACTGTATAATTTCGTGCGCGCCAACATACAAGCTTTCGTGAACTAATGAGTATGAATGCATATATCTATCTGTGAATATGAATACCTGCTGTTATAGAACACACACAAACTTAGACTCATTCACTCACTCACTCACTCACCTGTTCTGCCAGCTCCTTTTGAGCTTATTGCCACCGGAACACCATCACGCCAGGGTCCTAAAACGTAAAGCTGATCTGTTTCTCCACACAAAATGCTCACAGTTCATATTTAACGCATTCAAAACTAGCGCTTGCACTGACGATTTCTTTATCTGATGTAATGAGCAGACTTCCACAAAACAATCAGTTAGGAAATTGGAAAACGATAAGAAAAAAAAATAGGAATTTGATGGGAAAAGCGAATTCATGATACAGCACTTGATTTGCCCTACGACTAAACATTAATTGGTGGCAATTCAATAATATTATTTTTTTTTTTTTTTTTTTTTTTTTTTTGGAGAAGGTAGCACGGACGGGCAACCCAAGAAAAAACCTACGAAAGGAGAGAATTCCATCGACTGGCTTTGGTGGAGGGCTAGAAAGTCTGTCACTTCTGATCAATGAATATTTGAGATTAAAAATTTTTCGTTCTAAATGAAACTCCCTTTTGCGTTATTGCCGTAAGCGCGCCTTCTCGCATATTCAAAAGAACCAGTGTTGTAAACGTATCCTGGCCTAATCCGAAATCCTCTCTTTCAACGAGAGTCCAGGAAGCAGAAAACGAAAAGGGGAAATGAAACTAGGAAATGATGCGAATAGATTAGTATAAGAATATTCGAGATTGGAAGGCTGCTACGCAAACCGACTGATACAGCACCTTCAACAATGGTCACGAACTCCAAAAACAAATGTATTAAAGATGAAAATTTATGAATAAGGCACGAAAATGTAGGAAATAGGTAGAAAATGGGCACAAAAATATAGGAAAAAACGAGTCTCTGATAAAAGCACGAAAATTTATATAAACACGAAAATGTATGAAAAGTCCACGAAAATGTATGAAAACGGTACGAAAATGCATGAAAATGTACGAAAATTTATCAAAAACACGAAAACGTATGAAAAGTGGACGAAAATGTATGAAAACGGTACGAAAATGCATGAAAATGTACTAAAATCTATTTTAAAAAAACACGAAAACGTATGAAAAGTGCACGAAAATGTATGAAAACAGTAAGAAAATGTATAAAAAACACGAAAACGTATGAAAATGAACGAAAATGTATGAAAAAGGTACGAAAATGTATGAGAATGTACGAAAATGTATCAAAAACACGAAAACTTATGAAAAACGTACGAAAATGTATGAATAAAAGTACGAACATTTATGCATCTATGTCAAAAATTTCTTCTTGATAGAGGAGCCTTCCCAAAAATACGTTCATACGAAATAAACACACGCAGGAGTATATTACTTCGGCAAAATAGTAATGCACGAGGAAATAAAAATATGACATCAGTCGAAGACGAGTTCAATTTTCGTGTTTTGAGTAAAAAAAATATGCGACGTACTGATAATTCCGATATTGCGGTCTTATGATTACATCTACGGTTTGCTGATAATTACCGACTGTAAATGAAAAGTAATAGAGATATATAGCAACTTACGTAATAAATTACCCGACTTGCATTCTGATTGGCTAAGCTCGCTTCTTCGTCCTGAAAAGTGGAAAATATATATATGTATACTAACAACAACTGCAACCTAAAAACAATAATTAATCTATTAATCAATATATAATCATATTGTTTGTTTGTTTGTTTGTATGGTGTTCTTACGTTGCATGGAACCAGTGGTTATCCAGCAACGGGACCAACGGCTTTACGTGACTTCCGAACCACGTCGAGAGTGAACTGCTATCACCAGAAATACACTTCTCTGACCCCTCAATGGAATGCCCGAGAACTGAACTCGCGGCCACCGAGGTGGCAGGCCAAGACCATACCGACCACGCCACTGAGGCGCTATTATAAAAATATACACATTGCTAATAGTAATAACAATAAGAGATATTTAACAACTGTCTCGTAAGAGCAATAGTCTTCTAGCAGTGTTTGCCCTTTTTTTTTTTTTTTTTTTTATTTTTTTTTTTTTTTTTTTTTTTTTTTTTTTGCTCTATCACAGTCCTCCAATTCGACTGGGTGGTATTTATGGTGTGGGGTTCCGGGTTGCATCCTGCCTCCTAAGGAGTCCATCACTCTCCTTACTATGTGTGCCGTTTCTAGGATCACACTCTTCTGCATGAGTCCTGGAGCTACTTCAGCCTCTAGTTTTTCTAGATTCCTTTTCAGGGATCTTGGGATCGTGCCTAGTGCTCCTATGATTATGGGTACAATTTCCACTGGCATATCCCATATCCTTCTTATTTCTATTTTCAGATCTTGATACTTATCCATTTTTTCCCTCTCTTTCTCTTCAAACTCTGGTGTCCCATGGTATTGCGACATCAATGAGTGATACTTTCTTCTTGACTTTGTCAATCAACGTCACGTCTGGTCTGTTTGCATGTATCACCCTATCCGTTCTGATACCATAGTCCCAGAGGATCTTTGCGTGATCGTTTTCTATCACTCCCTCAGGTTGGTGCTCGTACCACTTATTACTGCAAGGTAGCTGATGTTTCTTGCACAGCTCCAGTGGAGTGCTTTTGCCACTGAATCATGCCTCTTTTTGTACTGGTTCTGTGCAAGTGCCGGGCATCGCTTGCTATGTGGTTTATGGTTTCATTTTTCGTATTGCACTTCCTACATACTGGGAGAGATGTTATTTCCGTCTATCGTTCTTTGAACATATCTGGTTCTTAGGCCTGATCTTGTGCCGCTGTTATCATTCCTTCAGTTTCCTTCTTTAGCTCTCCCCTCTGTAGCCATTGCCATGTGTCATCGCTGGCTAGTTCTTTAGTCTGTCTCATGCTTGTCCGTGCATTGGTTTGTTGTGCCAGTCCTCTGTTCTGCCGTCATTCTCCTGTCTCTGTATCCTCTGTATATTTCTGGGTCTTCGTCTAGCTTTTATTAGTCCTTCTTCCCATGCACTCTTAAGCCACTCGTCTTCACTGGTTTTCAGATATTGCCCCAGTGCTCTGTTTTCAATGTTGACGCAGTCCTCTATACTTAGTAGTCCTCTCCCTCCTTTCTTTCGTGTTATGTATAGTCTGTCCGTATTTGCTCTTGGGTGTAGTGCTTTGTGTATTGTCATATGTTTCCTGGTTTTCTGATCTATGCTGCGGAGTTCTGCCTTCGTCCATTCCACTATTCCTGCGCTGTATCTGATTACTGGGACCACTGCCCATGTTTGTTTATGGCTTTTATGCATATTATTTAGTTATTATTATTATTATTTCTTATTTACGAGAGACACAACTAGAGAGGGGAAAAGACACACGCACACACACACACACACACTGAAGTTTCGTACTACATACTAGGCCTTCTTTGATACTTGGTAGTTTCCAAAATTCTGAGTTTCAAAGATTTCAGTGTCTAAACGGAACTCTTTAATACATGACTGATTCTGTTCTATTGTCAGACATGAAACAAACAAACAAATAAATATATGACTTACTTTCTCAAGTTCTATTTCAGATTTGCAACAAAAAGACATCTCAATATACGACTCATTTTCTCAAGTTCTATTTCAGACTTGCAACAAACAAACATTCATCTCAATATATGACCCACTTTCTCAAGTTCTATTTCAGACTTGCAACAAAAAGACATCTCAATATACGACTCATTTTCTCAAGTTCTATTTCAGACTTGCAACAAACAAACATTCATCTCAATATATGACCCACTTTCTCAAGTTCTATTTCAGTCTTGCAACAAACATTCAACTCAATATATGACTCAATTTCTCAAGTTCTATTTCAGTCTTGCAACAAACATTCATCTCAATATATGAGTCACTTTCTCAAGTTCTATTTCAGTTTTGCAATAAACATTCATCTCAATAAATGACTCATTTTCTCAACTTCAGACTTGAAACAAACAGGCAGCTGAACTTTAAGGAGAAGAATACAATCCAGTATCCCACTTCCAGACGAACTCTGGGGGGCTGGCGGTACCTTGATTCTTGAAGAGTTCTTCGAAAACCTCTCCAGATCCTCCATGCGTGAAGTAAGGTGCAGATTCGAGAATGGAAGGCTGCTCTCTCCCTCCAGCGAGGATTTTTTGAGAGGCCTTCCTACCTCCGAGACGTTTGGGAATATTTTCCGATTTTATAATGGAATTATAAAAAATAATTTTAAAAAACGCTTTTATGCCATACGTTGAATGCACTGTATACGTAAGAGATACTGACGAAATAAGTTTTTACTTATTCTAGTCTCTCTCTTCTTTCTCCCTCACATATATATATATATATATATATATATATATATATATATATATATATTTATATAATCTATATATATTATGTCTATATATATATATATATATATATATATATATATTTTATATTATATATATATATATATGTATGTCTATATATATTATATGTATATGGATGGTATATATATATATATATATATATATATATATATATATATATATATATTATATATATATATATATATATGTATATATATGTATGTATATAGATATATATATATATACTATATATATATATATATATATGTATGTATATGTATATATATGTATATATATATATGTATAACTGAATCACGAAAGTTAGGAACGTGATAAATCCATAAATAAAGATAAATGCCACGAAGGAAAAATAAACGAAGGAGTCTGCAAGATCTTTCGACTTTAAAAGTCTTTTACTGAGCAGATACTGACAAAAGTACGAGAAAAGACAATACAAGTAGGTTCGTATAACTGACTAGATGGGATTATAAAGGGATTAGTACCTAGAATCCGACACACCTGGAAGATAAGAAACCTTCCCAAACAAGCATAAACAATGGGTGCAATTAAAGGTTTAAGACAATCATCTCAGATACAATTCCGCAGACAATTAAAAGGATTATAGGTGACAGCTATTCGGAACTTGGTAAACAAAACATATTCACAAAAACATGACAGACATACATTACAACAAAATTTAATAACTCTAAGGCAACTGATTTTTATTTAAAGTCAGTAATTATATCTTGAGGTCATTCTTAAACATGTTACAGATACAAGGGTCTAAATGAAAAAGGCCACGACTAACATTGAAATTACAATGAAAAGTAAGTTGTATTAAAGCAGATTCTAAAAGATTTCGTGATAAGACATCTCTTGACCATGCAATTACTGAACTATCAATCCAATTAATTCGGTGGTTGTTTTCACTTAAATGAACGAATAATGCATTAGATTTTTGCCCAGTTTTTTACAGAGTATTTTATGCTGGGCTTAGCCTTAACTTCTAAGCCTTTGCTGGACTGTCCGAGATAAAATGAGGGACAATCCATACATGGAATTTTATATATTATGTTGTTGCTTTCTCGGGGGGCCATATTAACATTCTTTTTAGTGTGTATTATAAGAAAAAACAAGGTTGACATTAAAAGCTTTTAACAATGGTTTAATGGTTTCAAATCCGTTAAAATAAGGCAAACTGAGAATGTTCTTAGAATTTTCTTTCTGTGTGTTATTCACAGTATAAAACTTTTTGTGGGCTTTATTATAACAAATGTCTAATATATGTGAAGGATAGCATAAATCTTTCCCTATTTTTCTTATGTATTCAATTTCTTGATCAAAATATTGTGGACTGACAATTCGCAATGCTCGTAAAAACATAGAGGAAAAAATTGATATTTTGATATTAAGATGGTGGCCTGAGAAGAAATGAACATAAGTTAAGTTGTTAGTCGGTTTCCTATAAATACTGAATTTACATTGAAATGGTTCTCTATGTATCAAAACGTCTAAGAAAGGGACGCAATTGTCTTTTTCTAATTCTAGAGTAAACTTAATCGATGGTACCTGGTTATTTAATTTAGAGAGTAAATCATTTACATCAATACCGACAGGAAGAACAGCTAAACAATCATCAACGTAACGATACCACTTTACAGGAATATGAATGATATTAGGTATGTAGCGTTTTTCAAAGAATTCCATATACAGGTTTGAGAGCAATGGTGATAAAGGATTTCCCATTGCCATGCCAAAAATTTGTTGATAAAATTCACCATTGAATGTAAACTTACAATCACAAATGCACAAACTCGTGAGTGAAATAATGTGACTTATAGGTAGAGGTAATTCATGCTGAGTTAGTTCATTGCTAAGATATTCTAAAATAGAGTCTATAGGGACTTTAGTAAAAAGAGAACATACGGCAAAACTAACGAATCTATCAGTAGGGCAAAGAGCAATTTTGTTTAATTTATCAACTAAATCTAGAGAATTATATATATGAGAATCGGAGATGGTTCCAAGTAACGGGGACAAGATCTTAGTGATATATTTCGAGAGTTTATATGAAATTGAACCAACTGTACTGATAATAGGCCGCATAGGGTTATTTTCTTTGTGCGTTTTGACTAATCCATATAAGTAAGGTAGCGAAGGAGATTTGACTGACAATTTGCCTAGTAGTTCTGTTTTATCTTTAAGGATACTTTTCACTATGCTATTGTAGTTTTTTATGACTTGATCAAGAGGATTTTTTGTCAGTTGTTTATAAGTCACATCATCATACGTGATATGTAGTCAGCTTTATCTAAAATTACTATACTATTTGACTTATCAGCTTTTGTAATGTGGATAGTATTGTCCTTTTTAAGATCGGTCAAACTTTTCTTATAGCGAGCAGGGAAGTTACTTTCATGCTTAACATTGGCAGCTCCGTAAACAATACCTTTAATCATGTCAACATGATTTTGAGGAAGATCACAATATTTTTCAAATTTACTTAGGGATGACTCAATCATTAAAGCAGAAGGTCTACTTGTTGCAAAGAAAGATAAACCTTATCCAAGCGCACTCACAACATTTTCACTTATTTGTTTACTAGATAAGTTAACAACACAATCTTGACGTGCACAATTAGTCCAATCACTGCTATCAATAAGATTTTTTAGTTTTCTGTCGAGTTTCCTTTTCAGGGCATCTGTAGTCCTACGTAGTTTTTCGTAAATTTCCCGTCGCAGCGAGTCCTTCCAATCAGCCGGGATGGAATGATTGAAAGAGATCCTTGTTCTTTCCAGTTCCTTGAATTTTTCTTTCTCTTCTTGCTTGGCGGCTGCTATGTGCTGTTTCAACATCATGGCACTAAATACATTGAATGGGTGATTGTCGTATCTTCTTAGACGGCGTGGCAGCAAGGATTTAGGGAGCACTTGTTCAGAAAGGCACTTCTTCAGGAACTTAAGACGAATTCTGGTTGAATGTGCAGCCACAAGAGACTTGGAGAAGGTAGTGACAACACATCTCAAAAGACGAAACAGGATAGCGAAAGTAAATGTGGCCCTCATTATGTATAACTGAATCACGAAAGTTAGGAACGTGATAAATCCATAAATAAAGATAAATGCCACGAAGGAAAAATAAACGAAGGAGTCTGCAAGATCTTTCGACTTTAAAAGTCCTTTACTGAGCAGATACTGACAAAAGTACGAGAAAAGACAATACAAGAAGGTTCGTATAACTGACAGATAGGGATTATAAAGGGATAGAATGAGGGATTGTCCCTCATTCTATCTCGGACAGTCCAGCAAAGGCTTAGAAGTAAGGCTAAGCCAGCATAAATACTCTGTAAAAACTGGGCAAAAATCTAATGCATTATTCATTCATTTAAGTGAAAACAACCACCGAATTAATTGGATTGATAGTTCAGTAATTGCATGGTCAAGAGATGTCTTATCACGAAATCTTTTAGAATCTGCTTTAATACAACTTACTTTTCATTGTAATTTCAATGTTAGTCGTGGCCTTTTTCATTTAGACCCTTGTATCTGTAATATGTTTAAGAATGACCTCAAAGATATAATTACTGACTTAAATAAAAATCAGTTGCCTTAGAGTTATTAAATTTTGTTGTAATGTATGTCTGTCATGTTTTGTGAATATGGTTTTGTTTACCAAGTTCCGAATAGCTGTCACCTATAATCCTTTAATTGTCTGGAGATTGTATCTGAGATGATTGTCTTAAACCTTTAATTGCACCCATTGTTTATGCTTGTTTGGGAAGGTTTCTTATCTTCCAGGTGTGTCGGATTCTAGGTACTAATCCCTTTATAATCCCTATCTGTCAGTTATACGAACCTTCTTGTATTGTCTTTTCTCGTACTTTTGTCAGTATCTGCTCAGTAAAGGACTTTTAAAGTCGAAAGATCTTGCAGACTCCTTCGTTTATTTTTCCTTCGTGGCATTTATCTTTATTTATGGATTTATCACGTTCCTAACTTTCGTGATTCAGTTATACATAATGAGGGCCACATTTACTTTCGCTATCCTGTTTCGTCTTTTGAGATGTGTTGTCACTACCTTCTCCAAGTCTCTTGTGGCTGCACATTCAACCAGAATTCGTCTTAAGTTCCTGAAGAAGTGCCTTTCTGAACAAGTGCTCCCTAAATCCTTGCTGCCACGCCGTCTAAGAAGATATGACAATCACCCATTCAATGTATTTAGTGCCATGATGTTGAAACAGCACATAGCAGCCGCCAAGCAAGAAGAGAAAGAAAAATTCAAGGAACTGGAAAGAACAAGGATCTCTTTCAATCATTCCATCCCGGCTGATTGGAAGGACTCGCTGCGACGGGAAATTTACGAAAAACTACGTAGGACTACAGATGCCCTGAAAAGGAAACTCGACAGAAAACTAAAAAATCTTATTGATAGCAGTGATTGGACTAATTGTGCACGTCAAGATTGTGTTGTTAACTTATCTAGTAAACAAATAAGTGAAAATGTTGTGAGTGCGCTTGGATATGGTTTATCTTTCTTTGCAACAAGTTGACCTTCTGCTTTAATGATTGAGTCATCCCTAAGTAAATTTGAAAAATATTGTGATCTTCCTCAAAATCATGTTGACATGATTAAAGGTATTGTTTACGGAGCTGCCAATGTTAAGCATGAAAGTAACTTCCCTGCTCGCTATAAGAAAAGTTTGACCGATCTTAAAAAGGACAATACTATCCACATTACAAAAGCTGATAAGTCAAATAGTAATTATAGATAAAGCTGACTACATATCACTTATGCAAGCCCTACTGGATGATGATGTGACTTATAAAAAACTAACAAAAAATCCTCTTGATCAAGTCATAAAAAACTTCAATAGCATAGTGAAAAGTATCCTTAAAGATAAAACAGAACTACTAGGCAAATTGTCGGTCAAATCTCCTTCGCTACCTTACTTATATGGATAAGTCAAAACGCACAAAGAAAATAACCCTATGCGGCCTATTATCAGTACAGTTGGTTCAATTTCATATAAACTCTCGAAATATATCACTAAGATCTTGTCCCCGTTACTTGGAACCATCTCCGATTCTCATATATATAATTCTCTAGATTTAGTTGATAAATTAAACAAAATTGCTCTTTGCCCTACTGATAGATTCGTTAGTTTTGCCGTATGTTCTCTTTTTACTAAAGTCCCTATAGACTCTATTTTAGAATATCTTAGCAATGAACTAACTCAGCATGAATTACCTCTACCTATAAATCACATTATTTCACTCACGAGTTTGTGCATTTGTGATTGTAAGTTTACATTCAATGGTGAATTTTATCAACAAATTTTTGGGTTTTTGGCATGCAATGGGAAATCCTTTATCACCATTGCTCTCAAACCTGTATATGGAATTCTTTGAAAAACGCTACATACCTAAATAATTCATTCATATTCCTGTAAAGTGGTATCGTTACGTTGATGATGTTTAGCTGTTCTTCCTGTCGGTATTGATGTAAATGATTTACTCTCTAAATTAAATAACCAGGTACCATCGATTAAGTTTACTCTAGAATTAGAAAAAGACAATTGCGTCCCTTTCTTAGACGTTTTGATACATAGAGAACCATTTTAATGTAAATTCAGTATTTATAGGAAACCGACTAACAACTTAACTTATGTTCATTTCTTCTCAGGCCACCATCTTAATATCAAAAATATCAATTTTTTTCCTCTATGTTTTTACGAGCATTGCGAATTGTTCAGTCCACAATATTTTGATCAAGAAATTGAATACATAAGAAAAATAGGGAAAGATTTATGCTATCCTTCACATATATTAGACATTTGTTATAATAAAGCCCACAAAAAGTTTTACTGTGAATAACACACGAGAAAGAAAATTCTAAGAACATTCTCAGTTTGCCTTATTTTAACGGATTTGAGACCATTAAACCATTGTTAAAAGCTTTTAATGTCAACCTTGTTTTTTCCTATAATAACACACTAAAAAGTATGTTAATAAAAAAATGGCCCCCGAGAAAGCAACAACATAATATATAAAATTCCATGTATGGATTGTCCCTCATTCTATCTCGGACAGTCCAGCAAAGGCTTAGAAGTAAGGCTAAGCCAGCATAAATACTCTGTAAAAACTGGGCAAAAATCTAATGCATTATTCATTCATTTAAGTGAAAACAACCACCGAATTAATTGGATTGATAGTTCAGTAATTGCATGGTCAAGAGATGTCTTATCACAAAATCTTTTAGAATCTGCTTTAATACAACTTACTTTTCATTGTAATTTCAATGTTAGTCGTGGCCTTTTTCATTTAGACCCTTGTATCTGTAATATGTTTAAGAATGACCTCAAAGATATAATTACTGACTTAAATAAAAATCAGTTGCCTTAGAGTTATTAAATTTTGTTGTAATGTATGTCTGTCATGTTTTGTGAATATGGTTTTGTTTACCAAGTTCCGAATAGCTGTCACCTATAATCCTTTAATTGTCTGGAGATTGTATCTGAGATGATTGTCTTAAACCTTTAATTGCACCCATTGTTTATGCTTGTTTGGGAAGGTTTCTTATCTTCCAGATGTGTCGGATTTCCTAGGTACTAATCCCTTTATAATCCCTATCTGTCCAGTTATACGGAACCTTCTGGTTGTATTTGTCTTTTTCCTGCGTATTTTGTCCAAGTATCTGCTCCAGTAAAGGACTTTTAAAGTCGAAAGATCTTGCAGACTCCTTCGTTTATTTTTCTTCGTGGCATTTATCTTTATTTATATATATATATATGTATATATATATATATATATATATATGTATGTATATATTTATATACACTACATACATACATATGTATATATACACACATATATACATATTTGTAGATATATATATATATATATATATCTATATATATAATATATATATATATATATATATATATATATATATATATATATAACTGTGATGGTTATTGTTTCATAGCAAAGGAAGATAAAGGAAAGAAGAACGCATTTTCGAGAAGTTCGGCAGTAAGGAGGCTTTTGCGCCCGTGTTGGAGGCGCCTGTTCTGGAATCGTCGGGGGCCCGGGGGTGTTGGTTTGGGGGGAAAAAAAAGCGCAAACACGCGCCAATGTGTCGGGAGAAATGCCGCGATTTCTGATGCAATACCTCGTATAGATTCATCTAAGAACTTCCGGAAACCTTGCGAGCCCGTGACGTTCGCCGTAGGCTCCGCCCCCAGAGTGCGTATAAATACGACGAACGAACTTTGGAGAGAGAGATCGTAAAAGAGAGACTCCAGTTAGTCATACAGAGATATCCTCAGTAAGAGCCACAGATCAGATTATCAGTGAGAGATCAGCAGCAGCAGAGATTATCCGTGAGATACGAGAAAAAGGAACCAACGAAGGATCAGAAGAGTTGTTCGAGAGTTGGTTGGATATTGGTCTAGTTGTCTTCAGGAGTTGACGAATTATCTCGTGTTATCTCGACGTCGAGCAGACTTCTAAGAAGAAAAGGTCCTGCTACAGGTTTTTGGGAATTCCTGCCTTACAAGTAGACTATTATCTGCAATACGGAGTCAAGAGGACGTCTGCAATCACCGTTTTCCTGTTGAGAAGCCAACGCTTCGGATTGCCAAATTTACTTGCAAGTATTTGAATTGCCTCACTGTTCCCCCAGTACATGCAGTGTAAGATTTTATCTTTTTATGTAAATAGGAGATACCATTCTGCATTTACCTATGTTAGTAAGCTTGGTGTTTAAATATTTTTATTATTATTTCATATCGAACCTGAAGCGGACCTCTCTCAGAGGCTGTAACATTGTGTCGACCTTGGCCAGGATATTTCGACACCGTAACATATACCTATAATGTGTATATATTATATATACATATATTCTATATACATATATTATATATACACATACATACATACATACATATATACATAAATACATACATACATACACACATACATACATACATACATACATACATACATACATACATACATACATACAAACAGTCAGTATCCGAATACTGAAGGATATTGCTGCCACAACTGTGCACCCATCTTTCACTTACCTATTTCTTTTTGAATGGCCTGTGAGAAATTAATTTACACGGTAAAATATTTATTTTGGCGGTATTAAATGGTAGCTGATTAAAAGCAAAACTTATAGACGTACGCCGTTAAAAACGAAACTAAACGGCAAAAACGAAAGTTGAAAGTTAGCCGAACGCTATCATTGATCAAATCTGCCTGAAAAATGCTACACAGTAAAATATAACAGATGTGCAAACTTATCACCATATAAAATTAGAAAAAAGAAAAAAAAGTCTTACCGATGTAATAATATTCTAATCTTATTTACGTCCCTGGGTATGACAATTGTTTGGTGCCTCTATAGAAAGATGTCCCTTTTGTTAAATTTCTTGTTTGAGTAGGTAAACTTGTGTGTGTATATATATATATATATATATATATATATATATATTATTATATATATATATATATATAGAGTATGTATGCTGTATGTATAAATGTGTGTGATATATATATATATATATATATATATATATATATATATATATATATATATATATATATACATACATATATATATGTATAACTGAACCACGAAAGTTAGGAACGTGATAAATCCATAAAATAAAGATATATGCCACGGCGGAAAATAAACGACGGAGTATCTGCGAGACCTTTCGACGTTAAACGTCCTTTACTAAGCAGAAACTGACATACATGAGGAAAAAGACAATACAAGAAGATTCGTATAACTGACAGATGGGGATTATAAAGAGATTAGTACCTAGAATCCGACACACTGGAAGATGAGTAATCTTCCCAAACAAGCATAAAGAATGGGTGTAATTAAAAGTTTAAGACAATCATGCATGTAACGGATATAAGGACAAGACAATTAAAGGATTATAGGTGACAGCTATTCAGACCTTTGGTAAACAAAACCATATTCACAATACATATTCACAATACATGTCAGACATACATTACAACGAAGATAACTCTAACGCAACTAATTTTTATTTAAGTCTGTAATTATATCTTTGAGGTCATTCTTAAACATGTTACAAATACAAGGGTCTAAATGAAAAAGGCCACGACTAACATTGAAATTACAATGGAAAGTAAAGGTTCGTAATTAAAGCAGATTCTAAAAGATTTCGTGATAAGACATCTCTTGACCTTGCAATTACTGAACTACAAACCCAATTTATTCTGTGGTTGTTTTCACTTAAATGAATGAATATTGCATTAGATGTTTGCCCAGTTTTTACAGAATATTTAAGCTGGCTTAGCCTTACTTCTAGGCCCTTGCT
>NC_087207.1:67386514-67414283 GCF_015104395.2 Macrobrachium nipponense
TCAAAACATATGCCCCTCAATGGGAACTTTCCTCTTTTAACGACTTTCTGGTCATTGCAAATTCGGCCCCATAATTTCTTATGGTGCGAAAACAGAGGCGCAGGGACCGAAAACGATTGCGTCACACTACGGCGATACCTATATATCGATTTAACAGTAGCTTAACTCCCAAACCGATATAATATCTTACACCTTCCTGTATTTGTATTACAGTTGAAGGTTGTTTACATGCAAGCATATTATGATAGACCAAGAATCTAAACAAAGACAAAAAAGGGCCAACACCTTTCTTTGCATGATATGGCGTTCATACAAAACTAAACAAAGATTCACATACTAACTAATAATAGACCTTATATTTTTTCATTTCACATTTTCTCAATTTCATGAAATAAAAGAGCCCAATATCTACAAACGACGAATGGACAAAGAATGGCAACACAAGACATTATTCGATTGGTTGCAAGTTGCTCCCAGATAATTTTTTTTTTTTTTATTCGTTTTACCTGAGAGTCGGTAAAGGCTGAAGAGGTTCTTGGGTCCCCGCTGTTGCTTCAGGACGTTTTTTCTTCCTCCCTTGTTGCATTGATATTTGGATATCTGTGCGTATTACTAAATTATTTGCTCTCACTTATTAAAGTTTAAGGTTTCAGCCATTTGCCCTTCCTTGGAAGGGTCGTTAAGGTAATACTGTGTATGAGAGGCTTGGTGTGGACCAGTGGATTCAGCAGCCCAACAAAACTCCCTCTGTTGATAAGACCAATAAAAGAAATATTCAATAATTCTATTTCATCATTATTAGTATTAAAAAAAGATATCAACCCATTGGTACTAGAACGCCAACTGAATGTAATCACTCTACTAATCATAATTAATGTTAAAAGTCACACGGGAACCATTAAAGCTCTCTTTCGTTCATATGACTGGGGCAAAAAATAATCAATTCATTAATTATTATTTATTTTATCCACTAAAATAATACAAGATGCTGTCACTACCTACTGTTGTCATGTTGCCCGTTATACTAAACCGTTCAATATTAATATTTATCTTTATATTGCGACGTTACATAAATTTATGTTATAAATCGTCCTTAACAGTTGTTGTTTATGGGGCAAACTCCTGTAAATTTGTGTTCCTTTTTTATAGTTTTTTTCACCATCTTGAAATAATTTACTTTATACTAATTTTCCACTGAGGTATCACTAGTCTTATCTTATTTATCTTTTTATTCATTATCTACCCATTACATACTGCTTCTCTTGTCTTCTTCTAGCAGCTTTTGTAGTTAATCTAATCCGGTTTTCATCTTTTATATTTGTCAATGATATTCATGTATTCAGTTCTACAGGAAACGAACCATGTTTCATAAAAGGTTGGCGCGGAAGGACGTAATAATTTTCTTTAGTTACCCACATCTTTGAACGCGTTTTCTTTTTTCCTATATCACCCGTTTTCTGTATTACAAGTCGTGCCTTCAAGTGCAATAATGACCTTTGCATAACTGAATAATGTAATAATTCTTTACTCTTCGTTTTTTACTTATTTTGTTAGTCCACTTGGTAATGTTTCCCCTGTTGAGTGTAGCTTACTTGAGAATGCTTCGGAATAAGGGCGAAAGATTTTGCAATCCAATGTTTCACGTACGTGCTATAATATCTCTCTCCCTTCTCCCCAAAACAATTTCTTAGCGGGAAGACTTCAAGTGAAGAAACACAAATCATGACTTAGCAAGGACTGAAAAAGAATGAAAAAAGAGAGGGGGTGCATTAGTGACCAACAATTAAAGCAAGTGGTCTGCCCTCCTTCCTCCCTTCCGTTATGGAACATTTTAATCGCTCTCCAAAGCTTCAACTCAGTTCTGTCCCAGGCTGAATCAAGATGACGCTCTAACCTTTGATTTCTGAACTAGTGCTCCGAGCGAGATTTCTAAACGTATGTAACAAACTTAAGATGTAAAACCTTGCAAAATTGCAATGTGAAACAATAGGAGAGGGGTGGAAAGAAAGATGGTAAACAAGAGGATATGAACGGGAGGTACAGACAAAGAAATGAAAGGAGATGCAGCTAGGGGGCGCTGCAAAGAGTCTTGGACAACGCCTACAGTGCGCCGCATGAGGTGCATTGAGGACACTAACCCCCTCCGAGGAGATCGTACATGAAGTTCCAAGCTTCAGTCACAGGTTCTGACGTTAAGTTATAAGTTAAGCGTATATATATATATATATATATATATATATATATATAGATATATCTATATATATATATATATATATATTACCTATCCGTGGTCGTACTGATTGAGATTTTTTCTTTTTATATACTACGTGATCAGTTATTCATATATATATATATATATATATATATATATCTATATATATATATGTATATATATATATATATATATATATATATATATATAATTTACTTTGCCTTATAGAGATTGGAAGCCTAGACAATATGTTAAGGTCGTTCTGCAACATTACCAAAGATACCTAGCGTAATTAAGTTTTCAACATACGCTTATGCTAATTGTTTGATGCAATATTTGTCAAAGAAAAAATGAATCGTGATACCTAAGTATACATGAACGTGTTTTACAATACCATTTAACATTCAACAAGGAGTGGAACACTGAAATTTAGGAATTTATTTTCACAAGTTAAATGATATACAAAAAAAAAGGTACTTTAAATTTTTTTTGTTTTTAAGGATATGTAAAAACTTGAAAGACGTGACATGTCATTCATTTTCGGAAAATTCAACGACTTTCATAGTCCGTCAAAAAATTTTTCTTTTTCTTTTCTTTTTTTTAAGCCAACAAAGGCAGCAAATGAGAGGACGTACTTATAAGAACACTGGTAATTCCACTATATTTTACCCGCACTGATTCTGTAGTAGAACTATTATATCATGAAAGATCTCCCTTATAAACTCATTTACGTCTTACCTAACTAATGAACTCACTTTTCTGATAGCTTTGTCTGATTCTGCACACACACAAAAATAAAAAATAAACCTTAATTTTATGTGACAAATGCAGGAATATATATTTGGATAAACAACAAGTCACAAAAATAACAGTAATCCTACTTAAGTACCTCTGAAATATTGATGTAATTCTTGAATGTTGTAAATCTTGCTGGGTAAGGAAGCTTGCATTACCGGATTTCCTGGTCTAAGGACAATCTTAACGAAACTCTCAAGATGGGGGGCACTTGTTGTCTATTGTTGTTCACCTTATTTTTAGATAATAAGAAGTTCTCGTCTATAAACGCAAATATCATATTTAGATTTAATTTTTTTTCAGAAGTCACGTTAAAATCTAACATTTGACCTATTATTACCTAACAGAACAATATGGAGAGGTTCCAAAATGCTCTAAGGAGACCAACATTGCTTCAAAGAATCAAACATGTCGTTGTTACAAGGGCCACCTCAGTAATTTTCAAAAATCCATTCTCCGATAGTTTCGAACAAATAGTTAGACAAAGAAACCAGGAGGAAACAAATAACACATCCTGAAAGCAGTAAAATCAATAACAAGTGCTTAGTAACTACAAAATCCTACCTGGTGGGTAAGGAATATTTGGCAAATATGAAGGTGTATTTAATTCAAACATTTAGATAACAATAAGCAGGAATAAGAGAACTCTTATTTGAAGAGAGGTTCGTGGAAGCAGTTAATTAATTTACATTAATTAACCTTTTTTTTCATGTTATTAACATAAAAACGAAAACAGTAAGTGATAACTGTCAAGTGATGAATGTCAAGTTTAAAGAGCGTTTGAGTGAAAAGGATCCACAAACCAATTGGAGCCGAAAGACAAAACGACAATCTCTCTCTCTCTCTCTCTCTCTCTCTCTCTCTCTCTCTCTCTCTCTCGAAGTATCCCCAGGGGATAAGCTCCTACAAGTATCCCTGAGGGGAGGGTCATTACAGAAATTCATCCAAGCTGCCTCACGTGACGCTCAAACCAGAAGAGAGCCCGATATAGATATATCTAGAACTGACTGAGTAATCAGGTAATTTGTTCATGGACTGGAATGGACATAGAATTCAGGCCAAAGTCCAAGCGCTGGGACCAATGGGGTCATTCAGAGCTGAAAGGGAAACCGAGAGTAAAATGGTTTGAAAGGTGTAACGGGAGGAAAACCTCAAAGCAGCTGCACTTTGAAACAATTGTTAGAGGAGGTGGAAAGCAAGAGGGAAGAAAGAGAATACGAACAGAGGTAGAGTAAAAGGAATGTAATGCGTTGCAGTTAGGGGCAGAAGGGACGCTGCGAAGAACGTTAAGAAATGCCTTCAGTGTACCGGCGTGAGGTGCGCTGGCGGCACTGCTCCCCTACGGGAATAACATATACAAAGGATTCTTTAGTCAAGGTCGTAATCTGCGATACGTGGAGATGAATGATGACGGAGATTTAATTTGGTAATCCCGCTGACGTTCAGTCATAAACCTCCGTCAATTTATTTTGACATTGATACGTGAAGATGAGTAATGAGGGGGATTTGAGTCTGCTAATGCCATTCATTATGCTACAAAGCTTCGTCATTTTAATTGTACACTGATCCATCCCCTGTCATATCAAATTTTCCTTGTCTTGAGTTTCATCGACAGTTTTATGAATGCAGGGTATGAGCGTATTTTTAAGAATGTGTGTAAATCATGTTGGGTAGACATTTTTTTTTATAAAGAATTTTTTTTTTTCCGAGAAATAAATACTTTAGACAACAGTAATATAATAATAATAACTAATAATAAAAATAATAATTAATAATAAATAATAAAATAATAATAGACTTATGAGCATCAAGACCTGAAAATAGAAATAAGGATATTGAATATGCCAGTGGAAAAAACTGTACCATAATTATAGGAACACTAGGCACGATCCCAAGATCCCTGAAAAGGAACCTGGAGAAACTAAATGCTGGAGTAGCTCCAGGACTCATGCAGAAGAGTGTGCTCCTAGAAACAGCGCTACTTAAGAAAAGTGATGGACTCCTAAGGAGGCAGGATGCAACCCGGAACCCCACTTTATAAATACCACCCAGTCGAATCGGAGGACTGTGATATAGATCCATAATATATATATATATATATATATATATATCTATATATATATATTATATATATATATAAGTGTATATATATATATATATATATATATATATATATATATATATATATATATATATATATATATATATATATATATATATATATATATATAAAATATTGACCCCTTATTAAAAAATTCAAAGTCAATGTAAAATGGTGATATACGTATATAATTTACTTCATGGACCTTTCTACTACAGATTAAGAGTAAACATTTGTGTATGTATGTATGTGTAAGTGTTTACATAATAAAAATATGGAATGTTAGTCCATATATATAAAAGTCTAAACTAAAGAGGTCAACCAGATTGCTTTGCAGGAATGTGATCAAGACTAGAGACCTAAAGATGACGTAATACAATAAGTATGTAGGCTAAGATAACATGCCGTCACCTGTAGTCATTCAATTGTTTATAAACATTAGTCCAAGCTCCCTGCTTGAGACAACTACCCGACCTATAATTCAAACGGCCTACGTGATCTGTAGCGTGTCTCATTTTGATTGTGTGTTCGTATGAAACTATGTTCATTTGTATGTATGTTCATATGTTCGAACTACTGTCTGTTTCCTTCATAACTTGTAACAGAGATGGTAGACAGGCAGAACAGAGTTAGCTATCGTCATTAGAAGACCTGTACCTCTTTACCTAAGCTTTATCATGTAGTGTAGAGGAATAGGATTAGCCATCATCATTGGCAGAAGCGATCAAGCTATCGTTATTAGAAGACTTGTACAATCATATCTGATCTTCAGCATGTAAAACTTCAGAAGAATACATATAGTTTTATATTTCGTGTTTTCTACAAGAACCTCCTCACCATGAGTTTAACACATCGTCGTAATAACCAACAAGATAATACCGACTTCGTAAATGATCTACAAACCCCCAGACACTCCATTTTAGAAGATGGAAGTGCAATACCCAACCGACTTAGCGTAAGATTATCGCTAGTCCTAACATTACCTCATAGGGCGCCTTATCATACAAGGCACAAGCCCTAATATTGGTGGCCAGCGTACCAGACGAACTCTACAACTTCTCCGAAGAAATATCAGAATAATGAAGTATCATATAAGAACTCTTCAACGACGACGAAAGCAGCAGATTCTTCAAGCAATTTATTATCATCGTTTAGTGAGCGACTTCAGAAAACAACAAAGAACTCTTTAACGACGACGAAAGCAAGAGATTCTTCAAGCAACTTAGTATCATCGTTAGTGAATAACTTCAAGAAAACAAAACCGACGACGTGTCCTTTTCCTACGACAACGCAAGCTTCCGTCTCTCATTAGAATCATTCAAGAAAACATCGTTAGTGAGCGTTTCCGGCACTCCAAGAAACAAACAAACCGAACGCGTCTGCAGCATCGGATCTTTCAAGGGCTCGAATCATCGAAACAACGCGCACGGGGGAAACTGAAGCCAAACCAGGTCGTCCGCTAAATAGAGAAGGAGGACCAAGGCCGTGTGTCGTTATCGGAACACCGTGACTTCCCACAAAAGCAAGCTAAGTACAATTTTTTATTCATTTGGAGTAACTTTGAGTGTTTTCCTTTGCAGGTCGAATTTCGTTATTCCTGTGGCTGAAGTTACGAGATTCTTAATCTTACTTTTTTACAGAAATTATCAACATCATTGAGATTTCGCTACTGCGAGTTTTTATCTTTGAGTGTCTGTTTCCAGAAGTTCTACTGAAATATCAATAATCATTATACTATGTTAATTTTACCATTTTGGGAGAGTTATTAATCCCTTACGTAACAAATCATATTAAACAGTGAATATGCGTTTACGCAGTGGACGTCTGTATTTATACAGATGCATGGATAGGGTTCGTTAAGCACCGTAGTGATTAGAAAACACACAAAAAAACAAGTGGAACACCCGTACAAATCTATATAAATTAGAGGTAACACTATTTCGGGTCATGACAATAAATGCTCCTTTGCAAAGTCCGCTCGCAGTTTTAGCCTTGAGTTTTTTGAGTTATATAAAAATATCGAACCTCAATGACTCAAACTTAACTTTAAAAAAATATGGCTGGATTGCAAGGAATAACATGTCTGTAAAAAACTTTCATCAGGCTAAATGCGCTGACCAGGATCCCTCACTATTTCAAATTTTAGCAAAGAATGAAGTACAAACAGTTAATATTGAATGCAGTAGTGATAACTTGTCTTATTAGTAATCGCTCAGTTCCTAATAGTTCGTCATTCATTGCTTTATACGTAACCAGCAACATAATGCTAAAAACACACAATACGTTGCCGATGGTAATAAAGAGAAGGATCTTAATTATTACAAAAAAAAAAAAAAAAAAATAGAAACAGTAGCCCGTTCAGAATCAAACAAGCAAACTCGGTGACTGTGTCACCTAGTCAAGCGGTCAAGGTCAGTCAAAAACTGCCGAAGTGTTCAAAGCATAGCAAATTCCATACAATAAGCGACTCTAAGCAGAGTGGGAAAAGCGATGTTGGTTCATACATACCGATATCTTTTTTGAATTAAAAAGGATTTTCCTATCAAACACACGACCGTATAAAGTATCAGAGCAGGTTTTCGTTTTTTTGTTTTTTTTTTTAATACGTAAGTTATTATAAGTAGTGGTGGATAAAGCCGACTGTACGCGCCGTATAAAAAAATTAGAATATTGTTTATTCCTTTAGTACACGTAATATCCTGTATTTACGGACTCACCGTCTGTTGTCCGAACTTCCCTAATGAGAAGTCCGGATAAGCGAGCGTTTACAGATACCTCTATAGTTATAAAAAACAAAAAACATTGATCTGTATCTAGTGTAATTGTAAGATTCATCTAGGGGTATACAAAAATATTAACTTACATCCTGCAAAATAAGGCGTGTTTATCAAAGGGAAATCATATAAACCTTCAAACATATTAAAATCCGTTTGAACAAAAATGAGACAGTTAATCAAATAATAACTTATATAAAGGAACTATACATTTGTCTCATAAAATCGTAACATTGTTCAAATGACCCAACAGAATTCTCCCACAAACCGCAGTCGCACTTTGCACGCAAAATCTCGAGAAGCATGCACCCTCGAATGTCTTAGTGCGTGTAAAAAGACTTTGCTGGGAAATGAAATTTTAATCCCTCCCGACACTCTGAAATATAACGATTTCCGCGAACAAAGCCCTAGACACGGTTGACTCACTGCAAAACAAGTTAATATAGTAATCAAAAACCTATACATATAAATATCGCATTTCTTTTATTGTTGCTAACTTTTAATCCCGCCCAACCAGTCGTGGATGAATCTCTCTGATAATCTATCTAAAGTAATATCAGTAAAGTCATTCAAGCAGAGGTGATTCAGCAGAAATTTTTTTTTATCTTTTACCTGAATACCAGGAAGTTTCTCCCATAGCGAGTGATCTCTGGGAAAAACGGATGTAATTTAACACAAAATACGGTCTAAGGACAAACATAAAGCTATATACGTACCTTCGTATAGACTCTCACTGCAATTTCAAAATAGAGATAAATGACGAAGTTTGAAATATGTTAGTAATAGGAGCCATTAGGAAATCAAATAGCCCATATAATTTTTCCCTCAAAAGTCATGCCATAAAAGATCGGACTTGGCGTATCTGCGTAGATTTCTGTCGCTTAAACAAGGAAACGACTGCCCGATAGTTTCCAGTGCCATGTAGCGACGACATCTTATCTCTGTTAGGTTAGAATAAATTTTCACCAGCTTGGACTTACTTAAAAGCTTTTACCAGATACCCATTACCTAAGTGATTGTACCTCATACTCCGTTTTCAGCACACTCAGGGGACATTATCAATTTTTTACGTATGCCTCCGGCTTACGTTGCGCCCCAATTACAATATAGTGTTTGGAGACTTTTAGGGGATAACCTACATGCCTATATGGATGATCTTGTAATCTTTTCTAATACCTTAGAAGTACATTCACATAAAGTAGAGCTAGTGCTACAGAGACAAAGACAAATAATCTCAGAGTAAAATATCTAAATGTGAGTTTTTTAAAAACGAAACAGCCTTATCTAGGTTTTATGTGTCTGGTCAAGGTCTTAAAAGTAGTCCATGGTAAGGTGTCGGCTATTCATAACTTTCCGGTACTTATTAACGTAAAAGGGGGATACAGCACTTTTGCGCTGTAGTGGGTATTACAATCGTATGTAAATATGTAACTCTTCAATCATGACAGCTCCTTTAACAGATCTTACGAAGAAGAGCGTAGATTTATTATGGTCTGAAAAGCATCAACAGGCGTTCGATATCTTTAAAAGCGGAAAATGCAGCTTACCTAACTTAAAAAATCCCTGATTTAAATAAGGAATTTTTTTTTTTATTGCAACAGACGCCTCAGACCAAGGGGTAAGAGGGATACTACTTCAGTAATATGATAAACAGTTCTTCCCTATAGCTTTTTATTCACGTAAACTAAAGCCCTCTGAAAGTAAATATGCAGTAATAGGCAATGGAAGGGCTAGGTATCTTTAACACTAGTACATTTTAAGTTCATAATCTATGGCTATCCTGATAAAGTCCTTACTGAACATGAGTCCTTTACCGAGTTTTTCAAAGGCTTTAATCACAGTCCAAAAGGAACTCGGTGACAAATGATCATTCAGGTTATTGGAGCCAAGATAAGATATCTACCTGGGAAAGCCAATATCATAGCTGACGCATTATCCCGCAATCCCGCACCATACAGCAAAGAACCATTAATTGGACTAAAAGATATAGAAACATCCGTGCCTATTGTTAAAACCGTATCTAAACAAGAAAATTCCTTAACCCAAGAGATCGCGAGCATTGAATATCTGGGTCGGAGCGCAGAACTGTTACAAAACTGAACAAAGCAAGTGTCAACAGCGATAAGCAAAACAATAAACACCAAACCAATAAACACTTCGAAACGGAAACAGGGTCAGTGGCTAGGCAAAAAAACAATAAACACTTCGAGCAGAAACCTAAAGCAAAAGTATATTTATAGTATGTGTATCAGAATAATGTAATCAAATGTAATGTTCTATGTAGGTCTGTGACGAGGAAAACCCAACCCGAAGAACAAGCAGAGGGACTAACGACCAGGTAGTAGTAATAATCTCTTTCATACCAATCGTCATAAACTGGTTGCATTCCGTCCATCCAGGGTTCCCTCCTATGTCACAGAAAGCCAAATCACTGTTTTACTGGCCTACAATGCTTACAGATATAAAAAAAGCACATAACTGATTGTAACACGTGTCATGAAAACAAGGGACACACTAAGACACCTGTCAGTTAAGGGCCTATCCTGTGCCAAATCAATCCTTGAAAGAATATACGTAGAATTATTAACAGAATTACGAGTCTGACAGAGGGAATAAACACTTCTTAGTGTTAATAGTTCCTTGACACGTTATATAGAATTAATAGCACTAAAAACAAACACCGCAATTGAGTGCGTTAGGAATATTTATGAGTGCTAATCAGTAAATATGGAATTCAACACATAATAATCTGTGGGAACTCCGGGTGGTGTAATCAATAATAATCTCCTTAACACGTTGTGTGAATTCCTTTCCATTAAGAAAACCAATAATATATTTTATCACCCAGAGTCATCGGTTTGGTAGAATACGGATAATTAAATAGGAAGTGTCCAATGTCTTACGAGTTACAACTCGTGATATTGGATCCGAACTGGATTATAGCGGTTCTCGCGGTTTTAAATACCTTTATCATTTATATCTTGTATCTATAGAATTGATGCCGCAAGTAGCCTTATACGGTACGCCGCTAGAACACTTTTCCACATATTCAAGCCAACCATTAATTTATCAAATATATATAAAAAATAAAAAAAATATATAAATATATAAATATAAAAAAATAAAATAAATGTGGATACAAGTGGAGTCAATATAATACACTCGTAAGAAGTCGGAAGGGTTACAAAAAAAATATAATAAAAAAGGAATCACGATAAAATCAATAAGCAAAACGTAACCATAGATTAATTAAATACCAAATCCATATATGCGTATATATTTAGCAATGACATATAAGCTAAAAGTTCAATACAATTATCCAAAACCTACTGACATATTGTCTGTCCCAGTGATTTGATATTCGTAGTCAATGAAAAAAAAAAAAATAATAATAATAATAATAATATAATAATAATAAATAAATAAAATAAAATAAAATAAAAGAGATTTTAAAGTCAGGAAGTCTAGAAGTGAAAATCTTATCTATGGAATAATCCTATATGAAACTTATACAGGGCTAATAATATATATAGAATTTGTATGGAAACCTTTTTCATTAGTTTCAATAAGGAATATTTAAATTTAACATAATCATGCAGTTTTCCAACATGAAACTAATATATTGTTCAATTTTGGTACTGTTTTTTTTCAGACATTCTTCTCATGTGGGGTCGAGTATTAAAAAACAAAAAATTTATCCTAAAGTCGTATTATTACAGCAAGTAACGTACTCTTAGCTGGCTGAGAGCAATCTCCTGCCAAGTGACGACGTCATCATTGCCGATCAGCATTTGTTCCTTTTAACCTCAATAATCTGCTTACACAGGCTTCATCTCGCGCTTGCAAAAGCAGATTGACTGGAGAAAGGACTGCCTAGCCCGAACTTCTCATGGGCATGGCAGACGTTAGGTACAAGTGTCTATCGGTGTGCGCAATGCAACTTTAGCTAAGGAGTTGCAATCATTTTAAAAATTAATAACAAAATAAGCAAATAGAATTTCTATAACAACAAAATGAATTAATTTTTCTGAACCTCATAGACATTTAGAAGTATCAAGATATATGTGAAATATTTACTTGCAACATTAGCCTATTACAATTCAAGTAAAACATTCATGGGAAAATGTCACATTTTCTTGAAAAACCCAAAGTTTATTTAGGAAATTAGTTACATATGGGTGTTTTTTTTCGTTGCATCTCCTACCTATTAATAAAGTTTATAAAATTAACCTCAGAGGATGCGCGCGAGAAAATTGAATATGAAACTTTGTTAGGGCACATAGGATCAGATTTTATCACAACTTAATTTCAGTTAGCATAGAGAAATACAGAATCATGATTAATCTTCTCTTTGACTCTTATGTTGCCTGGCAATCTTACAAATAGCTCCGTTTTCCACTTCTTTGTCTAGTAACTTACTACCAGTAATATCGAATTTTCTTTGGGATTTGTATTGATATCTGTTTATTTTGTTATAATTATGGATATTTTTACAGTCATCTAGACCTGGATAGGTTCACTCATTGTTAATGCCATGGATAAAAAAGTTTGTACAACGGACTCTTTTGAATTCCAAAATATCAGCGAATTCATGTGGGTTTAAGTCTGGTCTAAATGGCTCTCTCCCCTCCCGTATTTGGATGTTGTCTGAATTTACTTTGCCCTTGTGACAAGTATAATTTAACTTGCAGGCTGATTAATGGAACCTGGTTACAGTATCCTGCAGTACGAGAGTTTCACATCGCAACTTCAAAAAAATCGTTCGTCGCAGCGGACGACTACAGTCAAGTAACAACCGCCTATAATGTGAAAGGAATTTCATGGACTTCTTCGACCGACACCGTATCTCGTCGTTAATCTGACCGACACCCGTATCTCGTCGTTAATCTCGTTTTAATGCGGAACGCTCCGGCGGCTGTCGGAAATCGACTACTAAAAGGGACATACTTCCGACAATTACGACCCGAAGGATATTCAACTAACTACTCTTGGCTGGCGAAGGACTCGTGCTGGGGATGTTTTTTTATTCATCGCGAACGTAATCGTGTAGCTTAGGATGCAGAGAATAAGTATGAGCGCAAAATAGAACATTGGACCCGCCCAGGCAAATTTTATTTTCCCATTGTTTTAACAACCCTGTGAAAATAGGCCGTTTCATTGGGCTATATGGTGGTGTCTGGAACTGTGTAATGGGACGAAAAGTTTGTTCGAACGCTAGTTAAAAGTGAAGTAGTATAACCTCGGTCATGTATCCTATATATATAAAGTATCATGTATCCTATATATAATTGATCATAAATAACAGAGTCGAAATATATCTTTGCGTGTACGCAATAGGAATCTCTTATATAAATGATCATAAATAACAGAATCTAAATATATCTTTGCGTGTACGCAATAGGAAATCATTTAAAGTGCACATATATTAATCATAATTATATGAATCCATATACATAGTATAAACAAATCAGGTACCCTATAATCAATCTGTTACCTTTTATCTTACCAATATCTAGCAGTATAATTGAGTTAGTATATTGATTAATGAATCAGATATATAACATTTAGCATAAAAATCAACGAATCAATCAGCATAAACATTAATAATGTTATCAATTCATATATGAAAAAAAAAATTTTTATCAGTTAAAATATGATTTTATCATGTTAATCTTCATTCTATGCAATTATCAGAGTACATTAGTATTTTCTGTAGCATATGTATCTTAATGAGATGAAGTGAAAAACTGTATCTTATATATCACGTGATACTCATTATTTACCAATAATCATTGTTTTATATTTTATTACTTGAATCAATTCATGTACACATGAATTTTTATTTACCTTATATATATATATAATCACATAGTGTCTGTATCACACCTATATAAGTCAAATGCAAGTCAAGTTTGAGTAATATTCAGTAGTTGGTTTTGGTAGCTGACCGAGCTGTATGTAATTTTACATAATAAAAATATGGAATGTTAGTCCATATATATAAAAGTCTAAAAACTAAAGAGGTCAACCAGATTGCTTGCAGGAATGTGATCAGACTGAGACGCTAAAGATGACGTATACAATAAGTATGTAGGCTAAGATAACATGCCGTCACCTGTAGTGCATTCAATTGTTTATAAACATTAGTCCAAGCTTTCCCTGCTTGAGACAACTACCCCGACCTATAATTCAAACGGCCTACGTGATCTGTAGCGTGTCTCATTTTGATTGTGTGTTCGTATGAAACTATGTCATTTGTATGTATGTTCATATGTTCGAACTACTGTCTGTTCCTTCATAACTTGTAACAGAGATGGTAGACAGGCAGAACAGAGTTAGCTATCGTCATTAGAAGACCTGTACCTCTTTACCTAAGCTTTATCATGTAGAGGAATAGGATTAGCCATCATCATTGGGGGCAGAAGCGATCAAGCTATCGTTATTAGAAGACTTGTACAATCATATCTGATCTTCAGCATGTAAAACTTCAGAAGAATACATATAGTTGTTATATTTCGTGTTTTCTACAAGGAACCTCCTCACCATGAAGTTTAACAACCATCGGTCGTATAATTAACCAACAAGATAATACCGACTTCGTAAAAATGATCTACAAACCCCAGACACTCCATTGAAGATGGAAGTGCAATACCAACCGACTTAGCGTAAGATTATCGCTAGTCTAACATTACCTCATAGGGCGCCTTATCATACAAGGCACAAGCCCTAATATATGTATGTATGTATACTACATATATATATATATATATATATATATATATATATATATATATAGTATATATATATAATATATATATATATATATATATATATATATATATATATATATATATATATATATATATATATATATATACATACACAAATTATAATGTATATATATTTTTTATATATAAAATTCCTACAATTACCAACTACGTCCTGTTTCTTCCATAATTAAACACAAATTTAAATTTAGGCTATTAGGTTGTAACAACGGCACATGAATTCCTTTGTCTAAAAGTCAAATAAAGTGATGCCCTCAACTCTTAATTGCAGGAAGGATGGGACGAGATCATTTTTTTTAAGATATCCCAATGAAAGGACTATCAATTAGTCACAATATATCAGTAAAAATTCAAAGGCTCTGGAGAAAATGTTACATTTCTATAATAATTTATATACATTGCACTATATATATATAATATATATATATATATATATATATATATATAATATATATATATATATATATATATATACTCTAAAGCTAACTCCACCTCTTCTTCCGAGTGAACACTATATTCTTTGGAAGCTTGAAATTCAAATCAATGGCCCCTGGCCCCTTTGGGCTTCTTCCATAAGAATAGGGTTCACCTTCTGAATAATAATAATAATAATAATAATAATAATAATAATAATAATAATAATAATAATAATAATAAATAATTAATAATAATAAAAGGCTGTGAGGGAAGAAGTGTGGGGCACAAAAGACCAGCTCCTGGTAGACAAAATGGTAATGAAGAACATAAAGAGAAGGAAAACCAACCTAAGCTTGACATGGATTAACTACAAGAAAGCCTTCGACATGATACTACACAAGTGGCTAACACAATACCTAAAAATAAATGGGGCAGAGGCAAACATCATCAGCTTCCCTAAAATTACAATGCGCAACTAGAATAGCATACTTACAAGGTCTGGAATAAGACTCAGAGGTTAACATCAGGAGAAGGATCTTGCAAGATGACTCTGTCCCCACTACTTTTCGTAGAAGCCATGATTTCCATGACGAAAGTACTGCAGAAGATGGATGCTGGGTACCAACTCAAGAAAGAAGGTAACAGAATTAACCATCTGATGTTCATGAACGATAGCAACGTGTATGGTGCGAGCATCAAGGAAATAGATACCCTAATCCAGACTGTAAGGATTGTATCTGGGGACATCAGGATGGAGTTAGGAATAGAAAAAGGTACCTTGGCCAACATATAAAAAGCCAAAGTGGCAAGGACTGAAAGGATAAAGCTACCAGATGGGAGTAGCAGCAAACACATGGATGAGACAAGATACAAATACCTGGGAATAATAGAACGAGGGGATATAAAACACCAAGAGATGAGGGACCCCATCAGGAAAGAATATATGCAGACTTAAGGCGATAAATCAAGTCAAAACTCAACGCCGGAAATGTGATGAAAGCAATAAACACATGGGCAGTACCTGTAATCAGATACAGTGCGGGAGTAGTGGAGCGGACTAAGGCTGAACTCCGCAGCATAGACCAGAAACTAAGAAACACATGACAATACACAAAATACTACACCCAAGAACAAATACAGACTAAATATAACACGAAAGGAGGGAGGGAGAGGGCTACTTAACATAAAGGACTGCGTCAACATCGAGAACAGAGCACTGGGGCAATATCGGAATACCAGTTAAGACGAGTGGCTCAAAAGTGCATGGGAAGAAGGACTGATAAAAGTAGACGAAGACCCACAAAAAATAGACAGGAGAATGACAAACAGAACGAAAGAATGGCACAGACTAAAGAACTGGCCAGCGATGAAACATGGCAAGGGCTACAGAAGGGAGAACTCAAGAAGGAAACAGAAGGAATGATAACAGCGGCAGAAGATCAGGCCCTACGAACCAGATATGTTCAAAGAACGATAGGTAGAAATTACATCTTACCCATATGCAGGAGTGCAATATGGAAAAAAAGAGACCATAAACCAAATAGCAAGCGAATTTCCGGGACTTGCACAGAACCAGTACAAAAAGAGGCATGATTCAGTAACAAAAGCCCACCACTGAAGCCTGTACAAGAAACAGCTACCTTGTAGTAATAAGTGATACGAACACCAACCTGAGGGAGTGATAGAAATCGATCAGGCAAAGATCCTCTTGGACTCTGGTATCAGAAAAGATAGGGTGATACGTGGCAGTAGACCAGATGTGACGTTGACTTGCAATATCAAGAAGAAAGTTCACACACTGATGTCGCAATACCATGGGACACCAGAGCAGATAGCAAAGAAAGAGAAAACATTGATAGTTATCAAGACCTGAAAATAGAAATAAGAAGGATATAGGATATGCCAGTGGAAATTGTACCGATAATCATAGGAACACTAGGCACGATTCCAAGATCCCTGAAAAGGAACCTGGAAAACCTAGATGCTGAAGTTGCTCCAGGACTCATGCAGAAGTGTGCGCTCCTGGAAAGCAGTGCACATAGTGAGAAAAGTGATGAACTCCTAAGAAGGTAGGATGCAACCCGGAACACCACACTATAAAAACCACCCAGTCGAATAGGATGACTAAAAATAATAATAATAAAACCATGCCAGCAAAAATTCGTCAGTTGGTTATCAACATTTAGTCATTCCCAGTTTTATTTTATTTTCTATAATTATAAAAGCTTCCGTTCTGTATAGATTACTTTGTTAATTAATTAATTCATCAGTTGGATATAGTATACATTTAGTTATGTTTTGTTTCCTTACCTATTATTGTAGAAGCCTCCTTTTTGTAGAGGATTACTTTGAACGTTGTTAATAATAATAATAATAATAATAAATAATAATAATAATAATATAATAATAAATAAAAAATATAAAATAATTTTTTTTTTTTTTTTGCTCTATCACAGTCCTCCAATTCGACTGGGTGGTATTTATAGTGTGGGTTCCGGGTTGTATCCTGCCTACTTAGGAGTCCATCACTTTTCTTACTATGTGCGCCGTTCTAAGGATTCTAGGATCACTTCTTTTGCATGATCCTGGAGCTACTTCAACATCTAGTTTTTCTAGATTCCTTTTCAGAGATTTTGGGATCGTGCCTAGTGCTCCTATGATTATGGGTACGATTTCCACTGGCATATCCCATATTCTTCTTATTTCTATTTTCAGATCTTGATATTTATCCACTTTTTCCCTCTCTTTCTCTTCAACTCTGGTGTCCCATGGTATTGCGACATCAATGAGTGATACTTTCTTCTTTGCTTTACTTTATATTATTATTATTATTTATTTTTTTTTTTTTTTTTTTTTTTGTTGCTCTATCACAGTCCTCCAATTCGACTGGGTGGTATTTATAGTGTGGGGTTCCGGGTTGCATCCTGCCTCCTTAGGAGTCCATCACTTTTCTTACTATGTGTGCCGTTTCTAGGATCACACTTTTCTGCATGAGTCCTGGAGCTACTTCAGCCTCTAGTTTTTCTAGATTCCTTTTCAGGGACTTGGGATCGTGCCTAGTGCTCCTATGATTATGGGTACGATTTCCACTGGCATATCCCATATCCTTCTTATTTCTATTTTCAGATCTTGATACTATCCATTTTTTCCCTCTCTTTCTCTTCAACTCTGGTGTCCAATGGTATTGCGACATCAATGAGTGATACTTTCTTCTTGACTTTGTCAATCAACGTCACGTCTGGTCTGTTTGCACGTATCACCCTATCCGTTCTGATACCATTAGTCCAAGAGGATCTTTGCCTGATCGTTTCTATCACTCCTTCAGGTTGGTAAATCGTCACCACTTATTACTGCAAGGTAGCTGATGTTTCTTGCACAGGCTCCAGTGGAGGGCTTTTGCCAACTGAATCATGCCTCTTTTTGTACTGGTTCTGTGCAAGTGCCGGGCATTCACTTGCTATGTGGTTTATGGTTTCATTTTTCGTATTGCACTTCCTACATATGGGAGAGATGTTTATTTCCGTCTATCGTTCTTTGAACATATCTGGTTCTTAGGGCCTGATCTTGTTGCCGCTGTTATCATTCATTCAGTTTCCTTCTTTAGCTCTCCCCTCTGTAGCCATTGCCAATTGTCATCGCTGGCTAGTTTCTTTAGTCTGTCTCATGCATTGTCCGTGCATTGGTTTTGTTGTGCCAGTCCTCTGTTCTGTCTGTCTTTTTCCTGTCTCTGTATATTTCTGGGTCTTCGTCTCTTTTATAGTCCTTCTTCCCATGCACTCTTTAGCCACTCGTCTTCACTGGCTTTCAGATATTGCCCCAGTGCTCTGTTTTCGATGTTGACCGCAGTCCTCTATACTTAGTAGTATCCTCTCCCTCCTTCCTTTCGTGTTATGTATAGTCTGTCCGTATTTGCTCTTGGGTGTAGTGCTTTGTGTACTGTCATAGTTTTCCTGGTTTTCTGATCTATGCTGCGGAGTTCTGCCTTCGTCCATTCCACTATTCCTGCGCTGTATCTGATTACTGGCACTGCCCATGTGTTTATGGCTTTATCATATTTCCGGCGTTGAGTTTTGACTTGAGTATCGCCTTGAGTCTCTGCATATATTCTTTCCTGATCGTGTCCTTCATCTCTTGGTGTTTTATATCCCCTCCTTCCATTATTCCCAGGTATTTGTATCCTGTCTCATCTATGTGTTTGATGTTGCTCCCATCTGGTAGCTTTATCCCTTCAGTTCTTGTTATTTTGCCTTTTTGTATGTTGACTAAGGCGCATTTTTCTATTCCAAACTCCATCCTGATGTCCCCAGATACAATCCTTACAGTCTGGATTAGGGTATCTATTTCCTTGATGCTCTTACCATATAGCTTGATGTCGTCCATGAACATCAGATGGTTGATTCTGTTACCTCTTTTCTTGAGTTGGTACCCGGCATCCATCTTCTGTAGTACTTTTGTCATGGGAATCATGGCTACTACGAAGAGTAGTGGGGACAGTGAGTCGCCCTGGAAGATCCCTCTCCTGATATTAACCTCTGCTAGTCTTATTCCAGAGCTTGTAAATATTGTATTCCAGTTGCGCATTGTATTTTTTGAGGAAGCTGTTTTTATGGGGTTTTTCCTCTGCCCCATATATTTTCAGGCATTCTATTAGCCATGTGTGTGGTATCATGTCGAAGGCTTTCTTATAGTCTATCCATGCCATGCTTAGGTTGGTTTTCCTTCTTCCCTACTGTTCTTCATTACCATTTTGTCTATCAGGAGCTGGTCTTTTGTGCCCCTACACTTCCTTCTGCAGCCTTTCTGTTGGTGGGGGATGGTGTTGTTTGCTCCTCTAGGTAGTTGTATAGCCTTTCACTGATGATACCTGTTAGTAACTTCCACATTATTGGTAGGCAGGTGATAGGCCTGTAGTTACTGGCTATATTTCCCTTACTCTTGTCTTTTTGTACTAAGGATGTTCTTCCTGTGGTCATCCATTTGGGTGCTTGGTGATTTGAGATACAATGCTGGAGTTGTTCTGCTATTCGTGGGTGTAGGGCCTTGAAGTTTTGAGCCAGTATCCATGGACTTCATCGGGACCTGGGGCTTTCCAGTTTGGCATTTTCTTTAGTTTGGTGTCTTGACTGTGTCTGTCGTGATCTCTGTGAATCTTTGTTTTTTATTACCCTGGGTTTCTTGCTTTTCCTTGACTTCCTGGAGCCATGTTGCATGTTTGTTGTGTGATACCGGATTGCTCCATATGTTTTCCCAGAGTCTCTTACTTGGTTCGGTTTCAGGAATTTCTGGGTGGTTGTCTTCCCCTCTTAGTTGGCTGTATAGTCTTTTCTGGTTGGTTCCGAATAGTTTGTTCTGTTGGTATCCCTTATTCCTGTTCATGTACCGTTGGATCTTATGTGCTTTGGCCTTAAGCCTCTGTTTTACATCTTCTATTGTGTTGTTTAGTCCCCTCTCTTGTACTTTGTACTTCTCGTTGAGTTCCTCCCTTGTTTTCTTGCTTCTTAGCCTTCTTTCTGCCATCTCTTTCAGTTTACTCAAGTCAGATCTCATCACCATGATTTGCTTTTTCCAGGCGCCTTTTTTTCCAAGGAGGTTGCTGTTTTTGGTTTCTGTTGGGTTTGGGTTGGTGCTGGTGGTGTTGGTGTTCGAATCCCCATCAGTTCTGCTACTAATCTTGCTCCTGCATATGTCAGGTTATTTGTTTCTGTGATACTGGTGGTGTGTATTATGCCCATTATTTCATTGACCTCACTTTGTTTTCTCCCTTAATTTCTTGGTGTTGTAGGCTTTCATGGAGGGGATCTTTGTTCTCTCTGTATCTGGCTCCATCCATTGTCTAATCTTTTCTACCCATTCCGTCCTCTATGTTACTTCGTCGGTGTTTCTTCGTGTGTCGTTGTTTGATACTTCATCCTCCCTGTCGTCTTCTGTGGCATCGTCTCTCACTTCGTCTTCGTGTAATTCGTTGTCGTGTGACATTTCCCTTTCCAGTTCTTCTTTTTCGTTGAGAGAGCCAGTTCTTTTTCTTTATATGTTCCTTTACTTGGTCTGCCAGCGCCTCTTGCTCTGTTTGGGGGTGTTATTCCTCTCATTCCAGAGGTTGATCAATCTTCTTCTTATATCCTCTCCCTCCGTCGGGTTGCTTCTGATGTAGCATCTCCATATTTCCTTATTTTCTTCTCTTGTTGTCCATTTCTTCCTTTTTGCCTCTGTAGCTCCAATCTCAGGCTGTTCATTACTGTCGTTGTGGTGATCAGTTGCTGGATGACGACCTCCAAGTACCTGACCGTCTTCCCCTTCAATTGGGTTGTATACCTGGTTGCCGGACGAAGCTCCTCTGTTGCCAGAGGTTCCATTTACGTCGTTGTCGTTTATTCCTTCATTTCTTTCCATCATTATTATTATTATTATTATTATTATTATTATTAGTTATTATTATTATTATTATTATTATTATTATTATTATTATTATTAAAGAGAATGACAGAACTAATCGATTAATTCTGCCATTCTCTTTAGTAAGACGTGTCCGAAAAGGTCTGCTCCCTACTTGTTATAATAATAATAAGAAGAAGAAGAAGAAGAAGAAGAAGAAGAAGAAGAAGAAGAAGAAGAAGAAGAAGAAGAAGAAGAAACATACGTAATAATAATAATAATAATAAAATGAAACATACGTAATCATAATAAAAATATAATAATAATAAGATGAAAAGTACACAATCACCTACATAAAATTCCTAAGACCTTCAAAGATCTGTTTCAGCTCCGTGACTCAATCACACACCTTACTACTACCTACACTTGACTAAGCATAGTCATCTCTGCGTAGAGGGAATTACCCGCGTCCGAACGTACAAAAAAGTCGACATTTTATTACCAAGGACGTAGTCACGTTTAGTTCCACTACGATGCCACTGCAGGACTGAAAGCGTCGCCTTCGAATTTCATCAAGCATGCATACAAACTTCCCTGAGGCTGCCAGGTATATGTTTACAGTTCTGCCTGGAGTATACGTAAGTGTCAGTCAAAGGACAGGGTAAAAATTAAATAAAGAAATAAAAATGAATAAATCAATAAATACAGGAGTGGACGCCATTGCCGGTCTTAAGAAAGAGGGAAAATAAATGAATAAATAAATAAAAATATATGTTATGAAATAAACATGTAAACGAATACATAAAAAAAAATATAAATAATGAGAATATGAATAAATAATATAAATAAACATACATGTTCATCTTTTCCTCGAGAACGGCTCCAGAGTCGCAAACTGATTCGCGAGCGCAACTTTCCTCGAGGAATCCGCTGCTGTGCATTGCAATGTGCAAGGTCGTCGCGCTCCGGAGGAAGACAAATTTCAATTTAAATGATTTCCCCCGACCATTTCGCCGTCCACGATTCTGTGAAATCGGGGCGACCGTCAATGGAAACTTTCGTAACTGGACGTGATAACAGATGTAGGTACTTGCTTGGAGGAAGATGCAGCCAAAACCAGGAGCCTAATTTTTTATTATAAATTTGTTGACGGTTCCTCATTCGGTTTTCTTGGTCGTGTATTTGAATATTTTACTTATTTTTATTTATTAACTAATTTCTTAATTTATCTGTTTTTCTTCCTCATTCGGTTTTCTTGGTCGTTTTGGGGATGAATACTACCCAAAAACAATTCAACTTGTATTTTAATATTTTACTTCCATTTTTATTTATCTACTAATTTCTTAATTTATCTGTTTTTTCTGATAACTGATATCCTCTTTCGGTATCTCCAATTACCTTCTATTACTTCTTTCGAATGAACATTATATTTCGGGAAGCTTGAATTCCAAGTCAATGGCCCCTCTCAGGCTTGTTCCACATGAATAGCGCTCATCGTCTGAATATAATAATGATAATAATAAAACTGCAATAGGAGTCGGCCCAAAGAACTCACCCTTTCCCGTGGATGCTTGACCTGGACCCGAGATCAGCCATTCCCGTATACCAATATACTGATAAATGCCAGTATTGACAGCACAATCCTTTTCTAAATAAAAAAAAAAAACCATCGCATTCCGTATTATTTAGATTTCTCCCAATACGAATATTAGCTAATTATCAAGAAGTATCGCTGAGCCACAAAAGCGAATAACGAAAAATACAGGAAAAACGTAATAATCAATAAAATAATAATAATAATTAACTAATAACAATAAGAAAATAATAATAAATAATAATAATAAAATAAGAATAATAATAATAATCATATAACAAATAAAATAAACAAATAATGTGAGATCTTAGAAACGTCACAACATAGTAAGAAAGTGAGATGGACTCCTAAAGGAGGCAGGATGATGGAATGGTTCAACCCGGAACCCCACACTATAAATATCACCCAGTCGAATTTGGAGGGGAACTATGATAGACCAAAAATAGAATAAAAAATAAAAAATAACTATAAAATAATAATAATAATAATCCCTATTTTAGGACAGTTTCATTAAAAACAACAGTTGTTGTTTCAACGGCATTTGGCTTCCAGTGTCTCCACTATTTTTCTTATTATAGTTTTCTCGTCTGCAGGTAGGTGGTATAATAAAATTCCAAAGGACGTGGAGAGATAGTCTGCTATAAATACCTGTGTACCTTTAATTTCATGCATTCTATCAATAGATGACCCCCTGCGTGTGCGTAGAGGCGAAAAAGTTTTAAAATAAACAACGAAAGCTGAATATTTGTCCAAGTCCTTTGGAAATGTGCTAGATCACCTTCCTTCAGACCAGAAAAATATAATAAGATGAATAAAGATAAAGAGGACTTTAGTACAAGTAAAATGCCGTTGAAAAAGCAAAAGTTAATAATAATAATAATGGAGAAACAAATCCACAGTTGTGTAAATGTAGTACATACATTTAAATCTAAAACTTTAAGAATAGCTTTCAGGAATCTGTTCGGTTCCCCTTATAAATGTGATAAGGGGATAAGAGGAATTGATAAGGGGAATCAAAACAGATTCCCGAAAGCTATCCTTAAAGTTTTAGATTTAAACATATGTACATTTACATAACTGTGGATTTGTTTCTCCTTTTGAAGACTCGTGCTATTATGAGGATTTTTTAATAATGATGATAATATAATAATAAACCACCATATCTAAGAAGACACAGTCGTTCCCGGTTTTATAAGCAGTGCTACCAGTTACGCATAATGCAGTCCTGCCAAATAAGACAGGAGCCTATCTGTAGCACAAATAACGACAGCAGGACGCACTTTTACGACCTGAGTTACTGCCCACCGGCTCACCAACAACCTTGCCAAATTTGGAGTGCCATATGTAGCTCATGTCTATATTCAGTGCAATTTGCTGACTCTGCAGTATGCGTGGAGCACTGTGGATTTGGACGAGACAGTGGGACAACACCTTTAATGACTTGAGAGAACATTACTTTTGAGTTCGGTAAGATTTCAATGAGTAGATAGATAGATAGATAGATAGATAGATAGATAGATAGATAGATAGAACTTGGGCCAAAGGCCAAGCACTGGAACCTATGAGGTCATTTAGCGCTGAAAGGGAAATTGATAGTCAAAAGGTTTTAATTAAAGGTGTCACATGATGAAAAACAACCAGTTGCGCTATGAAACAATTGTTAGGAGAAGGAGGAAAGTAAGATGGAAGAGAGAGAATATGAACGGCGATGCAGTAAAAGGAATGACAGGGGTTGCAGCTAAGGGCCGAAGGGACGCTGTAAAGACCCTAAGTAATGCCTAAAGTGCTCCGCATGAAGTGCAGAACGACACTAGCCCCCCATCCCCCTCCCCCCCAAAACCAACAAGGGAATAGATGGATAGATAGATAGATAGATAGATAGATAGATAGATAGCGCGCGCGAGACAGAGAAAACACTTATAAGAGGTACATTAAAGTTTGGCTAATATTGGCCACATAAATTGGACGCAGGGAGACCAGTCACTACGGAAGATCAACATCTTACCTTACTGTTCCGAATCTCGATAAAAACTAGATAACCGATAATAGTTTGTTTGTTTTGTTTGTTTGTATGATGTTTTTACGTTGCATGGAACCAGTGGTTATTCAGCAACGGGACCAACGGCTTTACGTGACTTCCGAACCACGTCGAGTGTGAACTGTTATCACCAGAAATACACATCTCTAACACCTCAATAGAATGCCTGAGAATCGAACTCACGGCCACCTGAGGTGGCAGGCCAAGACCATACCAATCACGCCACTGAGGCGCTAATAGTGGCAGAGTAACAAGGACACATCATCCCGCTTTTAAAAATATATACCTAAAATCCTCCGCGTCTCTCTCTCTCTCTCTCTCTCTCTCTCTCTCTCTCTCTCTCTCTCTCTCTCTCTCAAGATGACTGTCCAAAAGGATTGAATTTCCGATCATAAAAAAAAAAATACAAAAACTATCACGAGACAAGAACACAAAAGCGGAACTTACACATCTAATTCTTCAAAATGTTCTCAGGAACATCGTTATCAAAATCCGGCGCCAGTCTATTGATGTTCAGCTTTTTCCCCCTCATGTTTTTAGCAAATATTTTTCGTGTCCTTCAAGTCCTACGAGTAAGTTTAGCTCTAGCTTTCACATGTAATGAAATCCTATAGGATCTTGCTTGGGTGACTAATGGCCCCTTCAGAGGAGAGCTTAATAATAATAATAATAATAATAATAATAATAATAATAATAATAATAATATAATTATAATTGAAAAAGAAGCCCACAAAATTACAGTGTATAACGTGTTTACTTATAAGTAATTTTGTGGATTTCTTTTTCAATCTTCAGAAGAAAACAAAGAAGTTTTTGTTTTAGCAATAATAATAATAATAATAATAATAATAATAATAATATAATAATAATAATAATAATATATTTTTTTCTTCACAGTCCTCCAATTCGACTGGGTGGTATTTATAATGAGGGATTCCGGGATGCATCCTGCCTCCTTAGGAGTCCATCACCTTTCTTACTATGTGCGCCGTTTCTAGGATCACACTCTTTTGCATGAGTCCTGGAGCTACTTCAGCCTCTAGTTTTTCTAGATTCCTTTTCAGGGATCTTGGGATCGTGCCTAGTGTTCCTATGATTATCGGTACAATTTCCACTGGCAAATCCCATATCCTTCTTATTTCTATTTTCAGATCTTGATACTTATCCATTTTTTTCCCTTTCTTTCTCTTCAACTCTGGTGTCCCATGGTATTGCGACATCAGTGAGTGATACTTTCTCCTTGATTTTGTCAATCAACGTCACGTATGGTCTATTTGCACGTATCACCCATTTGCACGTATCACCCTATCTGTTTTGATACCATAGTCCCAGAGGATCTTTGCCTGATCGTTTTCTATCACTCCTTCAGGTTGGTGCTCGTACCACCTATTACTGCAAGGTAGCTGGTGTTTCTTGCGCAGGCTCCAGTGGAGGGTTTTTGCTACTGAATCATGCCTCTTTTTGTACTGGTTAATATCAGGAGAGGGATCTTCCAGGGCGACACACTGTCCCCACTACTCTCCGTAGTAGCCATGATTCCCATGACAAAAGTACTGCAGACGATGGATGCTGGGTACCAACTCAGGAAAAGAGGCAACAGAATTAACCATCTGATGTTCATGGACGACATCAAGCTGTATGGTAAGAGCATCAAGGAAATAGATACCCTAATCCAGACAGTAAGGATTGTATCTGGGGACATCAGGATGGAGTTTGGAATAGAAAAATGTGCGTTAGTCAACATACAAAAGGGCCAAGTAGCAAGGACTGAAGGGATAAAGCTACCAGATGGGAACAACATCAAACACATAGATGAGACGGGATACAAATATCTGGGAATATGGAAGTAGGGGATATAAAACACCAAGAGATGAAGGACACGATCAGGAAAGAATATATGCAGAGACTGAAGGCGATACTCAAGTCAAAACTCAACACCGGAAATATGATAAAAGCCATAAACACATGGGCAGTGCCAGTAATCAGATACAGCGCAGAATAGTGGAATGGACGAAGTCAGAACTCTGCAGCATAGACCAGAAAACGAGGAAACATATGACAATACACAAAGCACTACACCCAAGAGCATATACGGACAGGCTATACAAACTCGAAGCACGGAGGAGACTGCGTCAACATCGAGAACAAAGCACTGGGGCAATATATGAAAACCAGTGAAGACGAGTGGCTCAAGAATGCATGGGAAGAAGGAATGATAAAAGTAGACGAAGACCCACAAATATACAGAGACAGGAGAATGACAAGCAGAACAGAGGAATGGCACAACAAACCAATGCACGGACAATACATGAGAGAGACTAAAGAACTAGCCAGCGATGACACGTGGCAATGGCTACTAAGGGGAGAGCTCAAGAAGAAAACTGAAGGAATGATAACAGCGGCACAAGATCAGGCCCTAAGAACCAGATATGTTCAAAGAACGACAGATGGAAATAATATCTCCCCTATATTTAGGAAGTGCAATACGAAAAATGAAACCATAAACCACATAGCATGCAAAAGTCCGGCACTTGCACAGAACCAATTATTATTATTATTATTATTATTATTATTTACAAGCCAAGCTGCAGTATAATAATAATAATAATAATAATAATAATAATAATAATCTACAATTCTATAGATAAATAGTATTAGTTCTTAAAGACAACGTAACG
>NC_087207.1:67414783-67437283 GCF_015104395.2 Macrobrachium nipponense
CGTTACGTTGTCTTTAACAAATCAATACTATTTTTTTTATAGAATTGTAGATTATTATTATTATTATTATTATTATTATTATTATTATTATTATTATTATTATTATTATTATTATACTGCATCTTGGCTTGTAATAATAATAATATATAATAATAATAATAATATAATAATAATAATAATAATAATATTATTATTATTATTATTATTAGTTATTATTATTATTATTATTATTATTATTATTATTATTATTATTATTATTACAAACGAAACACTTCTTTTAGTTTTTCTTCTGCATGAGTCCTGGAGCTACTTCGGCCTCTAGTTTTTCTAGATTCATTTTCAGGATCTTGGGATCGTGCCTAGTGCTCCTATGATTATGGGTACGATTTCCACTGGCATATCCCATATCCTTCTTATTTCTATTTTCAGATCTTGATACTTATCCATTTTTTTTTTTCCTCTCTTTCTCTTCAACTCTGGTGTCCCATTGGTAGTTACGACATCAATGAGTGATACTTTCTTCTTGACTTTGTCAATCAACGTCACGTCTGGTCTGTTTGCACGTATCACCCTATCCGTTCTGATACCATAGTCCCAGAGATCTTTGCCTGACCGTTTTCTATCACTCCTTCAGGTTGGTGCTCGTACCACTTATTACTGCAAGGTAGCTGATGTTTCTTGCACAGGCTCCAGTGGAGGGCTTTGCCACTGAATCATGCCTCCTTTGTACTGGTTCTGTGCAAGTGCCGGGCATTCACTTGCTATGTGGTTTATGGTTTCATTTTTCGTATTGCACTTCCTACATATGGGAGAGATGTTATTTCCGTCTATCGTTCTTTGAACATATCTGGTTCTTAGGGCCTGATCTTGTGCCGCTGTTATCATTCCTTCAGTTTTCCTTCTTTAGCTCTCCCCTCTGTAGCCATTGCCAATTGTCATCGCTGGCTAGTTCTTTAGTCTGTCTCTATATTGTCCGTGCATTGGTTTGTTGTGCCAGTCCTCTGTTCTGTGTCTTTCTCCTGTCTGTATATTTCTGGGTCTTCGTCTACTTTATTAGTCCTTCTTCCCATGCACTCTTTAGCCACTCGTCTTCACTTGTTTTCAGATATTGCCCCAGTGCTCTGTTTTCGATGTTGACGCAGTCCTCTATACTTAGTAGTCCTCTCCCTCCTTCCTTTCGTGTTATGTATAGTCTGTCCGTATTTGCTCTTGGGTGTATGGCTTTGTGTATTGTCATATGTTTCCTGGTTTTCTGATCTATGCTGCGGAGTTCTGCCTTCGTCCATTCCACTATTCCTGCGCTGTATCTGATTACTGGCACTGCCCACCCATGTGTTTTATGGCTTTTATCATATTTCCGGGGGCGGCGTTTGAGTTTTGACTTGAGTATCGCCTTGAGTCTCTGCATATATTCTTTCCTGATTGTGTCCTTCATCTCTTGGTGTTTATATCCCCTCCTTCCATTATTCCCAGGTATTTTGTATCCTGTCTTCATCTATGTGTTTGATGTTGCCTCCCCATCTGGTAGCTTTATCCCTTCAGTTCTCGTTACTTTGCCTTTTTGTATGTTGACTAAGGCGCATTTTTCTATTCCAAACTCCATCCTGATGTCCCCAGATACAATCCTTACAGTCTGGATTAGGGTATCTATTTCCTTGATGCTCTTACCATACAGCTTGATGTCGTCCATGAACATCAGATGGTTGATTCTGTTGCTCTTTTTCTTGAGTTGGTACCCGGCATCCATCTTCTGTAGTACTTTTGTCATGGGAATCATGGCTACTACGAAGAGTAGTGGGGACAGTGAGTCTCCCTGGAAGATCCCTCTCCTGATATTAACCTGTGCTAGTCTTATTCCAGAGCTTGTTAGTATTGTATTCCAATTTGCCATTGTATTTTTGAGGAAGCTGATGGTGTTTTCCTCTGCCCCATATATTTTCAGGCATTCTATTAGCCATGTGTGTGGTATCATGTCGAAGGCTTTCTTATAGTCTATCCATGCCATGCTTAGGTTGGTTTTCCTTCTCCTACTGTTCTTCATTACCATTTTGTCTATCAGGAGCTGGTCTTTTTGTGCCCCTACACTTCCTTCTGCAGCCTTTCGTTGTGGGGGATGGTATTTGTCTCCTCTAGGTAGTTGTATAGCCTTTCACTGATGATACCTGTTAGTAACTTCCACATTATTGGTAGGCAGGTGATAGGCCTGCAGTTACTGGCTATATTTCCCTTACTCTTGTTCTTTTTTGTACTAAGGATGTTCTTCCTGTGGTCATCCATTTGGGTGCTTGGTGATTTGAGATACGATGCTGGAGTTGTTCTGCTATTCGTGGGTGTAGGGCCTTGAAGTTTTTGAGCCAGTATCCATGGACTTCATCGGGACCTGGGGCTTTCCAGTTTGGCATTTTCTTCAGTTGGTGTCTGACTGTGTCTGTCGTGATCTCTGTATCACACAACAAACATGTTGCATGTTTGTTGTGTGATACCGGATTGCTCCATATGTTTTCCCAGAGTCTCTTACTTGGTTCGGCTTCAGGAATTTTTGGGTGGTTGTCTTCCCCTCTTAGTTGGCTGTACAGTCTGTTCTGGTTGGTTCCGAATAGTTTGTTCTGTTGGTATCCCTTATTCCTGTTCATGTACCGTTGGATCTTATGTGCTTTGGCCTTAAGCCTCTGTTTTACATCTTCTATTGTGTTGTTTAGTCCCCTCTCTTGTACTTTGTATTTCTCGTTGAGTTCCTCCCTTGTTTTCTTGCTTCTTAGCCTTTTTCTGCCATCTCTTTCAGTTTACTCAAGTCAGATCTCATCACCATGATTTGCTTTTCCAGGCGCCTTTTCCAAGGAGGTTGCTGTTTTGGTGTCTGTTGGGTTGGTTGTGCTGATGGTGTTGGTGTTCGAATCCCATCAATTCTGCTACTAATCTTGCTCCTCATATGTCAAGTTATTTGTTTCTGTGATATGGTGGTGGTGTATTATGGCCCATTATTTCATTGACCTCACTTGTTTTCTCCCTTAATTTCTTGGTGTTGTAGGCCTTCATGGAAGGGATCTTTGTTCTCTCTGTATCTGGCTCCATCCATTGTCTAATCTTTTCTACCCATTCCGTCCTCTCTGTTACTTCGTCGGTGTTTCTTCGTGTGTCGTTGTTTGATACTTCATCCTCCCTGCGTCTTCTGTGGCATCGTCTCTCAGTTCGTCTTCGTTGTCGTGTGACATTTCCCTTTCCAGTTCTTCTCTTTCTGTTGGGGAGAGCCAGTTCTTTTTCTTTATGTTCCTTACTTGGTCTGCCAGCCTCTGCTCTGTTTGGGGGGTGTTATTCCTCTCATTCCAGATGTTGACCAATCTTCTTCTATATCCTCTCTCCGTGGGTTGCTTCTGGTGTAGCATCTCCATATTTCCTTATTTTCTTCTCTTGTCCATTTCTTCTTTTTTTTGCTTCTGTAGCTCCCAATCTCAGGCTGTTGATTACTGTCGTTGTGGTGATCAGTTGCTGGATGACGACCTCCAAGTACCTGACCGTCTTCCCTCACTTGGGTTGAATACCTGGTTGCCGGACGAAGCTCCTCTGTTGCCAGAGGTTCCATTTACGTCGTTGTCGTTTATTCCTTCATTTCTCTTTCCATCATTGCTGAGTTTTGCTATTTTAACCCATAGCTGGACCCTACTACCCCATCAGGGATAGGTACTCATTTACAGCTGAGTAGACTGAGGAAATTATGGTAAAGATCCTTTCCCAAGGAATCAACGCCGAGGAGAGCGGTCACCCATCCACGACTGACCAGCCCCAATGTTGCTTAACTTGACGACCTAACCCACTCCTCCACGGCGCCACATATTATTATTATTATTATTATTATTATTATTATTATTATTATTATTATTGATTAAGCTCTCCTCTGAATGGGCCATTAGTCACCTAAGCAAGATCCTATAGGATTTCATTACACGTGAAAGCTGGAGCTAAATTTATTTACTCGTAGGACTTAAGGACACACCCGAAAAATATTTGCTAAAAAACATGATGGGGGGAAAAAGCTGAACATCAATAGACTGGCGCCGGATTTTGATAACGATGTTCCTGAGAACACTTTGAAGAATTAGATGTGTAAGTTCCGCTTCTGTGTTCTTGTCTCGTGAGTAGTTTTTATATTTGTTTTTCATGATCGGAAATTCAATCCTTTTGGACAGTCATCTTGAGAGAGAGAGAGAGAAGAGAGACGGAGAGAGAGAGAGAGAGAGAGGCGGAGGATTTTAGGTATATATTTTTAAAAGCGGGATGACGTGTCCTTGTTACTCTGCCACTAGCCTCAGCGGCGTGATTGTATGGTCTTGGCTGCCACCTCAGTGGCCGTGAGTTCGATTCTCGGGCATTCCATTGAGGTGTTAGAGATGTATTTCTGGTGATAAAAGTTCACTCTCGACGTGGTTCGGAAGTCACGTAAAGCCCTTGGTCCCGTTGCTGAATAACCATTGGTTCCATGCAACGTAAAAGCACCATACGAACAAACAAAACAAACAAACTATTATCGGTTATCTAGTTTTTATCGAGATTCGGAACAGTAAGGTAAGATGTTGATCTTCCGTAGTGACTGGTATCCCTGCGTCCAATTTATGTGGCCAATATTAGCCAAACTTTAATGTACCTCTTATAAGTGTTTTCTCTGTCTCGCGCGCGCTATCTATCTATCTATCTATCTATCTATTCCCTTGTGGGGTTGGGGGGGGGGGGGGACGCGCTATCTATCTATCCATCTCTCCCTTGTTGGTTTGAGGGGAGCGGGAAGGGGTGCTAGTGTCGTTCTGCACTCCATGCGGAGCACTGTAGTTATACTTAAGGGTTTTTACAGCGTCCCTTCGGCCCTTAGCTGCAACCCCTGTCATTCCTTTTACTGCATCGCCGTTCATATTCTCTCTCTTCCATCTTACTTTCCTCCTTCTCCTATCAATGGTTTCATAGCGCAACTAGTTGTTTTTCCTCATGTCACACCTTTAATTAAAACCTTTTGACTATCAATTTCCCTTTCAGCGCTAAATGACCTCATAGGTTCCAGTGCTTGGTCTTTGGCCCAAGTTCTATCTATTTATCTATCTATTGAAATCTTACCGAACTCACAAGCAATGTTCTCTCAATTCATTAAAGGTGTTGTCTCACTGTCTCGTCTAAATCCACAGTGTTCCACGCATGCTGCAGTGTCAGCAAATTGCACTGAATATAGACATGAGCTACATATGGCACTCCAAATTAGGCAAGGTTGTGTGAGCCGGTGGGCAGTTACTCAGGTCGTAAAAGTGCGTCCTGCTGTCGTTATTTGTGCTACAGATAGGCTCCTGTCTTATTTGGCAGGACTGCATTATGCGTAACTGTAGCACTGCTTATAAAACCGGGGACGACTGTGTCTTCTCAGTATGGTGGTTTATTATTAGATTATCATTATTATTAAAAATCCTCATAGTAACACGAGTCTTCAAATGGAGAAACAAATCCACCCAGTTATGTAAATGTACATATATTTAAATCTAAAACTTTAAGGATAGCTCTCGGGAATAAGGATGACTTTTGGGAATCTGTTCGGTTCCCCATATCAATTCCTTCTTATCAATTAAGGGGAACCGAACAGATTCCCGAAAACCCATCCTTAAGTTTTAGATTTAAATGTATGTACATTTACACAATGTGTTTTTGTTTCTCCATTATTATTATTATTATTATTATTATTATTAACTTTTGCTTTTTCAACGGCATTTAACTTGTACTAAAGTCCTCTTTATCTTTATTCATCTTATTATATTTTTCTGGTCTGAATGAAGGTGATCTAGCACATTTCCAAAGGACTTGGACAAATATTCAGCTTTCGTTGTTTATTTTTAAACTTTTTCGCCTCTACGCACACGCAGGTGGTAATTTTTAAACTTTTTCACCTCTATGCACACGCAGTGGTCATCTATTGATAGAATGCATGAAATTAAAGTACACAGGTATTTATAGCAGACTATATCTCCACGTCCTTTGGAATTTTTATTATACCACCTACCTGCAGACGAGGAAAACAGTGATAAGAAAAATAGTGGAGACTGACTGAAGCCAAATCGCCGTTGAAATAGCAACTGTTGTTTTTAATAAAACTGTCCTAAAAGAGGATTATTATTATTATTATTATTTTTATTTTTTTTTTTTTATTTTTTATTATATTTTGGTCTATCATAGTCCTCCAATTCGACTGGGTGATATTTATAGTGTGGGGTTCCGGGTTGCATCCTGCCTCCTTAGGAGTCCATCACTTTTCTTACTATGTGCGCCGTTTTTAGGATCACACTCTTCTGCATGAGTCCTGGAGCTACTTCAGCCTCTAATTTTTTCTAGATTCCTTTTCAGGGATCTTGGGATCTGCTAGTGTCCTATGATTATGGGTACAATTTCCACTGGCATATCCAATATCCTTCTTATTTCTATTTTCAGATCTTGATACTTATCCATTTTTTTCCGTCTCTTTTCTCTTCAACTCTGGTGTCCCATGGTATTGCGACATCAATGAGTGATACTTTCTTCTTGATTTTGTCAATCAACGTCAGTCTGGTCTGTTTGCACGTATCACCCAATCCGTTCTGATACCATAGCCCAGAGGATCTTTGCCTGATCGTTTTCTATCACTCCTTAATGGTTGGTGCTCGTACTACTTATTACTGCTAAGGTAGCTGATGTTTCTTGCACAGGCTCCAGTGTAGGCTTTTGCCACTGAATCATGCCTCTTTTTGTACTGGTTCTGTGCAAGTGCCGGACATTCGCGTGCTATGTGGTTTATGGTTTCATTTTTCGTATTGCACTTCCTACATATGGGAGAGATGTTATTTCCGTCTATCGTTCTTTGAACATATCTGGTTCTTAGGGGCTGATATTGTGCCGCTGTTATCATTCCTTCAGTTTCCTTACGTTTTAGCTCTCCCCCCTGTAGCCATTGCCATGTGTCATCGCTGGCTAGTTCTTTAGTCTGTCTCATGTATTGTCCGTGCATTGGTTTTGTTGTGCCGGCCGGTCCTCTGTTCTGTTTGTCATTCTCCTGTCTCTGTATATTGTGGGTCTTCGTCTACTTTTATTAGTCCTTCTTCCCATGCACTCTTAGCCACTCGTCTTCACTGGTTTTCATATATTGCCCCAGTGCTCTGTTCTCGATGTTGACGCAGTCCTCTATATTAGTAGTCCTCTCCCTCCTTCCTTTCGTGTTATGTATAGTCTGTCCGTATTTGCTCTTGGGTGTAGTGCTTTGTGTATTGTGATATGTTTCCTGGTTTTCTTACCTATGCTGCGGAGTTCTGCCTTCGTCCATTTCACTATTCCTGCACTGTATCTGATTACTGGCACTGCCCATGTGTTTATGGCTTTTATCATATTTACGGCGTTTGAGTTTTGACATGAGTATCGCCTTGAGTCTCTGCATATATTCTTTCGTGATCGTGTCCTTCATCTCTTGGTGTTTTATATCCCTTCCTTCCATTATTCCCAGGTATTTGTATCCAGTCTCATCTATGTGTTTGATGTTGTTCCCATCTGGTAGCTTTATCCCTTCAGTTCTTGTTACTTTGCCTTTTGTATGTTTGACTAAGGCGCATTTTTCTATTCCAAACTCCATCCTGATGTCCCCAGATACAATTCTTACAGTCTGGATTAGGGTATCTATTCCTTGATGCTCTTACCATACACGCTTGATGTCGTCCATGAACATCAGATGGTTGATTCTGTTGCCTCTTTTCTTGAGTTGGTACCGGCATCCATCTTCTGTAGTACTTTTGTCATGGGAATCATGGCTACTACGAAGAGTAGTTGGAACAGTAAGTCTCCCTGGAAGTATCTCTCTGATATTAACCTATGCTAGTCTTATTCCAGAGCTTGTAAGTATTGTATTCCAGTTGCCCATTGTATTTTTGAGGAAGCTGATGGTGTTTTCCTCTGCCCCATATATTTTTCAGGCATTCTATTAGCCAAGTGTGTGGTATCATGTCGAGGCTTTCTTATAGTCTATCCATGCCATGCTTAGGTTGGTTTTCCTTCTCCTACTGTTCTTCATTACCATTTTGTCTATCAGGAGCTGGTCTTTTGTGCCCCTACACTTCCTTCTGCAGCCTTTCTGTTGATGGGGGATGGTGTTTTGTCTCCTCTAGGTAGTTGTATTGCCTTTCACTGATGATACCTGTTAGTAACTTCCACATTATTTGTAGGCAGGTGATAGGCCTGTAGTTACTGGCTATAATTCCCTTACTCTTGTATTATTATTATTATTATTATTATTATTATTATTATTATTATTATTATTATTATTATTATTATTACGTTTTCTATTTTTCTTGTTCGCTTTTGTGGCTCAGCGATACTTCTTGATAATTGGCCAATATTCGTATTGGGAGAAATCTAAATAATGCCGAATGCGATGTTTTTTTTTTTTTTTTTTTTTTTTTTTTTTGTTTTTTTTTTTTTTTTTTTTTTTTTTTTTTTTTTTTTTTTTTTAAAGAAAAGGATTGTGCTGTCAATACTGGTATTATCAGTATATTGGTATACAGGAATGGCGGATCTCGGGTCCAGGTCAAGCATCCACGGGAAAGGGTGAGTTCTTTGGGCCGACTCCTATTGCAGTTATTATTATCATTATTACATTCAGACGATGGGCGCTATTCATATAAAACAAGCCTGAGAGGGGCCATTGACTTGGAATTTAAGCTTCCCAAAAAACTATAATGTTCATTCGAAAGAAGTAATAGAAGGTAATTGGAGATACCGAAAGAGGATATCAGCTATCAGAAAAACAGATACATTAAGAAATTAGTAGATAAATAAAAATGGAAGTAAAATATTAAAATACTAGTTGAATTGTTTTTGGGTAGTATTCATCCCCAAAACGACCAAGAAAACCGAATGAGGAAGAAAAACAGATAAATTAAGAAATTAGTCAATAAATAAAAATGTAAGTAAAATATTAAAATACACGACCGAGAAACCGAATGACGAACCGTCAGAAAACTTATAATAAAAAATTAGGCTCCTAGTTTTGGCTGGATCTTCCTCCAAGCAAGTACCAATACATCTGTTATCACGTCCAGTTACGAAAGTTTCCATTGACGGTCCCCCACCCCCGATTTTCACAGAATCGTGGACGGCGAAATGGTCGGGGAAATCATTTAAATTGAAATTTGTCCTCCTCCGGAGCGCGACGAACTTGCACATTGCAATGCACAGCAGCAGATTCCTCGAGGAAAGTTGTGCTCGCGAATCAGTTTGCGACTCTGGAGCCGTTCTTGAGGAAAAGATGAACATGCATGTTTATTTATATTATTTATTCATATTCTCATTATTTATATTTGTATTTATTTATTCGTTTACATGTTTATTTCATAACATATTATTCTTTTATTTATTCATTTATTTTCCCTCTTTCTTAAGACCGGCAATGGCGTCCACTCCTGTATTTATTGATTTATTCATTTTTATTTCTTTATTTAATTTTTACCCTGTCCTTTGACTGACACTTACGTATACTCCTGGCAGAACTGTAAACATATACCTGGCAGCCTCAGGGAAGTTTGTATACATGCTTGATGAAAATTCGAAGGCGACACTTTCAGTCCTGCAGTGGCATCGGGTAGTGGAACTAAACGTGACTACGTCCTTGGTAAATAAAATGTCGACTTTTTTGTACGTTCGACGCGGTAATTCCCACTACGCAGAGATGACTATGCTTAGTCAAGTGTAGGTAGTAGTAAGGTGTGTGATTGAGTCACGGAGCTGAAACAGATCTTTGAAGGTCTTAGGAATTTTATGTAGGTGATTGTGTGCGTTTCATTTTATTATTATATTATTATTATTACGTATGTTTCATTTTATTATTATTATTATTATTATTATTATTATTATTATTATTATTATTATTATTATTATTATTATTATTATTATTATTATGGTAAAGACTTTTGTCTTCTTCTTCTTCTTCTTCTTCTTCTCTTCTTCTTCTTCTTCTTCTTATTATAACAAGTAGGGAGCAGACCTTTCGGACACATGTCTTACTAAAGAGAATGGGAGAATTAATCGATTAGTTCTGTCATTCTCTTTAATAATAATAATAATAATAATAATAATAATAATAATAATAATAATAATAAATAATAATAATAATAATAATAATAAATATAATAAGAATAATAATAATAATATTATTATTATTATTATTATTATTATTATTATTATTATTATTATTATTATTATTATTATTATTATATTATTATTATTATTATTATTATTATTATTATTATTATTATTATTATTATTATTATTATTATTATTTATTTATTATTATTATTATTATTATTATTTTATTATTATTATTATTATTATTATTATTATTATTATTATTATTATTAAAGATGACAGAATAATCGTAATTCTGCCATTCTCTTTAGTAAGACATGTCGAAAGGTCTGCTCCTACTTGTTATAATAATAATAATAATAATAATAAGAAGAAGAAGAATAAGAAGAAGAAGAAGAATAAGAAGAAGAGAAGAAGAAGAAAACATTATTATTATTATTATTATTATTATTATTATTATTATTATTATTATTATTATTATTATTATTAACGTTCAAAGTAATCCTCTACAAAAAAGGAGCTTCTGCAATAATAGATACGGAAACAAAACATAACTAAATGTATACTATATCCAACTGATGAATTAATTAATTAACAAAGTAATCTATATAGAACGGAAGCTTTTATAATTATAGAAAATTAAATAAAACTGGAAATTACTAAATGTTGATAACCAACTGACGAATTTTTGCTGGCATGGTTTTATTATTATTATTTTTAGTCATCCTATTCGACTGGGTGGTTTTTATAGTGTGGTGTTCCGGGTTGCATCCTACCTTCTTAGGAGTTCATCACTTTTCTCACTATGTGCGCTGCTTTCCAGGAGCGCACACTTCTGCATGAGTCCTGGAGCAACTTCAGCATCTAGGGTTTTCAGGTTCCTTTTCAGGGATCTTGGAATCGTGCCTAGTGTTCCTATGATTATCGGTACAATTTCCACTGGCATATCCTATATCCTTCTTATTTCTATTTTCAGGTCTTGATAACTATCAATGTTTTCTCTTTCTTTGCTATCTGCTCTGGTGTCCCATGGTATTGCGACATCAGTTGTGGTGAACTTTCCTCTTTTGATATTGCAAGTCAACGTCACATCTGGTCTACTGCCACGTATCACCCTATCTTTTCTGATACCAGAGTCCAAGAGGATCTTTGCCAGATCGATTTCTATCACTCCCTCAAGTTGGTGTTCGTACCACTTATTACTGCAAGGTAGCTGGGTTTCTTGTACAGGCTTCAGTGATGGGCTTTTTGTTACTGAATCATGCCTCTTTTTGTACTGGTTCTGTGCAAGTGCCGGACATTCGCTTGCTATGCGGTTTATGGTCTCATTTTTCATATTGCACTTCATGCATATGGGTAAAATGTAATTTCTATCTATCGTTCTTTGAACATATCTGGTTCGTAGGGCCTGATCTTCTGCCGCTGTTATCATTCCTTCTGTTTCCTTTTTGAGTTCTCCCTTCTGTAGCCATTGCCATGTTTCATCGCTGGCCAGTTCTTTAATTTATGCCATTCTTTCGTTCTGTTTGTCATTGTCCCTGTCTCTGTATATTTCTAGGTCTTCGTCTACTTTGTCAGTCCTCTTCCATGCACTTTTGAGCCACTAATCTTCACTGCCGGTTTTCAGATATTGCCCCAGTGCCCTGTTCTCGATGTTGACGCAGTCCTTTATTTTAAATACCCCTCTCCCTCCCTCCTTTCGTGTTATATTTAGCCTGTATTTGTTCTTGGGTGTAGTACTTTGTGTATTGTCATGTGTTTCTTAGTTTCTGGTCTATGCTGCGGAGTTCAGCCTTAGTCCGCTCCACTACTACTGCGCTGTATCTGATTACAGGTACTGCATATGTGTTTATTGCTTTCATCATATTTCCGGCGGTGTGTATTGTCATGTGTTTCTTAGTTTCTGGTCTATGCTGCGGAGTTCAGCCTTAGTCCGCTCCACTACTACTGCGCTGTATCTGATTACAGGTACTGTATATGTGTTTATTGCTTTCATCATATTTCCGGCGGTGAGTTTTGACTTGATTTATCGCCTTAAGTCTGCATATATTCTTTCTTGATGGGGTCCCTCATCTCTTGGTGTTTTATATCCCCTCGTTCTATTATTCCCAGGTATTTGTATCTTGTCTCATCCATGTGTTTGCTGCTACTCCCATCTGGTAGCTTTATCCTTTCTGTCCTTGCCACTTTGCCTTTTTGTATGTTGACCAAGGTACCTTTTTCTATTCCAAACTCCATCCTGATGTCCCCAGATGCAATCCTTACAGTCTGGATTAGGGTATCTATTTCCTTGATGCTCGCACCATACACGTTGCTATCGTCCATGAACATCAGATGGTTAATTCTGTTACCTTCTTTCTTGAGTTGGTACCCAGCATCCATCTTTTGCAGTACCTTCGTCATGGAAATCATGGCTTCTACGAAGAGTAGTGGGGACAGTGAGTCACCTTGAAAGATCCTTCTCTTGATGTTAACCTCTGAGTCTTATTCCAGACCTTGTAAGTATGCTATTCCAGTTGCGCTTTGTAATTTTAAGGAAGCTGATGATGTTTGCCTCTGCCCCATATATTTTTTAGGCATTGTGGTAGCCACTTGTGTGGTATCATGTCGAAGGCTTTCTTGTAGTTAATCCATGCCAAGCTTAGGTTGGTTTTCCTTCTCTTACTGTTCTTCATTACCATTTTGTCTATCAGGAGCTGGTCTTTTGTGCCCCCACACTTCCCTCTACAGCCTTATTATTATTATTATTATTATTATTATTATTATTATTATTATTATTATTATTATTATTATTATTATTATTATTATTATTATTATTATTATTATTAGTTTTTTTTTTTTTTTTTTTTTTTTTTTTTTTTTTTTTTTTTTTTTTTGCTCTATCACAGTCCTCCAATTCGACTGGGTGGTATTTATAGTGTGGGGTTCCGGGTTGCATCCTGCCTCCTTAGGAGTCCATCACTCTTCTTACTATGTGTGCCGTTTCTAGGATCACACTCTTCTGCATGAGTCCTGGAGCTACTTTCAGCCTCTAGTTTTTTCTAGATTCCTTTTCAGGGATCTTGGGATCGTGCCTAGTGCTCCTATGATTATGGGTACGATTTCCACTGGCATATCCCATATCCTTCTTATTTCTATTTTCAGATCTTGATACTTATCCATTTTTTCCCTCTCTTTCTCTTCAACTCTGGTGTCCCATGGTATTGCGACATCAATGAGTGATACTTTCTTCTTGACTTTGTCAATCACGTCACGTCTGGTCTGTTTGCACGTATCACCCTATCCGTTCTGATACCATAGTCCCAGAGGATCTTTGCCTGATCGTTTTCTATCACTCCTCAGGTTGGTGCTCGTACCACTTTTTTTATTACTGCAAGGTAGCTGATGTTTTTCTTGCACAAGGCTCCAGTGGAGGGCTTTTGCCACTGAATCATGCCTCTTTTTGTACTGGTTCTGTGCAAGTGCCGGGCATTCACTTGCTATGTGGTTTATGGTTTCATTTTTCGTATTGCACTTCCTACGTATGGGAGAGATGTTATTTCCGTCTATCGTTCTTTGAACATATCTGGTTCTTAGGGCCTGATCTTGTGCCGCTGTTTATCATTCCTTCAGTTTCCTTCTTGAGCTCTCCCTCTGTAGCCATTGCCAATTGTCATCGCTGGCTAGTTCTTTAGTCTGTCTCATGTATTGTCCGTGCATTGGTTTGTTGTGCCAGTCCTCTGTTCTTTCTGTCTTTCTCCTGTCTCTATATTTTTTCTGGGTCTTCGTCTACTTTATTAGTCCTTCTTCCCATGCACTCTTTAGCCACTCGTCTTCACTGGTTTTCAGATATTGCCCCAGTGCTCTGTTTGGTTTTCAGATATTGCCCCAGTGCTCTGTGTTTTATTATTATTATTATTATTATTATTATTATTATTATTATTATTATTATTATTATTTCAGAAGGTGAACCCTATTCTTATGGAAGAAGCCCAAGGGGCCATTGACTTGAATTTCAAGCTTCCATAGAATATAGTGTTCACTAGGAAGAAGTAAGAGGTGGAGTTAGCTTTAGAGTATGAAAAAAAAACAACTTTAGAAACTGGTCCATAGTGCAATGTATATCAAATTATTATAGAAATGTAATATTTTCTCGAGAGCCTTGAGTTTTTTACTGGATAGATGTGACTAATTGATAGTCCTTCATTGGGATATCTTAAAAAAATGATCTCGTCCCATCCTTCCTGCAATTAAGAGTTGAGGCATCACTTTTATTTGACTTTTAGACAAAGGAATTCAGTGCCGTTGTTACACCTAATAGCATAAATTTGTATTTAATTATGGAAGAAAAGACGTAGTTGGTAATTGTAGGAATTTTATATATAAGATATATATATACATATATATTTGCTTATGTGTATATATATATATATATATATATATATATATATATACATATATATACTATTATAACATACATACACAAATGTTTACTCTTAATCTGTAGTAAAAAGGTCCATGAAGTAAATTATATACGTATAACCACCATTTTACATTGACTTCGAATTTTTTAATAAGGGGTCAATATAATATATATTATTATATATATATATATATATATAAAATATATTATATATATATCGTATATATATGTGTATATATATATATATATATATATATATATATATATATATATATATTTTACAATTAAATGCAAAACTGAAATCATCTATGAAGATTTTAAGATCATTGGTTATACAACAACCCACAGAACTACTTATCCTCGAAACATTAAATATTAAACAACGAGTTCCTTTCTCCGAACTGCCCAAACAACCGCTGTTCCCTTGTATCTTTCTTAAACTCTTTGCCTCTCTCAAAATTTTTGTATGTTTTGTTCTTAGTGCGTCTTTATCCTCTGTAATGGTAGGTTAACCTCCAGTATTTATATTCATTTATTATTAGCAATTTTTTTTTTTTTTTTTTAAAGTGTGTCTGATTTAAGTATGTGTTTTTGAATTAACTATTTTGTTTCTAAGTGCGTCTTTGTTCACGTATGTTTTTCTGCTCTTAACAATTTTACTTTTTATTTCGTTTTTATCAGTTTCCTTCGTCCGCTTTTAAAATTAAAGTTTTGTATATAGCTCTTTTAATTTTATATTTATATTGATATATTGTATTTTATTGTTGTAGATATCCCTGATGATGTGATTATGAATCACGAAAGCTTGGAATAAATGGATACTGTGTCTTCTGCTTCTGAATTCCTGCCCTTAATCTGGATGAGAATGTGATGTGCGATGAGTTCGCCCTTACCCCTGACTATTTATATATATATATATATATATATATATATATATATATATATATATATATATATATATATATGGTCTATCACAGTCCTCCAATTCGACCGGGTGGTATTTATAATGTGGGGTTCCGGGTTGCAACCTGCCTCTTTAGGAGTCCATCACTTTTCTTAAGTAGCGCTGTTTCTAGGAGCACACTCTTCTGCATGAGTCCTGGAGCTACTCCAGCATTTAGTTTTTCCAGGTTCCTTTTCAAGGATCTTGGGATCGTGCACAGTGTTCCTATGATTATGGGTACAGTTTTTCCACTGGCATATTCAATATCCTTCTATTTTATGGTCTTGATGCTTATAAGTATTATGATGATGATGATGATGATGATGATGATTATTATTATTACTACTGTGTCTGAGTATTTATTCTAGGAAAAATAAATTCTTTATGAAAAAATGTCTACCCAACATGATTTACACATTCTTAAAAATACGCTCATACCTTGCATTCATAAAACTGTCCGATGAAACTCAAGACGAGGAAAATTTTGATGTGACAGGGGATGGATCAGTGTACGATTAAAAAGGACGAAGCTTTGTAGCATAATGAATGGAATTAGCAGACTCAAATCCCCCTCATTACTCATCTTCACGTATCAATGTCAAAATAAATTGACGGAGGTTTATGACTGAACGTCAGCGGGATTACCAAATTAAATCTCCGTCATCATTCATCTTCACGTGTCGCAGATTACGACCTTGACTAAAGAATCCTTTGTATATATTATTCCCGTAGGGGAGCAGTGCCGCCAGCGCACCTCACGCCGGTACACTGTAGGCATTACTTAACGTTCTTCGCAGCGTCCCTTCTGCCCTAACTGCAACGCATTACATTCCTTTTACTCTACCTCTGTTCGTATTCTCTTTCTTCCCTCTTGCTTTCCACCTCCTCTAACAATTGTTTCAAAGTGCAGCTGCTTTGAGGTTTTCCTCCCGTTACACCTTTCAAACAATTTTACTCTCGGTTTCCCTTTCAGCTCTGAATGACCCCATTGGTCTCAGCGCTTGGACTTTGGCCTAGATTCTATATCCATTCCAGTCCATGAACAAATATCTGATTACTCAGTCAGTCCTAGATATAAGCTATATCGGGCTCTCTTCTGGTTTGAGCATCACGTGAGGCACTTGGATGAATTTCTGTAATGACCTTCCCTCAGGGATACTTGTAGGAGCTTATCCCCTGGGGATACTTCGAGAGAGAGAGAGAGAGAGAGAGAGAGAGAGAGAGTTGTCGTTTTGTCTTTCGGCTCCAATTGGTCTGTGGATCCTTTTCACTCAAACGCTCTTTAAACTTGGCATTCATCACTTGACAGTTATCAGTTACTGTTTTCGTTTTTATGTTAATAACATGAAAAAATGGTTAATTAATGTAAATTAAGCACTGCTTCCACGAACCTCTCTTCAAATAAGAGTTCTCTTATTCCTACTTATTGTTATCTAAATGTTTGAATTAAATACACCTTCATATTTGCCAAATATTCCTTACCCACCAGGTAGGATTTTGTAGTTACTAAGCACTTTTTATTGATTTCACTGCTTGCAGGATATGTTATTTGTTTCCTCCAGGTCTCTTTGTCTAAATATTTGTTCGAAACTATTGGAGAATGGATTTTTGAAAATTACTGAGGTGGCCCTTGTAACATGTTTTTATTCTTTGAAGGAATGTTGGTTTCATTCCAGTATTTTGGAACCTCTCCATATTGTTCTGTTAGGTAATAATAGGTCAAATGTTAGATTTTAACGTGACTTCTTCTGAAAAAGAAATTAAATCTAAATATGATATTTGCATTTATAGACGAGAACTTCTTTATTATCTAAAAATAAAAAATGGTGAACAAACAATAGACAAACAAGTGCCCCCCATCTTGAGAGTTTCGTTAAGATTGTCCTTAGACCAGGAAATCCGGTAATGCAAGCGTCCTTACCCAGCAAGATTTACAACATTCAAGAATTACATCAGTATTTCAGAGGTACTTAGGTAGGATTACTGTTATTTTTGTGATTTGTGTTTTTATCCAAATATATATTCCTGCGTTTGTCACACAAAATTAAGTTTTTAAGGGGGGTTTTTATTTTTTATTTTTGTGTGTGTGCAGAATCAGACAAAGCTATCAGAGAAGTGAGTTCATTAGTTAGGTAAGACGTAAATGAGATTATAAGGGAGATCTTTCATGATATAATAGTTCTACTACAGAATCAGTGCGGGTAAAATATAGTAGAATTACCAGTATTCTTATAAGTACGTCCTTTCATTTACTGCCTTTGTTGGCTTAAAAAAAAGAGAAAGAGAAAGAAAAATTTTTTGACGGACTATGAAGGTCGTTGAATTTTCCGAAAATGAATGATATGTCACGTCTTTCAAGTTTTTACATATCCTTAAAAGCAAAAAAAAATTAAAGTTATTTTTTTTTTTTTTTTTTTTTTTTGTGTATTTTCATTTAACTTGTGAAATAAGTTCCTAAATTCAGTGTTCCACTTCCTGTTGAATGCTAAATGCTATTGTAAAACACGTTCATGTATACTAGGTATCACGATTCATTTTTTCTGTTACAAATGTTGCATCAAACAATTAGCATAGGGCGTATTTGAAAATTTAAAATTACGCTAGTATCTTTGGTAATGTTTCAGAATGACATTAACATATTGTCCAGCTTCCGTTCTTTATAAGGCAAAGTAAATTATATATATATATATATATATATATATATATATATATATATATATATATATATATATATATAACAGTAAAATTCAAGTTTCCGTTATAGCCTGAAGAAAAAATCTCAATCAATACGATCACGGATAGGAATATATATATATATATATATATATATATATATATAAATATATATATATATATATATATTCTTATAACTTAACGTCAGAACCTGTGACTGAAGCTTGGAACTTCATGTACGATCTCCTCGGAGGGGGTTAGTGTCCTCAATGCACCTCATGCGGCGCACTGTAGGCGTTGTCCAAGACTCTTTGCAGCGCCCCCTAGCTGCATCTCCTTTCATTTCTTTGTCTGTACCTCCCGTTCATATCCTCTTGTTTCCATCTTTCTTTCCACCCTCTCCTATTGTTTCACATTGCAATTGCAAGGTTTTTACATCTTAAGTTTGTTACATACGTTTAGAAATCTCGCTCGGAGCACTAGTTCAGAAATCAAAGGTTAGAGCGTCATCTTGATTCAGCCTGGGACAGAACTGAGTTGAAGCTTTGGAGAGCGATTAAAATGTTCCATAACGGAAGGGGAGGAAGGAGGGCAGACCACTTGCTTTAATTGTTTGGTCACTAATGCACCCCCTCTTTTTTCATTCTTTTTCAGTACTTGCTAAGTCATGATTTGTGGTTTCTTCACTTGAAGTCTTCGCTAAGAAATTGTTTGGGGAGAGAGAGAGATATTATAGCACGTACGTGAAACATTGGATTGCAAAATCTTTCGCCCTTATTCCGAAGCATTCTCAAGTAAGCTACACTCAACAGGGGAAACATTACCAAGTGGACTAACAAAATAAGTAAAAAACGAAGAGTAAAGAATTATTACATTATTCAGTTATGCAAAGGTCATTATTGCACTTGAAGGCACGACTTGTAATACAGAAAACGGGTGATATAGGAAAAAAGAAAACGCGTTCAAAGATGTGGGTAACTAAAGAAAATGATTACGTCCTTCCGCGCCAACCTTTTATGAAACATGGTTCGTTTCCTGTAGAACTGAATACATGAATATCAATGACAAATATAAAAGATGAAAACCGGATTAGATTAACTACAAATCCTGCTGGAAGAAGACAAGAGGTGCAGTATGTAATGGGTAGATAATGAATAAAAAGATAAATAAGATAAGACTAGTGATACCTCAGTGGAAAATTAGTATAAAGTAAATTATTTCAAGATGGTGAAAAAACTATAAAAAAGGAACACAAATTTACAGGAGTAGGCCCCATAAACAACAACTGTTAAGGACGATTTATAACATAAATTAATGTAACGTCGCAATAGTATAAAGATAAATATTAATATTGAACGGTTTAGTATAACGGGCAACATGACAACAGTAGGTAGTGATATTAATTATGATTAGTAGAGTGATTACATTCAGTTTGCGTTCTAGTACCAATGGGTTGATATCTTTTTTATCACTAATAATGATGAAATAGAATTAGCAGTACCTTTGAATATTTCTTTATTGGTCTTATCAACAGAGGGAGTTTTGTTGGTCTGCTGAATCCACTGGTCCACACCAAGCCTCTCATACACTGTATTACCTTAACGACCCTTCCCAGGAAGGGCAAATGGCTGAAACCTTAAACTTTAATAAGTGAGAGCAAATGATTTAATAATACGCAGAAATATCCAAAATCATTGCAACAAGGGAGGAAGTAAAAACGTCCCGAAGCAACAGCGGGGACCCAAGAACCTCTCCTCAGCCTTTACCGACTCTCAGGTAAAACGAATAAAAAAACATTTATCTGGAGCAACTTGCAACCAATCAAATAATGTCTGTGTTGCCATTCTTTGTCCATTCGTCGTTTGTAGATATTGGGCTCTTTTATTTCATGAAATTGAGAAAAGGTGAAAGAAAAAATATAAGGTCTATTATTAGTTATGTGAATCTTTGTTTAGTTTTGTATGAACGCCATATCATGCAAAGAAAGGTGTTGGCCCTTTTTTGTCTTTGTTTAGATTCTTGGTCTATCATAATAAGCTTTCATGATAACAACCTTCAACTGTAATACAAATACAGGAAGGTGTAAGATATTATATCGGTTGGTAGCTAAGCTACTGTTCAATCGATATATATATATATATAATAATATATATATAGTATTATACTATATATATATATATATATATATATATATTATGTATGTATGTATGTATATATAATTTTGAATTTTTGGCATCGTTAATAACATGAAATCGAAGTTGTCATAACAACATGGAAGTTGAAAGTAATGTACTGTAACGTTGTGGTAACACTCGAGTAGTCACCGGTAAAAGTTATATAAGCCTTCGTTTTCTTTAAACACAGTGAGTTTGGCATTTTCTTTGTATCTCCTTTGGGGTAACTATAATTATAATTTCATGTTATCATACTCTGTTTTTTTCCATCTGTCCATCCGCCTGTGGTGTTTTTGTATGGTAACACTGCGTCCCGGGCTTTAAATAGTTACGGTATGTGTTTTAATAATTTACTGTATGCGAAGTACACCGTTAATATTCGAAATAGGATATTATTATTATTGTTGAATGTAAGCTGAATGTAACTATCTAAAGGCCGGGACGCAGTGTTACCATACGGAAACACCACAGGCGGATGGACAGATGGAAAAAAAGAGTATAGTATATGAAGAATCAGATGATATTAGGACTCTGTGACAAAGAATTGACCAGAAAATGCTACTGTTGATTGCTGTTGATTGGTGAACACATAACGCCAACATAAATATGATGTTACGAATGAAAAAAATACTTCCTCGCCCCATTAGCGCTGAATATAAAAGTGAACTTATAAGAAATTTTAATTAGCTGATGTTAATCACACCTATGACCTTGTTGAGAGAGAGAGAGAGAGAAGAGAGAGAGAGAGAGAGAGAGAGAGAGAGAGAGAGAGAGAAGCAATTTTACAATTTTACATATGTTCATCATCGGGCGGTAAAAAATTCCCTTAGTGAACTGTATCGAATACTCTGTGTGGTGTGACAAGGGTGAATGACCACTGTACCCTTTTCAACAAATGAATTAATACGTAACAGTGACTTTCTCGTGAAGGCAGGTACTATAAACAGGTCAATACACTTCAGAGTAGACCTCGACTCTAGCGTAATAAATCAAGAAGAGACTAGGAAAGGAAACCACTTGCCTCCTATGTTATGTCTGTCCTAAACAGAGAAGTGTTGACAGAGATTCTCATATCTGAAAATTCTCTGACAAGGCTATGATCTGTGTAAACAAACATTTAGTAGATTTCTTGGGGATATCACTTATCGATAATAAGCTCAGAATTCAACATACAAATTTTTAATAAAGAAACACAAAGAGGGTGTGAATGAAGAACAAGTATTATAGTCTTAATTGAAAATTGAATGCAATACAGATAATGAAGCCAGATGGAAGATTTTATGCTTGGGGAGACTATACTGCGAAGACATTTTTTATGATATGTGCACGTCACGCTAATACTTCTTGAGTGATATTTGTCAATGACCCATATGATTTCCCTGTGAACATAAAAGACTGTGAGCATGGCATAGAGGGGCAGGCATTGCAATGGTTGGCAAAGTCTACATGAAGGGGGTATTTAATTGCCTTCCCTTCAAGAATTCAACAGTCTCTTTCAAAATCTTCGAAACAAGATCAGTCTTCAACATTTTTTGATGAAAGAATTTCGACAGAAACCATATGGGATCTTATATTCCTTACAAAACAAATGTTGGAACTTAGGTGCTGGCACTGATGACGTTAGAGTTCCAGCCCCTGAATGTCTTCATACAGAAGTTGACATCATTATCTTTCACATTTATTCTTAATTGAGACTGGAGAATTCAACAGCTCCAGCAATAATGTTGATGGTATCCTTGACATAAAAAAGCCAACAAGCAACATATGACTGCTGCTCCAAAATTTGCCCTGAGGATGTTGTTCCCGACATTATTGCAAGCGCCTCAGTGGCGTGGTTGGTTTGGTGTTTGCTTCTCACCTCGGTGGTCGCGGGTTCGATTCTCGGCCATTCCATTGAGGAGTGAGAGATGTGTATTTCTGGTGATGGAAGTTCACTCTCGAGGTGGTTCGGAAGTCACGTAAAGCCGTTGGTCAGTTGCTGAATAACCACTGGTTCCATACAACGTAAAAACACCATACAAACAAACAAACCGTTATTATTACTTTACACATCTTCACAGGATCAGATGCAGCTGCAGCTTATTTTGGTCATGGAAAGAGGCCTGTATATGACAACATAGTGAAATCAAGACAAGCCAGACAGTTTCTACAAACACTTGGGTCAAGCCTTCCTGTCTCACAGA
>NC_087207.1:67439783-67451961 GCF_015104395.2 Macrobrachium nipponense
ATGCAAGCCCTACTGGATGATGATGTGACTTATAAAAAAACTAACAAAAAATCACCTTGATCAAGTCATAAAAAACTTCAATAGCACAGTGAAAAATATCCTTAAAGATAAAACAGAACTATTAGGCAAATGGTCAGTCAAATCTCCTTCGCTACCTTACTTGTACGGATTAGTCAAAATGCACAAAGAAAATAACCCTATGCGGCCTATTATCAGTACTGTTGGTTCAATTTCATATAAACTTTCGAAATATATCACTAAGATCTTGTCCCCGTTACTTGGAACCATCTCCGATTCTCATATATATAATTCTCTAGATTTAGTTGATAAATTAAACAAAATTGCTCTTTGCCCTACTGATAGATTCGTTAGTTTTGATGTATGTTCTCTTTTTAATTAAGTCCCTATATACTCTATTTTAGAATATCTTAGTAATGAACTAACTCAGCATGAATTACCTCTACCTATAAGTCACATTATTTCACTCACGGCAATGGGAAATCCTTTATCACCACTACTCTCAAACTTGTACATGGAATTCTTTGAAAAACGCTACTTACCTAATATCATTTATATTCCTGTAAAGTGGTATCGTTAAGTTGATGGTATTTTAGCTGTTCTGCCTGTCGGTATTGATGTAAATGATTTACTCTCTAAATTAAATAACCAGGTACCATCGATTAAGTTTACTCTAGAATTGGAAAAAGATAATAGCCTCCCTTTCTTAGATGTTTTGATACATAGAGAACCATTTCAATGTAAATTAAGTATTTATAGGAAACCGACCAACAACTGAACTTATGTTCATTTCTTCTCAGGCCACCATCTTAACATAAAAATATCAATTTTTTCTTCTATGTTTTTACGAGCATTGCGCATTGTCAGTCCACAATATTTGGATCAAGAAATTTAATACATAAGAAAAATAGGGAAATATTTATGCTCTACTTCACATATATTAGATATTTGTTATAATAAAGCCCACAAAAAGTTTTATAGTGTAAGTAACATGCAGAAAGAAAATTCTAAGAACGTTCTCAGTTTGCCTTATTTTAACGGATTTGAAACCATTAAATCATTGTTAAAAGCTTTTAATGTCAACCTTGTTTTTTCCTATAATAAGACACGAAAAGGAATGTTAATAAAAAATGGCCCCAGAGAAAGAAACAACATAATATATAAAATTCCATGTATGGATTGTCCTTCATTTTATCTCGGACAGTCTAGCAAGGGGGGCCTAGAAGTAAGGCTAAGCCAGCTTAAATATTCTGTAACTGGGCAAACATCTAATGCAATATTCATTCATTTAAGTGAAAACAACCACAGAATAAATTGGGTTTGTAGTTCAGTAATTGCAAGGTCAAGAGATGTCTTATCACGAAATCTTTTAGAATCTGCTTTAATACAACTTACTTTCCATTGTAATTTCAATGTTAGTCGTGGCCTTTTTCATTTAGACCCTTGTATTTGTAACATGTTTAAGAATGACCTCAAAGATATAATTACAGACTTAAATAAAAATTAGTTGCCTTAGAGTTATCTTCGTTGTAATGTATGTCTGACATGTATTGTGAATATGTATTGTGAATATGGTTTTGTTTACCAAAGGTCTGAATAGCTGTCACCTATAATCCTTTAATTGTCTTGTCCTTATATCTGACATGATTGTCTTAAACTTTTAATTACACCCATTCTTTATGCTTGTTTGGGAAGATTACTCATCTTCCAGGTGTGTCGGATTCTAGGTACTAATCTCTTTATAATCCCCATCTGTCAGTTATACGAATCTTCTTGTATTGTCTTTTTCCTCATGTATGTCAGTCTCTGCTCAGTAAAGGACGTTTAAACGTCGAAAGGTCTCGCAGATACCCCGTCGTTTATTTTCCGCCGTGGCATATATCTTTTATTTATGGATTTATCACGTTCCTAACTTTCGTGGTTCAGTTATACATATATATATGTATGTATATATATATATATATATTATATATATATATATACACACATTTATACATACAGCATACATACATACATACATATATATATATATATATATATATATATATATATATATATATATATATATATACACACACAAATTTACCTACTCAAACAAGAAATTTAACAAAAGGACATTTTCTATAGACACACCAAACAATTGTCATACCCAGGGACGTAAATAAGATTAGAATATTATTACATCGGTAAGACTTTTTTTTTTGTTTTTTTTTTCTAAGTTTTATATGATGATAAGAAGTTTGCACATCTGTTATATTTTACTGTGAAGCATTTTTAAAGCAGATTTGATCAATGATAGCGTTCGGCTAACTTTCAACTTTCGTTTTTGCCGTTTAGTTTCGTTTTTAACGGCGTACGTCTATAAGTTTTGCTTTTAATCAGCTACCATTTAATACCACCAAAATAAATATTTTACCGTGTAAAATAATTTCTCACAGGCCATTCAAAAAGAAAAATAGGTAAGTGAAAGGTGGGTGCACAGTTGTGGCAGCAATATCCTTCAGTATTCGGATACTGACTGTTATGTATGTATGTATGTATGTATGTATTTATGTATGTATGATGTATGTATGTAGTATGTATATAGAATATATGTATATATAATATATACACTATAGGTTATATATATATGTGTGTGTATATATACATATTTAGTATGTATGTATGTGTATATAAATAAATATATATATATATATATATATATATATATATATATATATATAAATATGTATAATATATATATATAGATATATATATATATATATATGTATATATATATATATATATATGTATAATATATATAATATATATGTATAAATATGTATAAATATATATATATATATATATATATATATATATATATATATATATATATATATATATATATATATATATATATATATATTGCTACGTATATAGAACGCCTCGCCTTCCCAGCAGTGTTTTAGTTATATTTAATTATAAAAGTAGCAGCCATGCTGTCTCCTGAAGCTACTGTTGTTGGGAGAGTGGGGATGTTGTAGGAATGATATTTCCGGTCTGACGGAAGCTTAGGGTAAGAGAGGCAGGTCACAAGAGTAGCTAGGCTTCGATGGATGGATTTTAGGGACTTCTACAATAAGACCTATTTTCCTTCCCAATTTGCTGGCGTTGTGTTTACCACCTTTCAGGCAATGCTCGAGGCGGTTTTTGGAAGCCCCCGTGATCCGAAACCAAGCAGTATCGCCCTCAGTCGGCTGCGAGACGTGATCTCGGACAGAGGTCAAATGGCCAGCCTCCCAAAATTAGGCCTACCCACGACGCACTGGTGGACACGAACCCCAGACCTGAACAGAGGTCAGACCGCATTCTTCTACAAGGATACACTGAATATTGCATAAAGGTACGTCTGAAAGTGTAAACTTCAACCCAGCACCTTTTACTACCATACGACTCTTGCTAAATTCATTTTCAATTCTCATTTTTACCCCTTCTACATCAGAAGCCCTTTGTCCTCATCGGGCCACGTGCTCCCCTTTGTGACTTGTTAAAGACCAAGTTTTCGTGCATACCTCAGTGAACCATTCGAGTTTACCTTCCCCAATGTTAGAGAATTAATCAGCCTTAATCAAGCAAGAAGGCAATTTTTCCTTTATCTCGTTTAATCTGGGATTCTTTTCCAGATTCCATGAGTCACGTGCCGTCTCTCTGCCGCAAGTGTGCATTAACCCAAGTGAATGAAAATCAGCTTGAATTGAATGAGACTATAAGCCCCAACGTGGGGGCCAATATCATTTAACTTTTCTCCAGGCCAGCATGGGCCTTTTTGTAAATAAATAGCTTTAAAGTAACGAGCTGAGTTTTCTGGCGACCTTCCCTCTAAAGAAAGAAATCAATAATAATCAGTTTACGGTAAGTTCAAGCAATTCCCTCTTGAAATCCCTAAATTACTTCCGTTTACGTATCTAGCTTCTCTCACAAGGCCCTATATACGTAAAATTGGCGAATCTTGCCTGGATTGAACCTAGCTTGCTTAAAAAAAAAGCTTGTAAATCGCGTCATCCGTTGTCAAAAGCGTTTAAACTGTAAATTATGTTACAACAAAGCGTAATCAAGCAACACTTGCAGGGAAAGAAGACACACTGACTCACGGTAATGGTATTCCATTCATTAATATGATTATTCTATAACAATGTTAGCTTAAGTACGTTTTAAGTATTTTTATTGTAGAAGTGTTTAAAAGAGCGTAGGTAGAAATCTTATTATTGTAACGGCGAACGCGCCAGAGCTTTATTTTAGCGGCGAGCAAACAATTTGCCCCGCGAATTCTCTGTTACTTTGTGCTGTCCTCGTCGGACGAGACAGAGCACGTGTGTAGAATAGATGCCAGAAAGAACCAGATCAAAACTAGGAAGTGCTTTGCCAGGGTTTATTGCTGTATTAGAAAGCCTAGCTAGTTAGGAGTGTTTTACTAATAGTTACGGCAAAAGAAGTGTACAATTCTTTTGTCTGTGATATGTTAGGTATTCATTTTTAACTTAGTTTTCATTCCAAGTGTTGGTAACCGCTTACCTCTCGGCTAATTCAGCTTCGCGCTCTCTCGCGCCTGCGCGGTCTCAACCAACCTTCGTCTCATTCACAGCGGCAGCCATGTTTTTATCCCTTTAAACATTACCTAAACAATTTAAGCAAAGTAACGTAAGTCTCAAAGTTTTAACGTAAATAATATCGATCTCGGTACTAGTATCTATCGTCCTGCCAGAGAAATTAACGTAATTCGCCTTGAATAAGAAAGTAGTATTTTGTGTTGTAAATTGCCTTCGCATTTACAGAGAATCAGCTGATTCGCCCGCGCTGGTCAGCTCTCCTCACGTGTTTTCACCTCGCATCGCTCACTCGCGCGCTGAGCGAAAATTTCATTTCACTTAACGTAACCTCATTTACAATTGTTTGCTAACATCGTTTTCAAATCCTTACCGTAATTTTTCACTTGTCCTTACGTAAAGTTAACGTAAATCTCAAGTAGAGCAAATCACAAGAATTGTTAACGTAAAACGCGTCTTTGTAAAATTCATATCGAAACGCAAAATCATTTCATAAGCGCGAGCCGCTACTAGTAACGTAAAATCGTTCACCACGAGCGCGTTATCATTTTCAATAAAATGTTATCCAAAGCAATTCTTTCACAAAAAACGTTAACGTAAGTAGATAATTTAACGCAAGTTTGCGTCATATTAAACGAACATTAGTAGTTCAATTCAAATATAAGGGAGTTCATTCATATATCATTTTTCACCCTCTCCGAGAGAGAGAGAGAGAGAGAGAGAAAACCAGAACCCAGTATTCACGAAGCCAAGAGTACTACATCTTACCATTAATTATAGCATGCCGAATTAACATTATGTTAGTCTCTTGTGTCTTTCATTTACACAGCGTGATACGTACGCGCATGTGTCCATTGCAGTTTGCAAACCTTTATTTGTTTCATTTATCGAGTACTTCAGCGAGTGACTGAGCATTTCTAAAATTTCCATTACCTGTCGTTGCCCGAGTGGTCTTTTCATTTTCTTTATCACGAAAGACTTGCGTATACCGCAAGCACAATTCGCACAGGGTGCCACGCCAATTCATTACTTCCAAACAGGGAAGTCGTTACCAGTTTAGGACTGGCCACCACCAGTGCACGTCAGGTCTTATCATTTTACAGTGCCACTAATTCTTGACCAGTCCATCGACTGGCTGCTGAAGTACTCCCACCTTTTACTTTCTCTCCTCCACTATTACACTCTCCCATGAGCAGTGCCATTTCACTTTTTCAAGTATATTTAAGTATACTGCATGTAGTGTCCGGGACACACCAAAGCACGATACCAGTGCTCCAAGGAACGCCTCCTCATAAGTGCCGCGCACCTGTACAGCCGTAACAGGTAGCCATTAAACCTGCGTGTCCGTCCTTACGGAACGCCCAAGTAATTAGTGTGTCCGTGTACAAGGGTCAGTGATCCTTCGGAACACTCCTAAGGGAACGCCTCCCCAAAGTGCCGCAATACCAGCACTACTAGTGCTGCCCAAGGAACGCCTCCTCATAAGTGCCGCGCACCTGTACAGACGTACAGGTAGCCCTATACCTGCGTGTCCGTCCTACGGAACGCTCATTCATTATAGTATCCACCATTTTGGATCACTGAACCAAGGAACGCCTCCTCATAAGTGCCGTGCACCTGTATTGGACCTACAGGTAGCCCATTCCAGCGTCTCCCAACTTAGGAACGCCCTTAAGTGTGACGTACGCCGTACACTCCATTTGATTTTTCCACCTCTTTAGAAGGTGCCAATCCAGAAGTGCCACCAACTTACGGGACACTTCCCAAGTGCCACAGAGCACCCAGTCTTCTCAGACTTTTTCTCTACCACGTCGCAGACACTTTCCAAGTGAGTGCCACTTTCCACAGTAGGCACTCCTATTCCATTCAGTACCCTTTCCTGGCCATTATTTTCATTTTCTTCCGAGCCTCTACTGTAGCCTAAGGGAAATGTCTTCCCCTGCTTCCCGCGACTTCTTTGCCAGAGAGCTAGAGAAGCTCGGAGCCCTCATAACTCTGGGCAAGGAGGCCGGTTACACTGACCAGCACTAGACCAGTGGATAAAGGCGCAGCAGGCTGCCGCGCGCCTGCAAGAAAAGGACAAGAAAGGGTTAAAAAACCAAGAGAAAGCCGGAGAAGCAGAGAGAAAAAAAAAGAGAAGCAGAAAGGAAGGCAAGGGAAGAGGAGCGAAAGCATGAGCTCGCTCTCAGGAGAAGGAACATCCGACATACAAGCGGCAGAAAGGCCCGGTAAGGAGAGTATCCTAGCTCAAGCCACTCTGCCAGCTTCCAGCCCTGCACCCACTGTCTCTCTTAGTCCCGCTGTCTCTGGTCAGCCTGACATCCTTTCGATTTGCGAGCCTGGTCCTGATCCAGTGCCGGAGATAGAAATTCCTGCCGCATCCTGCCAGCCTCTTACCCTTTTACCGCCTACCTCCTCCCTTTTGGAAGAGGTAAGCCCACCAGTTAACCCGGACTTGCTTCCGAGGATGATTCAACGGAGGTTCCCTTAACCTCCCCACAGTCACATCACTGCCAGAGAGGACTCTTCATCTGTGCCAGAGCACACTGCCACCTTGGTGACTCCGCAGATTCGCAACCTGTGGGGCCATCTCGGCCTTATCATCCAGTGCCACGGAAGAGGTTTCTGGAACAAGTTCTGCCGAGACCTGGTGGCCGCAAGGGTCCACCATGTCTGCAAATTACGGAGGTGCGCGAACCACAATATTCCGGCCATCGCAATGGCCGTCACCAATCCTTCTTCTCTAGGACCCCAGCTAAGGGCCCTATAACCGTCGCACCCCTCCAAAACGCCATTATCAGCCAAGCCACGTCAGAGCCTACGACGACTCTGGTTCGCTCAAACTCTCCCTGATACGGGAAGACAGAATTCCCGAGGGGCTAATGTTGATAGACGTCGATTGATCACCATTGAAGGTATCAATCACATTAAACTGATCCTTCCGACCGTCCAATTGAGGGTCACCAGACCTCATTTTTCCAGAATTTGTACCCTTGCAGTTGCAAGCTACATTCCAGGAGGTTACGACCTCCTCCTAGGGCAAGACATGAAGTCTCCCTCACCGTTCAAGAAGCCTAGGGGTCCTAACCCCACAACAATCATCCAAGGCAAGGAGTCATCAAAATTCTACTTCCTCTAGGAAGTATGTCCACCAACAGTCTCCCCCGTTACCAAGGAGGGAGATTGACCATTCGCAGTTCCGTTTGCAAAACCTGTAACGTAATAGGGCACTCATACTAATTGGCCTAAGGCTAGGGCCCTAGCAAAACTACCAGCAGCGGACACTGTCCATTTTCCACAAGGCCTAGCCTTCAACAAGAGACAGGAGCCTCTGTCTCCCATTTCCAAGGGCACGCTGAGAGGTATTGCACCTCCGGTACCCGTCACAGGTCCAGTCGACCTCAACTCTCTTGCCAGTGCCACTTGGCAGCACTGAGCAGTGCCAAGCTCCGTCCAGCCTGGACGTAGAGCCACCACCGAACTTGACCTCTGCGCCTGCCCCGAGCTAGCGCCCCGGCGCCTAACCTTATCAAGGATCCTCCTACAGGAGAATCCTCCAACAGGCATGGAGCTTACCACAGCCCATGGCCAATCACTAGTTCCTTCTTCTTCATCCTTACCTCTGTCGCCCGAGGATGAACCTCCGGCAAACCTTACCTTTGTACCTCCTCTGGAAAACCAGGAGCTGCCCGACCAGGAGTCAGCCTGGAGTTTTCCCCTCACGACGTTGCCGCAGCAGCCGGAGTGAGGGCCTCCCCTGCAGTAGGTTCCACCTCTACGACGGTTGCTGCAGATACCGAAGTAGGGTGTTCTCCTGAAATCCCTCAGGCTACCACTGCCTCTGTCTCCTGCCGGCGTTTCTGGCCTTTCCCCAGAGTCGGTGCCTCCGTCTACTCCTAGGACTGGTATAGCCAGGTCCTGGAGGAATAAGAAGAAGAAGAAGGGACGTCATTAACATACTAACAAAAGAGCCACATGCTCTCCTTGACACCTGTGCCTGAGGTACAGTGTCACATTCATTTGCAGAATGATCCCGGCACCTACCCAGAGAAGGTAGCCAGCCCGATCTCTGCCAGTAGCACTAACCCTCTAACCCCTAGCCACTGTAATACTAACCCTCACTTAAATATAATTACCTCATTGCATTTCCCTCCTGGTAAATTACCACTCATCATCCCCACGTATCATTACCTCTCATTATGTATTTTAACAGTTCCGTCGCTGAACTACTGCTGTGCGTACCACACTCTGGAATGATTGCGTCTTCATTTAATGTATTGAGTAGGTTAGGCTAATGATTTAGTACCAGGGCATTAGGTTAGTAGCAAGTAGAATTTTCAAGTAACCTTATCTAGGGGTAGAGTAGACTGTCGTCACAAGACAACCTGTAGTTATTTTATTAGGCTAGACTACATCACTATATTAAGTTAGTACACTTAGCATCTTTGCCTATAAGTTAGGTAGGCCATTGTAGTCAGCCGTATCGCTGCTCAAAAACTTCAAGTTAGAGTAGGAGAACTGGGTTGTCGAGGCGATCAACTTATTTAAGCCAAGACCTTCACGCCCGAAAGGGAGTGAATGCCTTCTTAACAGGGGGAGCTGCTACGTATAGAACGCCAATCGCCTCCCAGCAGTGTTTTAGTTATATTTAATTATAAAAGTAGCAGCCATGCTGTCCGTCCTGAAGCTACTGTTGTTGGGAGAGTGGGGATGTTGTAGGAATGATATTTCCGGTCTGACGGAAGCTTAGGGTAAGAGAGGCAGGTCACAAGAGTAGCTAGGCTTCGAGATGGATTTAGGGACTCTACAATAAGACCTATTTTCCTTCCCAATTTGCTGGCGTTGTGTTTACCACCTTTCAGGCAATGCTCGAGGCGGTTTTTGGAAGCCCCCGTGATCCGAAACCAAGCAGTATCGCCCTCAGTCGGCTGCGAGACGTGATCTCGGACAGAGGTCAAATGGCCAGCCTCCCAAAATTAGGCCTACCCACGACGCACTGGTGGACACGAACCCCAGACCTGAACAGAGGTCAGACCGCATTCTTCTACAAGGATACACTGAATATTGCATAAAGGTACGTCTGAAAGTGTAAACTTCAACCCAGCACCTTTTACTACCATACGACTCTTGCTAAATTCATTTTCAATTCTCATTTTTACCCCTTCTACATCAGAAGCCCTTTGTCCTCATCGGGCCACGCGTCTCCCCACGTTGACTTAAGACCAAGTTTTCGTGCATACCTCAGTGAACCATTCGAGTTTACCTTCCCCAATGTTAGAGAATTAATCAGCCTTAATCAAGCAAGAAGGCATTTTTCCTCTTATCTCGTTTAATCTGGGATTCTTTTCCAGATTCCATGAGTCACGTGCCGTCTCTCTGCCGCAAGTGTGCATTAACCCAAGTGAATGAAAATCAGCTTGAATTGAATTGAGACTATAAGCCCCAACGTGGGGGGCCAATATCATTTAACTTTTCTCCAGGCCAGCATGGGCCTTTTTGTAAATAAATAGTTTTAAAGTAACGAGCTGAGTTTTCTGGCGACCTTCCCTCTAAAGAAAGAAATCAATAATAATCAGTTTACGGTAAGTTCAAGCAATTCCCTCTTGAAATCCCTAAATTACTTCCGTTTACGTATCTAGCTTCTCTCACAAGGCCCTATATACGTAAAAATATATATGAGAAGAGAGAGAGAGAGAAGAGAGAGAGAGAGAGAGTAGAATAAGTAAAAACTTATTTCGTCAGTATCTCTTACCTATATAGTGCATTCAACGTATGGCATAAAAGCGGTTTTTTTTTTTATATAATTCCATTATAAAATCGGAAAATATTCTCAAACATCTCGGTGGTAGGAAGGCCTCTCAAAAAATCCTCGCTGGTGGGAGAGAGCAGCCTTCCATTCTCGAATCTGCACCTTACTTCACGCATGGAGGACCTGGAGAGGTTTTCGAAGAACTCTTCAAGAATCAAGGTACCGCAGCCCCCCAGAGTCGTCTGGAAGTGGGATACTGGATTGTATTCTTTTCCTTCAAGTTCAGCTGCCTGTTTGTTTCAAGTCTGAAGTTGAGAAAGTGAGTCATATATTGAGATGAATGTTTGTTGCAAGACTGAAATAGAACTTGAGAAAGTGAGTCATATATTGAGATGTGTGTTTGTTTTAAGTCTGAAATAGAACTTGAGAAAGTGAGTCATATATTAGAGATGAAAGTTTGTTGCAAGACTGAAATAGAACTTGAGAAAGTGAGTCATTATTGAGATGAATGGTTGTTGCAAGACTGAAATAGAACTTGAGAAAGTGAGTCATATATTGAGTTGAATGTTTGTTGCAAGACTGAAATAGAACTTGAGAAAGTGAAGTCATATATTGAGATGAATGTTTTTGTTGCAAGACTGAAATAGAACTTGAGAAAGTGAGTCATATATTGAGATGAATGTTTGTTGCAAGACTGAAATAGAACTTGAGAAAGTGAGTCATTATTGAGATGAATGGTTGTTGCAAGACTGAAATAGAACTTGAGAAAGTGAGTCATATTGAGTTGAATGTTTGTTGCAATTGAAGCTGAAATAGAACAAAATGAGAAAGTGAGTCATATATTGAGATGTACGTTTGTTTTAAATCTGAAATAGAACTTGAGAAAGTGAGTCATATATTTATTTGTTTGTTTGTTTCAAGTCTGACAATAGAACAGAATCAGTCATGTATTAGAGTTCCGTTTAGACACTGACTTCTTAGGAACTCAGAATTTGGAAACTACCAAGGATCAAAGAAGGCCTAGTATGTAGTACGAAACGTCAGTTTGTGTGTGTGTATGTGTGTGTGTCTTTTCCCCTCTCTAGCTGTGTCTCTCGTAGATAAGTAACAACAACAACAACAGTAATAATGATAAAATAATAATAATAATAATATAATAATAATAATAATAATATAATAATAATAATAATAATAATAATCAACATCATCGTCGTCATCCATCACCATGAATTTAGCAACTGTGGATGAATTATATGGTAATGGCCAAATTGCTTATTTAGTAATACTAAGTAGGAAAAGTACTTTAAGGGCAAAATATGCTCGAAGCTGTTGTTCTTACGAGACAGTTGTTAAATATCTCTCACTGTTATTACTATTAGCAATGTGCATATTTTTATATAAGTGCCTCAGTGGCGTGGTCGGTATGGTCTTTGGCCTGCCACCTCGGCTGGCCGCGAGTTCAGTTCTCGGGCATTCCATTGAGGGGGTCAGATATGTGTATTTCTCGTGATAAAAGTTCACTCTCGACGTGGTTCGGAAGTCACGTAAAGCCGTTGGTCCCGTTGCCGAATAACCACTGGTTCCATGCTACGTAAGAACACCATACAAACAAACAAACAACAATATGATTTATATATTGATTTAATAAATTAATTATTTTTTTTTTAGGTTGCAGTTGTTGTTAGTATACATACATATATATATTTTCCACTTTTTCAGGACGAAGAAGCGAGCTTAGCCAATCAGAAATGCAAGTCGGGTAATTTATTACTAGTTGCTATAGATCTCAGTTTTAAGTTTCATTTACATCGGTATTCCACAAGCAGGT
>NC_087207.1:67457461-67462461 GCF_015104395.2 Macrobrachium nipponense
CTTGTCCGTCCACTTTTGGTCGATATAAACTTTGTGGAATCCACTTTTTTTTTCTTTTTTCTTACTTTACTGTAGTTCTTGCTTGTGCTTTACTCGGTGTGTTGTCACATTAAACTGTCAAAGTTACGTCTCTTATTTGTTTATTTGAATCTACTGGAATTTTTCCTAGATGTCGTCTTTTACCCCAGAACTTTATTAGAACTTTTTTAATTTCTTGCGTTCTTGGTATTATTTATTTGGCTATGTAAATAGTGTACTCGTATATGTGCATAATTAATCATCTATCTTTTATTTGCAGTGTTCGCAAATTTTTAAAAAAATAGTTGAAAACAGATTTCCTTAGAAACTCTTCAGGAAAAAAAAAATCACAAGGTCGTTTGGCTGTGTGCTCGCTCGCCCGCCCGCATAGACACTAACAACAGCAACAGCGAAATCGATCAACGATTTCATTTTCATTTTTAAAAGCCGTCCTTCGCAAAGAAATTCAGGATTGCGTCCAGGGACCCATTCTACCCCTTCTCCCTCCTCCCTTGTATCCCCCCCTGCCTCCATCCACCCACGAAGGGAGAGACGCAGCCACCCCCCATGGAAGAGTGCAAAGGCAGGGGTCAAGTGGGACCCGGGGTGGCTGTCCTGGACGACCACAAGGGCTTCCTGCAACTGACGAAGGAAGCCCTGGAGAGTCTCATTCGGAAGGACCCCATCACCGACCACTACGAAGTGGAACAGACGCCGTTTGCGAGGTAAGTGTACATATACCAACGAAGCCAATGCTAAAAGGAAGAAAGAAAGAAAAAAAAAGTGTATTTTGTAAATCTCTCGTTTCCGGCATGAAGCAAGAATTTTCCTGTCTGCTTATCTTGTTAATTTGTGTTTATCTTCGCTCTCATGCAAAATGTGGGAATTATTTTGCGAAATAAGCTTCCACTTCACAGAACCTTTTGTGTGAAAGAGAAAGAGCCACGAGATTGACGAACTGAAGGTGAATCCTGAAATAACTGCCTTACCAAAATAGACCAAATAATCTAGACGAAAATGAGCAGAGCCAAGGAGAAGTTTGAACACTGACCTTTTCTACTATTCTATTCAACCTATCTGCCACCTCAGACTATGGTACGTACAAAGCCAATATTCCTTTACCTCCCCCCACCAACAACTCCACTCCCCCACCGCTCCGTCCCTAACCTCACCGTCCGTACCTCTGCAGTGCACCAACTTTTTTTTTTCCGCTTCTTTTCTCTCTCTTTTCCTTTTTCTTTTTCCTTTTCACCAACGTGCGAAAGTGGGCGAGAGTAAACGGAAGCGCTGTGGTAAATGTTGACCAGATTTCCAAAGTCAGTTTAATCTACTAAAGCACTATACCGTACAACGCAGTCTTCTTTCCTGACCAAAGAAGCACATTTATTTTGAGCCCAAAGATTAGATACATTTTCCTGGTTATTTGGTTAGTTGAAATATTTCATAAACAAATATTTCAATTTATGTTTTTGGTAATGTATTATAACGCTTTACTGAACTTCAGTGACATGTTGCCTGCTAAAAAAAATCTATTAATATATGCAGAGTTAGATTTTAACTCATAGTACGCAATGTGAGACATTAACATACAGTAAATAGTTTTCATAGCGGGGATCCCGCACTTAGGTAATTAAACATGTATACTATCAATATATGTATAACAGAATCACGAAAGTTAGGAACGTGATAAATCCATAAATAAAGATAAATGCCACGAAGGAAAAATTGCAGACTCCTTCGTTTATTTTTCCTTCGTGGCATTTATCTTTATATAATATATATATATATATATATATATATATATATATATATATATATATATATATATATATACATACGTATGTAGAAATATATATACATATATATGCGTGCGTATGTATGTATGTATGTATGTATAAATAAATTATTAATTATTATAAAGAGATAAAAGTACTAAAAGAGTAAATTGGGAAACAGAGGAATTGATAACCCCGCAAACTTGGATGGATAGGTCTGGGAAAAGGTGGACCATCTTTTTTTTTTTACCTTTTGGGCCACACTGGGACATTGAAGCAAGAACGGAGAGAAAAGTAATACGGATGATACCTTCAACATAGATGAAATGACAGAGTTCCAGATTACTGGTTAATAAAATTGTTCCATTATCAGGGAAAGCCAAGACTTACATGGGGGTACTTGAGGCCTGAACTACTTACGTGGCAGAAACATGGGCACTCATAAAGAAAATAACGATTGGGAAAAGGCAAAGGTGTGTGTTTGTATGTACCAAAAGTTTCAAATGAGCGTACACCGATTATGTCTGAGCCCTCAATGTATCTTTTACAAATCCCAGGAAAAACTGGCAATTTTTTTCATTCCAGCTTCACATATAAACGCAACTATGTACAAATTAAATCACCTGTCTTCACCCTTGAACCTGTTGCGCATATCTCACAAATACCCAAATTCAGCACCAATCGCATAAATGTTGAGGCTAGCAGTTATTCATTCCAGAGGCCTCTCTTCATAAGCTTGCATCAGACTCTCTCAGAGGTCTGATGCAAGCGGCACTGAGCCCAGTCACAAAGGGGCCCAAGAGACCAGCTGGTTATGTGAGTCTCAGTGGAAAGAGGAAAGTCCCGTGGCACAAAGGAAGCAAAATCTCGGGGTCCAGGTCTAAAGAGAGGAACTGAGGGAAGGAGAAAGAGTGAGGAGCGAAGAGAGAACGAGGCTTCTACTTGGAGAGAGAGAAAGAAAGAGAGGTGCAGCTGAGAAGAAGAAGATTAGGAAGGAAGCAAGTAGAATATAGAAAGGAGGAAAAATGAGAAAGTTATGAACTGAAAAAACAAGAAAAATAAAAAAGGAAAAACGAGAAAGTTATCAATCGACAAACAAGATAAATAAAAAAAAATGGAAAAACGAGAGAGGTACTGATTGAAGGAGAAGAAAAATAAACGAGAGAAAGGTTTGAAATGAAAGACAGATAATTATTAGAGGAAAAACGCGAGAAAGGTTTTAAATGAAAGACAAAGATAATAAAAATGAAGACAAAGATAATAAAAAGAAGGAAAATGAGAGAGAGGTACGAACTGTACAAGCAAGAAGGAGCATCTAGTAAAACATAAGCCGTTTAATAATGGTGAACTTTACGTGTTATATCACGTATGAGACCGGTATTCAACGCAAAACTGGATAAATCCCCGAAAAAAACCCTGACACAGCATCTGAGGGAAACAGAAAAGAAAAACTAGATTGCTTCGAAAGGGCAATTTTCAACTCCCCAGGGCTATCTATCAATTACCGCAATCCTAGGCTCGTTTTGCACACTTTTCCGAGCCGGAAGTATTCTTCGTACTTGCAATGTAACACTGAATTGCCTGATGCACAGAAAACTAGGTATCACCAGAGTACATAACTTGAAGTACAAGTTTCATACCCTAAAAATTACTGGGATGAATCATTTCCTAAATATTCTTTCGTGAATCCGACACGTATATTTAAATGAATATCTTACTCTATTCAGTAATTTGCAGCACTTAAATTTGATTCATTTCAGTCAACGATACCTCATGTTTGATGCCCTACGTAATATAATGTACCAGGAAGTCATGCTAATATTTGCCTTCATATAGTGTGCTGTGTGAAAAAAAAACAATATTCCAAATATAAAAGGCAACTGCTGTCGAAACAGATCGCACAAGAGAATTCCAGTATCATAAACAATATTCCAAGCATAAAAGGCAAATGTTGACGTAACAGATCACACAAGAGAATTTCAGTATCACAACATATTTTCATATATTATATATATATATATATATATATATATATATATATATATATATATATATATATATATATATATATATATATATACATATACATATATAATAGGGATGCATGAACCTTGCAAAAAAAGTCTAATCAAATAATTTTGTTTAAATTAGTTGGAGTGAACCCAAACAAACCACTAAACGTGTTTAACTTATCTTGCGGTTGAGGATTAGTTCTTTAATCAACATATTCGTTCGATTGTGTTCGGATGGGATGTGACAGCTATGTCTGATAACCTTTTGACATATCTAAATAAGAAACGGGGAGCATCTCGTCTGATTGAGATACGATCAGAATTCGCTCGGAAAGTTGGCACAGAAAGACTAGAGACAGGACTGGGAGGACACCCCCACTTAATAGCGCCTCAGTGGCGTGACCGCTATGGTCTTGGCCAGCCACCTCGGTGGCCGCGAGTTCGATTCTCGGGCATCCCATTGAGGAGTGAGAGATGTGTATGTCTGGAGATAGAAGTTCACTCTCGACGTGGTTCGGAAGTCACGTAAAGCTGTTGGTCCCTTTGCTGAATAACCATACTGGTTCCATGCAACGTTAAAAAACACCATACAAACAAACAAAAGATAATTAGATTCACACGAAAAGTTACCGACACCAACGCTACAGACCGAGGAAGGAATAATGGTAGAAATAATCTCCTGTCAAGATAAGTAAATTCGCACCTGCTGGCGACGCGAAAGCTTGAGAAAGAGAAAAGCGTTGGCGAAACGCCTGTGAAAGGACGAAGAGAGGAAAATTCCAACCGATCTACTGTAGTATAGTACTAGTAGTAGCAGTTGTTGTAGTCATTAGCATACGGGAATCCTCTGTAATGGACATCCGGGATGGTCAATGTTATTACGCCCTGGTCTTCTTTTATCTGTATGGGACGGAAACGATTCCTGTCGCAACGAGACCCAATTACGGAGTTATTAAAACGGGACACAAGGGATCCGTTCAAAAACTCTCTCTCTCTCTCTCTCTCTCTCTCTCTCTCTCTCTCTCTCTCTCTCTCACCTTTAAAGCTCCGGGATATACGATTACGGTTTGGTGCAATTGATGGTGATAGCAGCAGTAACGAGGTCACTCACTATTCGCACTTATGAAAGAGCAATTAATCTTGTTTCGCGGGAGAGACAGGGAAGCTGTTGTTAGCCAATCCTGAAAGCCGATTT
>NC_087207.1:67469961-67474961 GCF_015104395.2 Macrobrachium nipponense
ATATTCTGCTGCCGCAGCTCGTTATGCAAATTTGTTTGTTTGTTTGTGTGGGGTTTTTACGTTTCATGGAACCAGTGGTTATTCAGAAACGGGACCAACGGCTTTACGTGACTTCCGAACCACGTCGAGAGTGAATTTCCATCAATAGAAATACACATCTCTAACCCCTCAGTGGAAAGCCCGAGAATCGAACTCGCGGCCACCGAGGTGGCAGGTCAAGATCATACCGATCACGCCACTGAGGTACTCTTGCAAATTTGTTACATCTACAATTGAACTCGTCAACATTATTACTAATAATCATGAACATTTATTTTCGGATTGAATCTCACTTGATGCCGTGAATTTTGGAATCGTCGAAAAATAAATAAATAAATAAAATAAACGAAAGGCCTCGGAGGCAAATAATATGAGAGACTGAAAGAAAGTTACCTAATAATATATGTGTGTGTGTGTGTGTGTGTGTGTGTGTGTGTGTGTGTGTGTGTCTGTCTGTCTGTCTGTCTGTCTGTCTGTGTGTGTTCTTTCATCTTTCCCATTCTTCAGGACCGGGCTAAATTGCCCGCCCCATCAGCACACGGGGTAAAATTTTAAATTTTTATAAACATAATGGCCAATAACCATTGCTTTTTCTTATTTTTGTAGAACGCATTATTTTCAAATAAATCTTAAATTTCACATTTTTCCTCCATATGTTACTTTTATTTGTTTACTTATTGATCAGTAAATTTTCAGTTTCGTACTTTTAATTTAATTTTTTTATCTTTTTTTTTTACTGTTCATCAAACTGGATCCAAGTATTTTAAAAATCTTATTTTCCATGTAACATCTTATATACTTGCCCAGTCACGGTCGGAGACAAGCAGGTATTTGGTGGTATAATCCAAAATCCAAACTTTGCTTTCAATCTCTGATCCTAAGTATTTTCAATCTCTTCAATGTGATCATAACATTTTAAAAGATTTTATTTTCTATTCTCTTACTTGTCTGGTCTGGCAAGCGCGTGGAGGTGGTGGAGGATCGCGAACACTGTCAAAACACTATCAAACATTGCGTCACAATTTTTTTCCTTTTTCCTCCAGGGAATCTTATCTGAAAGCAAGAAGTGCAAGACCTTTTGAGGGCCCTGTTTGTTGCAGACTCTTGCTAGGAAATGGTGTTGTCTGAGTCTGTTGTTTATCTTCTGAGGTGGTTCTCATTGAAGGTTTTACCGTAAGATCATTCTTCAGGGTAGATTTAACATGTGGTTCTCATTGAAGGTTTTACCGTAAGATCATTCTACGGGGTAGATTTTAACATGTGGTTCTCATTGAAGGTTTTACCGTAAGATCATTCTTGGGGGTAGATATTAACATGTTCCCATTGAAGGTTTTACCATAAGATCATTCTTGGGGGTAGATTTTAACATGTTCCCATTGAAGGTTTTACCGTAAGATCATTCTTCGGGGTAGATTTTAACTGTTCCATTGGAAGGGTTTTACCGTAAGATCATTTTCAGGGGTAGAATTTTAACATGTTCCCATTGAAGGTTTTACTGTAAGATCATTCTTCTTTTACCTTTTTAGGGGGGAGAAATGTTCCCATTGAAGGTTTTACCGTAAGATCATTCTTGGGGGTAGATTTTAACATGTGGTTCCCATCGAAGGTTTTACCATGAGATCATTCTTCGGGGTAGATTTTAACATGTTCCCATGAAGTTTTACATAAAGATCATTCTTCGGGGTAGATTTTAACATGTTCCCATTGAAGGTTTTACCGTAAGATCATTCTTCGGGGTAGATTTTAACATGTTCCCATTGAAGGTTTTACCGTAAGATCATTCTTCGGGGTAGATTTTAACATGTTCCCATTGAAGGTTTTACCGTAAGATCATTCTTCGGGGTAGATTTTAACATGTTCCCATTGAAGGTTTTACTGTAAGATCATTCTTGGGGGTAGATTTTAACATGTGGTTCCCATCGAAGGTTTTACCATGAGATCATTCTTCGGGGTAGATTTTAACATGTTCCCATTGAAGGTTTTACCGTAAGATCATTCTTCGGGGTAGATTTTAACATGTTTTCCCAATTGAATTGGTTTTACCGTTAAGATCTTCTTCGGGGTTAGTTTTTTATTTTAAACATGTTCCCATTGAAGGTTTTACCATGAGATCATTCTCGAGGGTAGATTTAGACATATGTTTCTCATTGAAGGTTTTACCGTACGATCATTTTTGGGGGTAGATTTCAACATGTGTTTACCATAAGAAAATGGAACATTTGTCGGTTAAGTTTCCAACAATCCAATCCCCGATTTTATTGTGGGGGGGCGGGGCGCTATTCTGAATGAAGATTCTTTCCTTACCAAAATACAACAAACTTTAACAATACTGCAAAAATACTGACAGTTCTCTTACATCCTCGACGCAGAATAATTTCTAGTTACAAACAAAGTGAAGCTGAATGTTTCATAATCACGTTAACTACACTTCAAAAAGCTTAAATAACAGAACCGAGGAGTATTTCACATGTTAAACCCACTAAAGCTAAATATAGAGAATAAAAAAAAAGGGGGGGGGGACTTAAGAAGACTCACTTTTTTGTCTCTTTAATGCTGTCCGCTGGCGAGCATGGCCACAAAAGCCGCGAGGCGTTTACCTTACAAGGCAAACCTTATCAAGTTACATTATAGATTCAGTGCACCATCCCCAACTGCAATCAAGGGGAGGAGAAGTTGAGCCGGGAAACGCCCTCCACACAGCAAAAAGAGGAGGAGAAGAAGAAGAAGAAAGAGAACAAGTGAGGAAAAAATAAGGTGGGCAGTCTTGTTTACATTCTAGAAGTCTGGGTTGCATGTGTTCAGCTTATGTGCCGTTGCATTCGATAGCCAGTGAAACTGATAGGGCACGGAATCTTGATAAGCGCCATGAGACTTGTGTTCGGATACCGATAGGACAATCTTAAAGGACTTCTGTTCGGGCCTTGACAGAGCACTGACTAAGGGAGTCCTGTTTGAACCTTGATAGCGCGATGTTCCAGGGACCAGTCTTTGGACCATGATAGAGCAATATGGACTTCTGTTTAGACTTTTGTTCATGGCTTGATAAAGCAATGTTCACGAGATTTCTGGTCAGATTTTGCTGGGGCAATTTAAGGAACTTCTTTCTAAATACTGATGGAACAATATTCGGGGTTATATTCTGTTCATACCTCAATAGAGTAGTGTGTAAAGTGCTCCTGTTCAGGCATTGATGGAACAATGATGAAAGGTCTTTTGTTCAGATCTCAGGGATGGACTTCTGTTGACATCCTGAAAAAGCAATTTCTAAGAAATTTTAAAGAAACGTTGAGGAATTTCTGTAAAGACCTCGGTACACTTACGCTGAGGACTTCTGTTTATGTTTAACCCTTGACAGAGTTATATTAAAGGAACCTCTGTTTATATCTTAACAGATCCGGCTTGAACCTCGAAAGAGCGAATGATGAATACGACTTTGCATGCGCAAGCTCAGGGAAATATTCTTTCTAGCATTTTCCGCTTGGTGAAATATTCAATATTGGTTTAAATTTGTTTATTATTGGCAGGCAGTGGTGTAAATCTCATGAAGATATTCGTCTTTATTCCCTCGTGATAATTCTGCCACTTAAGAACTTTAAAACAAGATACGATTCAGCAGTCCGGAAAAAAAAAAAAAAGTTTAAATACATAGGTTTCAGTTGAACTTTTCTTGTTCTTTTTCTGCGTACTGACGAGTTCATCACTTTGACATTTTTAAAAGCGTAAAAGGCCTTTGAATCAATGTTTTCCGTTGCGGGATCACTCTTCTTGCGAGTTTAATCCCACCTCACTGTTGTGATTTTCACTCTCGTCATTTTCCAAATATTACACCTCTTTTTCCCCAGGTCTGCTGAATTTTGGGACCCCCTCTGACCCTGATCAACCGATGACATTTTGACCTCGATTGTCTTCTGATCTACGTCATCCTAACCTGAACTTATAACCTCTTATTATGTTCCAGTCTGCCCCAATAGCTTTCCTACCCATTTGTGACCCTCGTTATCCATAGTCGCCGATACTTTCTGCCCCAGTTTACCGCTGGCCTTCTGACCTCTTTTGATCTTGATGCATCACTGAACCTGACCCTAATAGCTCACTGGCCTCTAGACCTACTACGCAACGCGACACCTGTTGCCTACGGATTGTTTGACCTTCTCTGACCCTGACTGCCCTCATATACTATAGTAGATTCACATCAACCGTGCATTTGATGTCTAGGCCAGTCCCTTACCACGCTCCTGATTGGCTATTGATAAGCCAGTCACACGGCTGGAAACTCTCAGTCTCTCTCGAGAGTTCACATGGGTAGGATCTATGTTCCACCTCTCCTGAAAGACGTATACCTCAGGAGAGGTGGAACATAGATCCTACCCATGTGAACCCTCGAGAGAGACTGAGAACTTCCAGCCTTGTGATTGGCTTATCAACAGCCAATTAGGAGCGTCGTAAGGGACTGGCCTAGACATCAAATGCACGGTTCATGTGAAACTACTATAGCCTGTCATGACCGTAATCAATTGTCTCTTTATCCTCATTTAACCTGGATGAATCGCTCAAGGACCTACTGACCTCTTTTGAATGACAGGTCACCGATACTTTGTTACTGCTCACTGACCTTTTATTTAATCTTGTAAGATAGTTACCCGAAGACACTTCAATAAAAAAAATAACAAAGAAATCACTATCAACTTTACAGCAGTAAATGTAATGAGGGGAAAAAAATTACAATTCACTAAAATTCAACGCTGTGCGCGTTATGTGTCAATAACCGAAAGGAAATTATTATAATTATATTGTATAATACATGTCGTGCCGTACGAATCGTAGACAAACAACGGTAACATGTGATGGTACGATACAAAATATAATTTTGAAAAAAAAAATGTTCAGTAGAATCCTACCTAGCGTCGTACATTCAGACACATGACGAGGTGTGAATAAACTATATATATATATATATATAT
>NC_087207.1:67477461-67499961 GCF_015104395.2 Macrobrachium nipponense
AAAGATAAGCATTTCTTTCCCTTCTAAGCCACCATTATGGACACTGACCTTCAAGAAAGACGCCTAACAATGGCGTACTCTTATCAAGTCGTGGTATCCCAATGAACTCGGATGAGCAAATTTAAAAAGGCCATCGTTGCACAACCTTTGACGCTGGTGGCGATCGAGCCTCGTGTCCCAAGAAAAGAGAAATGAATTTATGGTTCGAATTCTAAATCGGGTTAAAGCCAAGGCGACGCAGGAAATTAGTCCCGGGATTGTATGTGACATCGCATAGGGCAGGAGGATTGGATTCCCCTTCGGTCAGCTAGAAAGAATAAAAGGTTCGGATCTCCCTTCAAGATAGCAATAAGCGTTCCAATTACCTCTGGGTGACCCGACACGGTGACCCTGTTCTGTCAGTTATTCCTTTTGTGAGGAAGCTACTGGGTTTTGCGGTTCTTCTTTGATGTGGATGCGTGCGTGCGTGCGCGCGTTTTACTTGAACCGTTCTTCAATAGTAAACCTTTTCTGAATATCTAGCGTTTTTACCTGGGTGATTACGTATAATTTCGTACTCTCATAAGAGACAGAGAGGGGGGGGACACGAATATCACTCTAGCCTTCTTAAGCCACAAATTTGTGGAAAATAAGGGCACCCAATTCGAGGTGATAACTTCAACTGCAATCTCACAATCAACATAACCCAATCTAGCTGGTCTTGGCAACCCAACTCTGTTGATAAACTTATCCAGGCCATACTATTATTATTATTATTGTTATTATTTGAAGGTAGGAGACCCTCTCTCAAACATGTTTTGTTAAAGATGATGGCAGCATCAGTGGAATTGATTTTATATATGGTCTTTTCAATTCTTCTTATTATTCTCTTCTCATCAGGGCTGATATTTGCTAATAGCTGGCCGATGTTCATATCTTGGTTAAAGAAATGTTTTCTAAAAATACTAATTTATTGATATGATAACAAAAGTGGTTAACAAATCTTAGTCTAAGGGCGTAACGGAATTCCAACGTTTCCAACCGTATCATCGGTTCATTTTCAAAGACCATATATAAAATCAATTCCACTGATGCTGCCATCAACAAAATATTATTGTTATTATTATTATTATTATTATTATTATTATTTTTAATTATTATTATTGTTTTTTTTATTTTTGGTCAATCACAGTCCTCTAATTCGACTGGGTGCTATTTATAGTGTGGGGTTCCGGGTTGCATCCTGCCTCCTTAGGAGTCCATCACTTTTCTTACTATGTGCGCCGTTTCTAGGATCACACTCTTCTGCATGAGTCATTATTATTATTATTATTATTATTATTATTATTATTATTATTATTATTATTATTATTATTATTATTTGGAGGGAGTAGACATCCTCTGTGGAACTGATTTTAAATGTGCATAGGCCAGCTCTTAGCAGAAATCAGCCTTGAAGAGAGAATACTACCATTCTTTTCTACAAAACATGTTATTTTTATTTGTATATTATCATTTTCTGCCTCAGTGATGACACACCTCTTAAAAAGAAGGAGGTTAAAACGAATCTGGAAACACAAAGGAATGCAGAAAATTCAACATTCTGAAAGTAACAGTTTTAGACCGATCAAACCGGTTGACCCTCGAATTTCCATATTACAACAAAGCTTTCAGGATATTCAGGTCAACCTTGACCTCTTTAAATGAGGCCTCTTCGTGGAATTCCTCTTTGGAGGATATCGATTAGATGACGTTTTCATTCTACCTTTTCCTTCGACCTTTTGTTACTGAAGCATAGTGGAAAAGGCTGCACCAGATGTTTCATGACTAGAATACACGTTAAAGCTAGTTTAAGAAAACTAAAACAATAAAAAAATAAAACCATGAAGGATTGTGATAAAAAAAGGTACAGCAAAAGTTTCAGAATACGTTAAAAATGATTTAAGAAAAAAGAAATTATTAAAATTAAAAATTTCTGACGGCAATATAAAAAACACTTTTCTCTAGCATAAGAGATAATCAAATCCTCTTTCAAGGTAGAACACTGTACTACATTTATCCCGAAGCAAACAAATATTCTTAATTTCTAAAGCTTGGTAGAAAATCTGTACAAATTTTATTCCTTCGCGATAAAATTGTGACACTTAACTGCGCTCAATTTTTTTTTTTTACATATTTTCTGTGCAAGATCAACAGAAATTGGGCTATTCGACGCACTACTTAGTCGTTAGGGGCGTTGGTGTTTGAAAGCACGCTCGTGTAAAAAAAAAAAAAAAAAAAAAAAAAAAAAACGGCAATCAGGATAAAGCAATGGCACTAAGAGATCTCATATTATCTCTTATTATGCAAATGGTGCATTGAATAATCCACTACCTCCCTCCAAAACACTGTCCTTTGGCTCATCTTTTAAAGATATTTTATAATGCTTAAAGGCTGCTTTAGTATTCACTGATTCAGATGATGATCTTTGACGGCTTTAAGTAAGAGAGAGAGAGAGAGAGAGAGAGAGAGAGAGAGACTTGAGTTGTTTGGAAGGTGCGGAGGAAATGAAAAGAGTAAAACCTCTGGAGAAATTTGAAGATTCCTAATTTTGACTGTAAATTTTAGCCCTCTCTCCTTTCTCTCTCTCTCTCTCTCTTTTATATATATATATATATATATATATATATATATATATATATATATATACATCAACATTTTGAATATGTTTTCTATTTCAGAAATTAATACCCACGTTAAAATATGTATTAAAGTAAAATCACTCTGTAAGTGTAAATCCCTATATTTCATCATTCAATTAGGTTTTCGTCTGTATTCATCTTAATAGATGTTTTAAAAGTAATCAAATTAACACTACGCTGTGCACCCTAGTATTTTCGCTTACTTGGGGAGTAACCCTACAAACTACTTTGTTGTTGATCTTGTTCTTGTTGGAGCGGAGGTGGGGGCCGGCTTGGAAAGCCTAAATAGGTCTGAATAAGGTACAGGAACTTCAGGAAAGGATATTTATGACTTATTTATTAGAATGAAATTATATAAAAAAAATAATAATAATAATGTACATGTTAAATAGTACAGAAAATTATTTCTTATAAAATATAACTTATTTATTTTCATTTTCGTTGGTGAAACAGCACTATTTGACCGTAGATTTTAGCACGCACCGCTAGTAAGCTAGAGGTCGGATCACGCCTTGTTTTTTTTATCTCTGTCGTTTGAGACAAGGCAAATTGCAGCTGTCCCACTGACCAAATCGGTATTCTGGGTAATGCAACTCTTATGAAGTTTTTTTTTTTCTTTTTTGTTAAGAAGTTTTCGGGGAGTTAAAAATTATGTGTAAAGATACTGCCCTCGACCAAAATATAATATTAAAAGTACAAAAAGAGACACGCATCGTATGTAGGATGGATTATTATTATTATTATTATTATTATTATTATTATTATTATTATTATTATTATTATTATTGGTTGCAGGTCCACAATAATATCGCATGTGAGTATAAGGTCTTTAAAATTAATGACCTTATACTCACATGCGATATTATTGTGGACTTGCCACCATTGTCATCATTTTCGACATGGAATATTGTGCCCATTATTATTATTATTATTATTATTATTATTATTATTATTATTATTATTATTATTATTATTATTATTATTATTATTATTATCCAAATGGGCACAAACTCATATCAAGCAAGTGAAAGTGATAGCTTGCAAAATAAGCAATCACGCAATCGCCCATAATCTAGACAACTCATGCCTAAGAAATTAGGAAACCAGAACACAGAAAGGAGAATCAGATATCAAAAAGCAGATCACTGAAAAACGACGAATAAAAAAAAAAAAAAAAAAAAAAAAAAAAAAAAAAAAAAAAAAACGAGGAAGTGTACATATGCATCCACAGTCGTAGAGATATAAACCAGAAGAAATTAGGGAGAGGGGTCACGGCATTTACAGCGACAGCTTCTCTTTAAACTCGAGAGCATCACTCTCTCTCTCTCTTCTGCTCAGAACATTAGCATCTTCTCTTTGCCGGCAAAACATTAGCATTTTCTTTTATACCCGGAAGCAGCAGCGTCCTCTCTTAAATTGTAAAGAGAATAAGCTTCAGCTCTTAAATTCAAGAAAGCGAGTGTCCTCTTTTCAATTTTAAAGAGAATCAGCATCTTCTCTTCAACTCAAGGGAACCAGCGCTCTCTCTTCAATTTTAAAGATTCAACATCTCTTAAGAGAACCAGCTTCCCCTCTTCAATTTTAAAGAGAATAAGCATCGTCTCTTAAATACAAGAGAACCAGCTCTCTCTCTTAACTTTTGAAAAAAATAAGCATCTTCTCTTAAATTCAGGAGAACCAGCTGCTTCTGTTAACTTTTAAAGTGACTAAGCACCTTCTCTTAAACTCTTCAATTTTAAAAAGAATCAGCACCTTCTCTTAAACTCAGGAGACCCAGCTTCCTCTCCTAAACTCGAAGCCATCAAGTACAAGGCAACGCGACATGGTGGGACTCGAACAGAACGTTAATACCGCCGTCCTACAAAGCGAGTCGCGAGCACAATCCCTAATATGTGCGGGAACCTAACAATGGCTGAAGAAGATTTCTGTAACGAGGTATCAATACCGTCATCTTCATAGATTACACTTACCCTCCAGACCATACCCAGCTTTCTGGCATTATTAACCTTCGACCGAATACCAAGTCTCTGTAGGATCCTCCAGAGCGGAAATCCTACCTTTCACAGAATGCAGTGTCCTGACTCAACCAGACCTTACCTTCCTAACCTAACTTAGGGTGTCGTTCCTGACCGGTGGGGGTGGAGCGGTTAGGTCTCCTGGAGCCCCCCCTCCCTCCCAACAAGTTACCACTGAATATCTCTGTCTCCCTACACTGCATACTACTCGATTTTCCTTTTGACCTCTTAAAACATATATATTAGTCAGAGACCCTATCCTACCTAAGTGCAGCATAGCAGACTTGAACTCTGCACTGGGTGAAAGTGAATGGAATCGAGGAAGGAATCTATATAAGGTACTAGCGGGTATGGGACGTACCTTACATCGCTGATTTGGGCAATGGAAGTTCACGGTGCCCATAATAGTTGCAGGGGACCATGGAAGGAGAGCAAATTCCATCCTTGATTTGTACCCGCCAATGAATATATGAAAGAGAACATTCATCAACTTTGAATGAGGAAGATTTGGACGCCTGTCACAGGATGAAGGTTGTCGTGTGTATGGTAAATGTGTCTTGTTGGAAAGGCGGTTTATGGGTAACGAACAACCATTTTTAAAGCAAAAGTAATTAATAACCCATTCTAAAATAACAGTAATTAACAACCATTTCTCAAGTAAAAGTAATTAATAACAATTTCTAAAGTAAAAGTAATGTATAACCAACTCTAAAGTAAATGTAATTAATAACCAATTCTAAAATATAAGTAATTAATAACCAGTTCTAAAGAAAAAGTCATTAGTAACCATATTGTGTTTAGTAGAAAACATTTTACTCAAGTTTTCCTGTGGTGCTTTCAGAAGTGAAGGTAATTAATAGATTTATTGATTTCTGCAAAAAAAATTATATTTACCTTCTCCTGAATCTCTTCGAAAGTAAAGGTAATTATTGTGGCTTGTAAAGCGATACTTTTCATTCAGGTGTCCTTGTTTTATTTTCAATTCTGTTTTATAGCGAATTCAATTCCTATGCTTTATTTGAATTACGAAACCTTGAGATTTTCTTCAAAAAACAATAAAACACTTGTCACGAGAGTCCTTCAAATTCAACATTCCTGGTATAGAAGGTCCTTCAAGTGCAACACACACACACACACACACAGAAGATGCTTGGTATTCAAGTGCTTGTAAATACGACAAAGCGCTATTCAGAAGCTCATGCCACACCTTACCTATCCATACGAAGGAGAGAGAGAGAGAGAGAGAGAGAGAGAGAGAGAGAGAGAGAGAGAGAGAGAGAGAGACGTCCTTTTCAAAGAGACTTCTGAGAGAAACAATATCCCCTCTTTCCTCTTCGAGAAACTCGGGTGAGTTAATGCATTCCTCATTTGCTTTTGAGAAAATATTCAAGAAAATGAGTCATGAGATTCTCTCTCTCTCTCTCTCTCTCTCTCTCTCTCTCTCTCTCTCTCTCTCTCTCTCTCTCTCTCTCTCTCCCCTTCCTTCGTAGGGATAGATAAGGTAGTACATGAGGAGCTTCAGAATTGTGATTTGAATATCTGGCGCCTCGTGCAACTGTTATCTCTCTCTCTCTCTCTCTCTCTCTCTCTCTCTCTCTCACGACTTCCGAGAGCCAGGATTTCGACAGGCGCATCGTTACCATTACAAGCAACGCTCCTGGATAATCATGTGACTGTGGCAATTCCCTCGGTGATTTCGTAACAAAATCACTCGTTCATCTCCTCGGCGGAGTTCCGTGTTTAGATAATGAGGGGCAAGGAAAAGGTAGTAGTGATTCTCGTACTCCCCCCTCGTTGTCTTTTTTTGTGGGGGGGGGATGGGTGGGGGGGGGGGTTTTGCTTATCATGAATGAAGCTCCTCACGACGAAGAACTGAAGGTTGCATTGTTCATTTTTGTTCTCGGCCAAGAATGGCCTTGTTTTCACGAGGCTCTGTGCTTTCGTGGGTGGATTTTTTTCGTCTTTCAGGAGACGTTACGAGTCGGTAGAGGAAGTTGGCTCTTACAGAGCACAAGTGCGTTTTGTATGAGTACCTATGTGATTTATGTATGCAGGTATGCAAGTGTTGTAGGGTAATCTACCTTGCCTGGATTTGGTTAATTGCTGTGCGCTCACAAGGACAGGTTCAGCACCCTTATTACGCTTCCTTTTTTGTAGGCATTACTAAAGATTCTCTGCAGCGACCCTTCTTCCCCTAGCTGTAACCCCTTTCATTCCTTTTACTGTACCTCCATCCATATTCTCTTTCTTCCATCATGCTACGCACCCTCTCCTAACAATTATTTCATAGTGCCACTGCGATTCTCCTCCTTTTATTTTGTTTGTATGGTGCTTTTACGTTGCATGGAACCAGTTTTATTCAGCAACGGGACCAACGGCTTTACGTGACTTCCGAACCACGTCGAGAGTGAACTTCTATCACCAGAAATACACATCTCTCACTCCTCAATGGAATGGCTGAGAATCGAACACACGACCACCGAGATGGGACGCTAATACCATACCAACCACACCGCTGCGATTATCCTCCTTTTACACCTTTCAACCTTAACGACTCTTGATTTCCTTTCCGGTGTTGAATGACCTCATAGGTCCCAGTGCTTGGCTAAAGCCTAAACTCTAGATACCTTTCCAATTTCGTTTTTATCCCTTCCCGCTGAACAATACGACGATGTCTATTATTCAATGCTGTAATCGATTTCTCCGACAACAGTACTTGGCGGAATAGACTACTGGCGAGTGTAGTGTTGCCTACAAACGTCCAAAGCTTTAGAACTTAGCTCTTAGTTGTAGCAGTTGCTGTAGTTCTACGTGAATACGATAGAATTCCTCTGAATATAGATCAGCTTCCTGACCTCCCACTATCGTCTTTATTCCGACGGCAGCTTTGATTCGATCACGACCTTGCCGAGCGAATGACAACTCTCGTTCCGCGGTTACATAATGGGTATTACTTGACGCCAGCCACGCTGAGTGACTGACTCTCTCTCTCTCTCTCTCTCTCTCTCTCTCGGCCCAACAGGAAGCTGCAGAAGGAGTTAGTTCTATGGAGATGAGAACGAAGAAGGAAAAGAAGAAGAAGAAGAAAACGAGGGCACAGATTAATCCGCCCTTGTGCTTTGTGTTGAAGGAATCTACGCAACTGGACTTTTTAACACTCGGATGGCCAGTCAGCAGCAGCTCCTCCTCCTCCTCATCTTCTTCCTTCATTCCACAAAATTTAACGTCTACCCGCCTCCTCACGACTCGAAAGTTGACCAGAGGAATGCCTGAGGTTTTGGGGTACAGATCTATTTTATTAGGGAGCATAACTCTCACTATAGCAACACGGGTGACTCGGAATAATTCCTCCCCGATGTATGACTTTGGCAGAGGATTGCGCAAAAAAGAAGAGTCGGTACTGGTCAGCTTGGGTGTCTAAAAGAGGGGCACTCCCAACTCATGTTCTGAACAACCCCCCCCACCTTCCCCCAGTCATCCAACCATGCCCACCCGCTAACCCCCTTCCCCAACGGGTAACCTCCGGTTATAGGGGTTAGCATCGAGAGGAGGAGAGGAACACCAGCATCAATAAGGGGATGATGAGTCATCCTAATCCCCTTGCGCTCCGCTTATTTGCATTAAGGCGTTGTAGGGAGAGACGGGGGTGGAGGATAGTTGAGAGTGTGTGTGTGTGTGTGTGTGTAAGCGTTCGTCCGCTTATATGTGTGTGTGTGCTCCATGCCTTAACATTGCTTTTCCGTGTGTAATGTGTTGCAGGGGATGAAGTGTGTATGTGTGTGGGGAGGGGGGAGTGTTCCTAGTTGGCCGTATACACAGGATTCATTATGGTCCGGGGAACATCCTGGAGAACATTGTTTAGCAGAGAGAAAGGCCCCGTTCAGATAGTGAGGGAAAAGATTGGGTTTCAGGGATGGATATACAATATCCTTTAGCACTGTGGGATTGTGACGACACCACAGCACAGTTTTAGGAATGACTCTTTGAAGGATATGAGAGAGAGAGAGAGAGAGAAAAGAAAGAGAGAGAGTGTGTATTATGGTAGGGGACTTTGTTTTCTCCCCCTCTATTGTCCTAAAATTGACCATATGTAGTCGGTAGCCCAGAGTGGGAACTCTACAGTAGCCACTACAGTCGTCTGTCTGCTCAACTACAGGGCTTTTTATTTTTTTACTCTACATTCACTTTAGCTAATGGACGTTTGTTTTTGTAGCCGTCTAAGATGGCGGTTATTTGTGTTTATGCACACAGACACATATATATACTAAATCTATATATATATATATATATATATATAGATATATATATATATATATATATATATATATATATATGAAATTGTAATAGCCACAATGCCCTCTTAACTTCTCGAATTCTTTGCTCCTTTTTTGTTTATATGCTTGTCGCTACAAAGCCTTATGCTCCAACTTCAAAAAACTTGAAGAAATAAAAAGAGCAAAGAATTGAGACGTTAAGAGGATATATATATATATATATATTATATATATATATATATTATTATATATATATGTATATATATATATATATATATATATATATATATAATATATATATAAAACAGCAGCTGTGTGTACCGGTCTGGATTTGTATCGAAGAGTATGCACAGACACATGTTCATCCGTGCAGTGTTTTATCATCTGTATTTATTTGATCTTTTTCTCTTTAATCTTTTCGTTCGCAATCATTTAACTCTCTCTCTCTGCCGGAGAAAGGAGTTGTCCTAGATACCTCGACGGTGAAAATAACGACGCTGACTAAAAGAAAAGATGTGTAATTATGGAATTCCGCATTTCCTATGTTTCCCTTCTGCCACGAGGGCTTCCCGAGGGGCTTGGGGGGGAAGGGGAGAGTCTCTCTCTCTCTCTCTCTCTCTCCTCGCCCTCTCGTCTCTCTTCCTCTCCCTCCTTAACCTTCCCTCTTCTCTCGTTCTCTCTCCTCTCTCAGAACATCCGTGGGATCCTCGTCGTTAATTGATAACCATAAAATTATTTTATTATTTTATGTAATCCTCAAAACTTAAGAGAGAGAGAGAGAGAGAGACAGAACCTTCGTCTGCTATGAAGAATAAACGAGAGGTCTCTCCATCTTTAATAACCATAAAAACTTTGATGACCTATCTGACGTGCTCTCCAGAACAAGAGAGAGAGAGAGAGAGAGAGAGAGAGAGAGAGAGAGAGAGAGAGGGGAGGGAAAGAGAGAGTCTTTAGCTCTTTTCTTGTGGTCATCCTTGTTTTGAATTATGCTACATTCTTGCGATGGATAATTTGACTTGCGGGTTGGCTTGCAGCGAAAAAAATTTCTCTCTAGTGAAGTTGGATGAATCTATCGATAGTTTAAGGCTGATTTCACTTGTCTGTTGCATAGCTATGTAGTGCCGACGCACGTCGCCGTGTATATATATGCACGAAACTGTTATCCTTCCTAACGGCTGATCTTAAGATCTGGCATAAGGCAAGCTTCGTCTACAACTGCAACAAAGTATGTATGTATGTATGTATGTATGTAGGTAGGTAGGTATATATGTACGTACGTATATGTATCATACACATTCACGAAAAGAAGAACTTGCGCTGGCATAAGGCCACTTAAAAGGGGAAAAAAAATAAGAGTGCATTTCATTACCACGACAGTTCCTACTGGTATGAAGCCAGTTTCGTCTACTGATAACATGTACGTATATAACCACTTTATGTATGTATGTGCATACGTACGTATGTATGTAGAGACACCCATACTGCCTTTATGTATATATGTGTATACATACGTATGTACTTAGATACACCCATACTCGAGTTAAGTGAACCATCAAGCACTTTTAGGCAAGGAAATCGTTCCAAATATGGGAGGAAGAGCACGACCTGAAATCCGATTCGTGCATTAGCATGGCTGAACATTCGAGAGACGACCGCAAATGAACGATGGTCGCTGCTGAGTCATCGCAACAGCGAGATTGATTGATTTATTATAGCATTAAAATAAAAACTGGCGTCACACCACCTGGTAGGTTACTGACGCGTTAATAAATGGAAAAATAAAGGAAACTGAAAAATGTGTAAATAAATCACTTAAAAAGTAGTTTCATATGACAAATATCTTAACATAAATATGTAATAAATATATTTGTGTATATCTTATATATACATATACATATACATATACTATATATATATATATATATATATATATATATATATATATATATATACATATATATATATAAAGTGTGTGTACTGAATAATCACATCTATTCACATATCCTATCCATACATACACATACTGCATATGTGTATAATTTAAAATTTATTGAGGAGGCCCGCCTATTTAACGAAGATGCACAATTGCTCCATATGGCAATCCTCACCAGAGAGAGAGAGAGAGAGAGAGAGAGAGAGAGAGAGAGTTCAGGCGGTGGTGTTACCTTTAATTTAATTTGTATTAATACTCATTGTAATAAGGATGAGGGGTAGGTCGGATAGTCGAGTTACAACTGTACGAACAAGGTTCAGCAGAATCTCCAAGGGACAACTTCACGAAGGCCAATTTGTACTCGAAGGAATATGGCCGAGCTGCACCTCCAGAGTACAGGATGGAGTTCCTGCTTGAGAATAGAAAAGAATATAGGATTTAGGCCTGAGGCCATTCGCTGTGACCTATGACGTCATTCAGCGCTGAACTGGAAAATGAAGAGTAGAAAGCTCTGACAGGTGTAAAACGGGAGGAAAACCTCCAAGCAGTTGCCCTATGAAACAATTGATAGGAGAGGGTGAAAAAAAAGATACGAGAGAGAATACGAACGTAGGTACAGTAAAAGGAATGAAAGGGGTTGCCGCTATGGGGCCGAAGGGACGCCGCAAGTTGCCTTAAGTAATGCCTGCAGCACGAGGTCCTGCTTGAAGAAATAAAGACATGTTTTAGTAGCTTAAAATAGATGACTACCCTATATCAGGGTTGCTGTCCGAAGGAATAAATGTGAGTTGTCTCTCTTAAGGAACATTGTAACACTGTTGCTGGGAATTTATGTTTTGGTGGTGTGTGATTCGTATCCACAGCAAGACAAACATTCTCTCTCTCTCTCTCTCCGATGCTATTCAATATCATCTAATTACAAACATCTCTCTCTCTCTCTCTCTCTCTCTCTCTCATCGATGCTTGTTCATTAAAAAAAAATAATGTCTTCAATATCATCTAATTACAAATCTCTCTCTCTCTCTCTCTCTCTCTCTCTCTCTCTCTCTCTCTCTCTCTCTCTCTCTCTCTCTCATCGATGCTTGTTCATTAAAAAAAACAATGTATTCAATATTACCTAGTTACATATCTCTCTCTCTCTCTCTCTCTCTCTCTCTCTCTCTCTCTCTCTCTCTCTTCTTAACCAGTTCAACGCACCTTTCTCCTCCCATTTTATGATCCTTTCCCGGTAATAAATGAAAGAAATCAATAGAGGAGATTCTATGGGGCTTTTATAGATTCTTATATCCAAAGATTTTTTTTTTTTTTCTGGGATCCTTCTCGCATCGTGAACAGCTCACCAATCGAATTTTTTCGTCGAGATGTATTTTTTGTGGATAATTTTTGGAGTCGAAAGCTGATGAATGGACATCTCGTTCTTTCACACACACACACACTTATATACATACACATAAACACACAAACATTTATAGATATATGTGTTTATATATACATATATATTATATATGTGATGTTATACATTTAGTTTTTGGAGTCGAAAGCTAATGAATGGACATCTCGTTCTTTCACGCACGCATACTTATATACATACACATAAACACACAGACATTTATAAATATATGTGTATATAAACATATATATATATATATATATATATATATATATATATATATATATATATATTATATATATGATATACATTTAGTTTGTCTTTGTATGGAAGAATATGAAATGAACGGCAAAATCCCTCACTAATACAAACTCACTAATAATTCATCAAACATGTCATTGCGTTCTGACACTGTATCCTTGTTGAATTTGCATTGCTGAATTATATGCAAACTACGAAACACCACTCACTCTCTTTTGCACTTTTTACCGAAATCTATTTTTATTCTATTTTTTTCTTGTTGGAATAAGAACCAACGGTCTACAACTCATGATTAATAGGGATCTAATGTCAAATTGGCTGGAGAAAGTGCTTTCTTTTCTCTTCGGAACTCTTTTAAGAAGTTTCTAAAAATATATTAATACGTTTTATGTGGACCAATGTTTTCTAAGTCTGTGTGTGTGTACGTAGGAGGTTTAGTGTAATAAATGCCTTACCGCAATCTTCCCTTTTTCTCTTCTTTTTTGTGGGACTTTAGGGCCGTGTCCCGAAAGTTAAAAGACTTAAAAGGGCCGTAAAAGTGGGGCCTTGCGTCACTTATGCTCTTGCTCATATTATGTTCCAGTCGTATTCTTCTTCCAGATCTGAGATAAGGTCAACTTCTCTTCAGAAGGGAGAGACGGCCGGCTCTTTCTTTTTATTACTTGTGCCTGTCTTGGTATTTATTTATTTTTTTATCTATTATTCATTTATTTTTATTTATTTACTTATTTACTTATTTATTTATTTATTTATCTATCTACCTATTTATCCACTTATCTATTTATCCACTTATATATTTATCTATTTATTTATCTATCTATCTATTTATTTATTCATACATTCATTTATTTTGCAAATTAAGGTCTTTCAACTTCCTTACGTTAAAAATCATTCCTCTTTCAGGCTTTAATTTTTTTTCAGTTAACTGAAAACCTCCATTTTAAATAAATGACTATATATCAGCTTGGATTCCAGCTTTCTAACATTAAAAATCATTAGCTTATGTGTAAGAGTTATTTTTACGGAGAGGCCAATGGCACGGGCAACCCAATGCCACTATCTATGTAGCCTAGTTAAAAATAAATAAATAAATGAATAAGTATGAAAAGAGATAGACTTAAAATGAGAGGTGGGAATTAACCACTCAGGAAGCAGCGAACCAGCCTCTCTCAAAGGATGAAAGGCCATAAGTCAACGAATGAAAAATATGAAAGTAATAATAATAAAAAAAAAATTACAGCTGTCTTCTTGACGCAAATCTCAAGGCTGGTTTCACCCGCGGAACCTCTCCAAGTTGCGTTTGATTCGGACATAATACCTCCCCCCCCCCCCTCCCCCTCAGGAAGCGTTCTATTGACATCAATCATGACGACGCGTTTTATTGGGACGATTCCCAAAGTTGAGTTTTATTGAGGATGAGTCTCATTTGGGTGCATTGCAGCCAATTCCCTTTGTACCCAAAATCTGGAGGAATTGAAAAGTGCCCGAGATCGCTTCCTGGGGCCTCACAGTCTTTGTCTTTTGTGAAGCTTCTTGCGCAAAGCGAACCCCTGGAGTATATAATAAGGTGCGTCCACACGGTCGAACAATGTCTGACGGGCAAACATTGTAACCAATTAACAATTGTCTGCCGGTCTTTGCCTTGTGAGCAGAGTAAAAGCAGTGGTATACAACCTCATCTGGTACCACTGTTTGTTGCCAGATCTACTTTAATCGTTTCAACGCTTATGACGTCATCCTGCTTCGCCTGTGATATGGTAACAAGGTTTGTCAGTCGGACATTGTTCAACCGTGTGGACGCACCTTACATAGGCTTTTCGTGTGTAGGCCTCTCGTAGTATCATCGTACGCATGCGCGCAGTGTCTATGGTTGCTTAGCACAGCTAAATAGGCAACGATAATAGAACCAACTGACATTTACAACATTTGTCCTCGATTTTTCATATCAGTAACAATACTTGTCTTATTTTTTAATTATGAGCGAATAATATTACCATAATTTCAATGATTATCTCAGAATGATATGACCATTCTTCCTAAATTAGAAACATTACCTGTCTTTTTTTTTCAAAAAATACAGCGGTATCTGTCTTTTTTTTTCACAAAATACAGCGGTTTTTGTTATATACCCTATTTATCCTCAAATATATCTAGTACCAATCTCCATTCTTTCCTGAAACATGTAGAATACATTATCTGTGCTTTTATTCCCATAAAATACAGTTTTCCTAAAATATATCGATATTAGTCTTCATTCTTCCCAAAACAAGCAGGAAAACGTTGTTTTTTTTACATTCCTTTTACCGAAAGCCGAGACTTCTTACTCCCTAAATAAAAAAAAAATGAACTCCATATCTGTTTAAATTATACAAAAGGAAATGAATATATATTCCCATCCCCCTCACAACACATCGCCTACGTTGCATGAGACAAGTGAGGAACGATGCAAACACTTAAAATGAAGAAGGAGAAGAGGAAGAAGAAGAAGAAAAACTGGACCAGGTTGCTCCCAGAGGCTGAGAGATCTCAGTTTTCCACTGTTGCTGTTTACTCTCCCTTTTCCTATTTCGGGCGAAAACAGAACTATTCTTAGTTAGTTCTGCTTAAAATAGAACTTGCTATTCATGCCTTGAATTATGTATATAGATATATATATATATATATATATATATATATATATATATATATAATATATATATATAATCGTCTAACTTTATTCACATTAAAGCATTTGGAGCCAGTGTTTATAGGGATGAGGTTGATAGGCCATAATTTGTGTTGTATGTATGTATGATATGTATATATATATATATATATATATATATATACTATATATATATATATATATATATACATATATATATATATATATATATATACATATATATATAGTCTATATATATATATATATATATATATATATATATATATATATATATTACATACATGTATGTATGTATTAGTATCTGATACATATACGGCAGCAAATGCATACGTAATTTATTTCTGTAATCTGCGGTACGCCGTTCGGTAAAGTACACGCGGGGCTTACGCCACGGGAGTAACCTCATTGGGGGCGCTGACCATCCCTGTTGCCATTTAACCATAGAAAAAGGAATTGCGTCTGCAAACTGAAGGATCGAAATTGTTCATAGTCTTTATTTATTTATTTATTTTGTTTTACTCAAAAGTTTTAGATCATCTTTGCTAAGTCTTCTTTTTTGGCATCTTAAAGTGACCCCGCGTATTAAGCCAGGTCATATATATATATATATATATATATATATATATATATATATATATATATATATATATATATACTTAATTTAATTTTTAACCTCTGAAGGTCACAAAGGCTGTAGAGTAATTTTAGAATCCCATCAGTTTCAGCTCCCCTCTATTTATCTTATCAATATCTCTATCGTTGTTTATTAACAAATACTACTCGTTTCTCAAAATTTTGTTGCTAATTTAAAATGCTCTCTCTCTCTCTCTCCTCTCTCTCTCTCTCTCTCTCGCTCTCTCTCTCTCTCTCTCTTCTCTCTCTCTTCTCTCTCTCTCTCTCCGTATATATATATATATATATATAAATATATATATAGTATATATTATATTATACGATATATATATATATATATATATATATAGAATATATACATATATAATATCATATATAGCTATTTATTTTTCTTAGTAAACGTGCTAGCTATTTATGAAATCATTAATGTTCCCACTGCTTGCTTGTTTGCGCGCGTCAAGCGGAACCCCTAACTGCGCAGAGAAGTTTCTTGTTATTCCCTGAGGCAATGCTCGTTTGATTTACTTATATTTTCCCATTAATTCTTTGATTCAATTTTTATTTTTTTATTTCTAAGATCTCTATTTTCCCAATAAATCACGACTCATTTTTCGGGTTCCCAAAGCACTTTATTTACTTGCATATCTTTCATTCATTTACTTTTTTGGTTTTTTTATATAATTGCAAATATAGTCTTTCTTTTATTTAGTTCATTTTTCTATATAATTGCATATCCAGTCTTTCATTTATTTACTTAATTTTTTTGTCTGTTTATTTTATTTATTCGCATATTCAGTCTTTCATTAATTTACTTATTAGTTTATTTCATTTAGTTGCATATCTAGTCCTTCACTTATTTACTTATTTGTCAACTTTTTTTTTTATTTACTTGCATATTCAGTCTTTCATTAATTTACCTATTTGTTTATTTCATTTACTTGCATATCTAGTCTTTCACTTATTTACTTGCTCGCTCATTTACTGTTTGTTTGTTTACCGGACTTATTTACGTATTTGTCTCCATTTTTTAAATTTTATTTACTTGCCTATTCAGTCTTTCACTAATTTACCCATTTGTTTATTTCATTTACCTGCATATCTAGTCTTTCACTTATTTACCTCCTCGCTCATTTATTGTTTGTTTGTTTGTTTATTTATTTACCGGCGCAAGCGAAGCGGAAGTACTGGCGCAAAGAGCAATTTCTATTTTCCCCCAAAAAAGGCGGCTCTCTCAGGCTCAATGGACCTCGTTATTGCCGCCCCTGTCGCTTTGCTGCTGACTGGAGGCTGTAGGCCGGCTACGAAGGAAAGTGGTCTGCACAGGGCCCCAGGCTCTCTGTGTGTGTGTGTGTGTGTGTGTGTGTGTGTGTGTGTGTGTGTGTGTGTGTGTGTGTGTGTGTGTGGTTATGGTACCTATTATTGTCGGCAACATTCAATGCTTCCGTAGGCTTTATTTCGATTTCACTCATTTTCCTCTTTTAGGTCTTTCCGTGGCCTTCCCATTTCTCTTTTTCTTCTTTCTCTCAACCTCTTTGTTCTCTTTTATCTTCCTGCAATTACTCACTCCCCGTGTTTAACTTCTTTTTATCTTCTGTAACTTTTTTCGAAAGAGCACCATATTCTTCGGAAGTTTGAATTTCAAGTCAATGGCCCCCTGTGGTCCTGTTCCATATGAAGAGGGTTCTATCTTCTGTATAATAATAATAATAATAATAATAATAATAATAATAATTAATAATAATAATAATAATAATAATAATAATAATAATAATAATAATAATAATAATACGTTTTTTTCCTTCTCCATTTCCTTTCTCGTGTATTGTCATCATTCCTCATCCTCTCTGGGTTCACAAATCTTGTAATAACTCAATACCACTTTTTCCCTTACGTCCTTTTTAGGATACCTGATTTCCTCTCTTTCCTGTCTCCATTATCCAAAGTTCTTTCTTTCCTTTCATCTTGGCCTTCTTCTGGTCTTCGTGTACCTCACGATCTCTCTCAGTCTACGAACCAGTTATAACAAGTCATGCAACCTTTTCCCCTGCAAGCTGCAGTTCTCAACGTGCAATTCTGCCTCTTGCGTGATCGCTAACCATTCAATTTGCAGTCTGTTTTCAGCTGACCTCGAAGTCTCAGCAATGGCAGTTAGGAGAGGGAATTATAGGTCGGTTATTATAGGTCATCCCGGCAACAGCTAGCCACTCTGTGCTTTGGGAAAAATCAGCCAGGAAAGGTCATGGAGGCAACAGTTGGCGTTTTACGACCGCCTATGATATGCGCTGTAGGAAGGCAAGGTTTTCATAGGTTTTCGTACGTTATCCAAGCTCTAGTTAAGTGTTCTTCAAGAAAAGGTCATTACAGGTCATCATGGGTCACCTCACCAACAGCTGGCGTTCTTCGACCCCCTATGACGTGCGCTGTAATAGAAAGGGTATCATAGGTCATTTCAGCTCCAGCTAGTGTTCTTCAGTGGCGTGGTCGGTATGGTTTTGAAGTATCAACTCGGTGGCCCTCAGTTTGATTCTCGGTCATTCCATTGAGGTGTGAGAGATGTGTATTTCTGGTGATAGAAGTTCACTCTCGACGTGGTTCGGAAGTCACGTAAAGCCGTTGGTCCCGTTGCTGAATAACCACTTAAAAACATACAAACAAACAATCAAGTCCTCTGTAGGGAGTGCGTCGCACCAGAAGATAAGGTCATTTTGGGTTAGTATGGATCGTTCTTCAAAACCTCTCTTCAAGGTGTATGCAGCGCCAGCAAGAGGTTAACCTCAACAACAGATGAATCATTCCGCTGATAAATGGCATTCGAACTTCTGTGGTTTGGTCTGCTCTGCAATAAGGTTGGCGAGGGAATAATAATAACAGCTTGTCATGGCGTCACCCAAGCACCAACTAGCGTTCTTCAAATCACCTCTATGATGTGTGCAGCACCATTATAGGTCATCATGTGTTATCCCGTCAACAGATGGCGTTCTTCGACCCTCTATGGTATGCGCAGTAACAGGAGGCAGCAGGAATTGTACGTTATCATAGGTCGATCCACCATCAGTTACCGTCTTCCTAATTATCTCTACGGTGTGCACAGTGAAAGCAAGAATAAGTCATTATAGGTTATCTAGGTCAACCTAGCAACAGATGACGTTCACTGAAGTTTATGGTGTGCGCAGTAACAGAAAGGAAAGGGTACATAGGTCCCCATGGGTCATCCCCAGATCTACTATGGTGTGCGCAGTAACAGGAGGGAGCAGGAAATCCGCGATATCATAGGTCATTCCAGCATCTGTTAGGGTTCTCAAAAGTAATCTTTACGGTGTGCGCAATGCAGGCAAGGAAAGGTCATTCCAGGGTCCTATCAGCAACAGACAACGATCTCGAAACTTCCCTTTATGGAATATTTTACACAGTCAGATGGTTTACCTCCTGCATTCGTCCTAAAAACCTCAAACTTAAAAAAAAAAAAAAAAAAAAAAAAAAGAACAATTTGTTAACGTGCCTCTGAAGAGTGACCGTGACCGGCGAGTCTCTGCAGCAACGAAGAAAAGGAATGATAGGTCATTATAGGTCATCCCTGCAACAGCCGGGGGTTCCTTCAAAGTCCGCTCCAATGTGGGCGAGAATATGCAAATCCTTCACGTCGGTGGAGGTCACTTGTTTTGAACCAACCGAGATTGGGTTGTTTTGAAGACACGGTTTTCGCATCTGTTTTCTTGCCCGAGATTTTTGTTTGCTTTTTTTCTTTTTTTTACACAGCCTCATCGAGATCTGCGTTCCTTGGGTCCAAATTGCGTATATGGTGATGTTATTTAGGTCAAAATGTGGTTCCTTGTGTTAGAGGAAAATACTCTCAATGTTTATTTTCTTTCATTTTTTTTTCTCCTGACGCGTATTTATGATGACCTATGGTCTTCACATTTAAGATTATTTGGGTCAAAGTTAGAGTTATTAGATTTAAAAATACAATATGTTATAATGCCCCTTAATCTGATATAATACAGGAAAGAACAATTCTTAAACGATATATATATATATATATATATATATATATTATATATATATATATATATATATATATATATATAACATATATCTATATATATATATATCTTTGTCAGTAACTTTTTTTATATCCTTTTTATTTAACATGTATGAATATTTAATGCCACAGTTTTTACATTTTTTAATACTTCCTTTATGTCTTACGTTTTCTAATTGCGAAGAACTATCTTCTGTTAAGTATGCTTCAATTTTAGTGAGAATTTTCGACCATTTTTGTTAGGATTATCAAATTATTTTCGACCATTATGTTACCAATTTTTCAATTATTTTCTGGCAAATTTGTAAAGAATTTTCTACTATTTTCAATGGCATCTGTTAACAACTTTCAATTATTTTCTGCCATTTTTTTATAACAATTTTCAATCACTTTCAAACATGTTAACATTTTTCAGTTTTGGGCCCATAAACATTCCTTACAACGTTTACAGTATGCCGTCCATGTTTGCTCTGATCTTTATTTGAACTGCCTATTGTAACTCCTCTGAAGTTCCATTATGTACCAATAATCAATACAGCTGTTTATGTTTATCTTTTCATTCTTCAAATGATATACATTGTTGTTACCACCTGTCTTGGCTTTCATGAAACTGGATGTTGACGAACACAAGTACACACGCACACACAAACACACACACAGAGCACAGTCACGACAACCCAATACAAATCACCTTATTGATTTGACCTTGTTTTCACTTATGAGAAGTGGATCAAAAGTAGGTTAAAAGCAAGTCAGTGTCCCGGATTATTTAGATGTTGTTGTTGTTAGCGAATGCAAATGTATCTATAGATTTTCCTATCGAGTTAAAATATGCTACACACGCATATTGTGTGTATGTGTGGTGTGTGTGTATATATATATATATATATATATATATATATATATATATATACATATATATATATATATACTTTCCTTCGTGGCTTTTACTTTTATTCATATATTCATCACGTTCCAAATTTCGTGATTTAGGTATACATACAACATACATACATACATACATACATACAACATACATACATTACATTACATTACCTATATAATTAGATAAAAGGATATCTTATATATATATATTTATAATTATATATATATGTATATATACAGTATCTATATACCATAAATATATCATATGCCGATAGACAGATATACAAATAACCTAGGAACTTCTGCATGCGTTTCAATGTCTTCACACACATATTGCACACGCTCGTCATTACAAAGCATTGATTCCGAAATGATGATAGAACGAGAAAACTCCAACTTTAGGTTGGGTTCAGGTCAGGTTCAGCTATAAGCAGAGTCAACAAGACTCATCTGTAGAGCACTGAGAGAGAGAGAGAGAGAGAGAGAGAGAGAGAGAGAGAGAGAGAGAGATGGGGGTGTCAAAGTCAAAGTGAAACCCTTGACTTCATTAAAAATTGTTATTACAGAGAGAGAGAGAGAGAGAGTCAGTTCTGACCTGATTCCTATTCAATTATTATTCTTGTCAATCTTTTTTTTTTTTTTTTTTTTTTTTTTTTTTGTTTTGCGTACTAGCCCCTTGCTAAATCTTTCAGTTTGGTTACTTGTTTTGCCAAGTTTTTTCCTAAGTTTGTATGTATTGTAAACACTGTAAATCAAGATTCTCTATTTGCAAGTTAAATTTCCAAAAGCCTTCAACACATTCCGCCATCTTATTTATCCATGATAGAGGTCCAGTTCAAATTCCGGTTTTCTTTCCAAAGAAAATAACCTTTTTGACTTAAAACTAAACTTCCATGTTTATTTCCACAAAACTCTTTGACTGAAATTTTTAATTTCTTTTCTCTTCCAACAAAAACTAACTCTTTGGTAAACAATTTAAATTCCTGTTTTATTCCCTACAAAGAAACTCCTTGACTAAAAATTTAAGTTCCTGATTTACTCCCTATGAAAAACTATTTGACTAAAAATTAAAATTCATGATTCATTTGCAAGAAAAATATTTGACTGAAAATTTAAATTCGTGTTGTATTTCCAAAGAAACTCTGAAAAATAAATTTTTTTATTTATTTCTTTATTTCAAAGGAAAAAAAACTCTGAGTGAAAATTCCAATTCCTGTTGTCTTTTGGAAGGAAAAAAAAAATCTTTGAAAATTAAAATTCTTGTTGCATTTTGAAGAAAAATCTCTGAAAATTCAATTCCTGTATTAGCTTTGAGGAGAGAACTCTGACTGAAATTTAAGTCTGATTCTATTTCCGAGAAAAAAAACTGACTTAAAATGAAAACTTTTTATCTCCGAAAAAAATAAAAATTCTTGTTTTATTCCCAAGAAAAATAAAAATTCTTGTTTGACTTCCAAGAAAGAAAAACTGATATCTAATTTCCAATCAACTACCGAAATTTCTCCCCCCACCCCCACCCCCCATTCCCCGCCCCAACCCCTTCACCTGACATTTATACAGCAGGTTTGGATAAAAAAAAACCGAAATTACCAAAGCACGAGCGAAAATGAAATCATAATGGGCGGTGTCTCGTAATGAAATACCAGGAAATGTAATAGCATAGTATCACTACATTCCCAGGAATCCCTTCGAACGTTATGAAATTAATTCATTTTAGTTATTTTTTTCTTTCTTTCATTTCCGAA
>NC_087207.1:67502461-67544961 GCF_015104395.2 Macrobrachium nipponense
TGGTCTAAGGCGCAGCACTGCAGTCCTGAGTTCCTGTCTTCCGCGGTTCGAGCCCACGAGACGACGAAGAACTTATAATCAACTAGGAAATTCCCTTTCGGTTAACATATGTGAAAATATATTATTTCCGAGGTAGAGCGAATTTGAAATTAAAGGACATTTGTAGCTTGACGCTTGTACATGAATCACGGTGACGTGATAAAATCTTTATATATATATATATATATATATATATATATATATATATATATATATATATATATATATATATATACACTATATTATACATGCTCGCGTGCGAAGACCTTTAAAACAATGCGGCCAGAGCAGCAGCAGCAGCTCCGTCTACCTAAAGATAAATGACACCCATCCCTGAAGCCTTAAGTCTTTTTTTTTTTTTTACTTGCCTCTTTTTCGAGTAAGGCACACGAGAAATGACTACATGGCACCTGTGTCCACCGCAGGTTGAGATCAAATCAGCACCTGCTGCTGGTTCTCTGGCCGTATTCCAGGAGTCTGTTGAGGAACGGCGCTGTCTTCTTTATTTTCAATTTTCTATTCGTTTGAATGATTTTGTTGGCTCAGTCTCGTTTCTGCTAGCTCAGTCTCGGGGATCATTTTATTTGCTGCATAGGAGGCAAGCAGTGATCGCTGTGGACTTCGAGACTTCGTATGTATTCCATTAACTTGAATGGCTGCTGGAATATTTATTTTATTTGTTCGTTTCCTTTAGTTTTCGTGAAATGCAGTGATCACTGCAGAATGAGATACTCTGGATAGATACCAATAACCTGAATGGCTGCTGGACTATTTATTTTATTTTATATATATTTGCTAATATCTGTTAAATGCTGTGACCACTTTAGTCTGAGAAACTCTGGACATATTCCATGAACTTGAAAGGCTGGATTTTGTTTTTATAGTATATAGTAATTCTTTCATCCATTTATAATTACACCCTTGACATCAGTATATGAATCAATTTATTCACTCCATTGCCCGTCAGTGAATATGGGAGCCCAATGAAAAAATTGAGAGGAAATGGAAAGAAGGCGATGACAAAATGAGAGGATATGCAAAGAACTCGATGAGAAAATGAGAGGAAATGCAAAGAACTCGATGTATGAGAAAATGAGAGGAAATGCAAAGAACTCAATGAGAAAATGAGAGGGACTGACTGTCTCTGTTAAGACGCTCTCACTTCAGGCGTTGACTAGGGCGGATTGCAGGTACTGAAATTAATTCTGCAGACGTTTACAAACTCTTCACTTTCAGATAAAAGCGTTGCATTATGTTTATTCATTCAACTTCACGACCGACTGCCAATATTGACAGTCTTGCAACTCAAGCCGTGAGGCGTTTATGATCACTTTACTCTTAAATGATTCATTGCATCAATTTCATTCTTCTGATCTGGTGTATTTTTTTGTCGCAAAAATCACGGATTCGGAATTTAAGAAGTGGGACATTTTTAAATTCATGAAGGTCTTGGTGTGTGTGTGTGTGTGTGTGTGTGTGTGTGTGTGTGTGCGACAACCATTTCATCCATAAAAATCGTCAAATAAAGGGTTAAAAAATATATTCCAAAAAGATTTTGGACCAGGCGGAATAGAACAAATTAAACACACTATGTCCGAAACCTACATTTGCAAACATATACATAAACAGATTTTCATTTAAATTTATATTGTTCCTCCAAGCCCTCACAATTAGCATTTTCTTTATCCGGGATGCGCTGTACAAACGAACTCCCTAATCCGGATTTAAATTTCTATCCCTTCTGTCTTGATCATTACGAAATTCGCACCCACTAATCATAATTGAGACGGAAGTCAACATAAATCATGGCTACCATTCCGAAATTTCACAGTCTGGTCCATGTTTTACCATAATGCATGCTAATTCAGCAGCGTTTGTATGCTAAATAATGTAAGACCAAGAGCGCTACCTTGTGGAACTCCTCTTGGGAAGTTTCATTTTTATTGCTGTTTCCATCATTCGTACAGGACTATAATTTCTTATAATTTCATTTTCAAGTGTTCTAAGCATGATAAGACGGAAGTTAAGCGCTAACTGTCAGCACCAATGAGATGAATTTCCAATTATTTACTCTAGGTACACAGACGACCCAAATCTCGAAGTAAATAACAATCTCAGGAAGAAAATGCTTAACAAAGCGTCTCTCCTTCCTTCCTTTTTTCACACCTTTCCTTCCTCTCTGACCTATGTCCCTATTGTGTGTCCTCCTACCTTCCTTGCCCATTTCCCCCGTGCCCCACTGCCCCATGACCAACCCTACAATAGCCCCCGGTCTCCCCTCTACCATAGTATAACCCCAAGTCTTCTCATACCCTAGTCCAGTCCCAGCCTCCACATGCCATAGTCCAGGATCCCCCTGGCCTCCTTCATCATACCCTGTCCGACCATCTGTGGGTCCAGGTGTGGGCAGGGGTCGACCGTGTAACAACATATAAGGGCCTGGCGACATTGAAGTGAAGGGAGAGCGGCCCGAACTGCTTCCTGTGATCCAGCACCCTATTTGGCACAGGACTTATTAAACCATCACGTCCGGACACTGCAAACCACCTCCTCCTCCTCCTCCTCCTCCTCCTCCTCCTCCTCCTCCTCCTCCTCCTCCTCCTTAAAGACCTCTGTAAGAGACCTCCATTACGAGAAGCAGAAATTAACTTCCTATACATCTATCTTTTTAAACAGATGCATATCTGTTACGTCTATTGACTTATCCGCTTTGACTGCTGCTACAAAAGATGAATGAACATTTGAATATTTTACGCTTGGAAGGGATTTTGAATGTTTATGTGACAGAGTGACATCTGTTCAGGACTTAACATTTACGATGTGTGCGGTGTGAGGGGATAAGAAGCCTCCAACTTCTTCGAAATAGCGAAGAAATAAAAAAGACAGGGTATAAGTTCATTTACTCCACCTTAAATGTAGTTTTACTTGTATTTACGTGCATAGAAATCTCCCAAGAGCTTTGTTACACTATAAAAATTTAACTAGCCAAGCTTCTTTCTGAAGTAGAAATTCTCTCTTCTCTCTCTCTCTCTCTCTCTCTCTCTCTCTCTCTCTCTCTCTTTCTGCGCGTACATGTGTGCGTGTGTTTGTACCCGGAACATTCACAGCTCGAATAAACGAAGTCCAACTATTTCTACCAAAAACGATACAAAATGACAGACAGAAATGTTACGTCACGCGAACGTCGTTTGACCAGCGAAATAATGATGGTCCTTCGCTCGTGACAGACTTCCATCGCAAAAAAAAAAAAAAAAAAAAAAAATCGCAAAAAAAAAAAAAAAAAAAAAAAGGGCACGTTGAAGGAACTGTATTTCTGTCATTGGCGTTTCTTCTCAGACCAATTCTCGGAAAACGAACGTACGAGAGAGAGAGAGAGAGAGGACTAAGTCCGACGAAAGTCCTCGACGAAAGCGTTTGTGTAACGTTTACCAGAATGAGAAAGATGACCATACTGGACATGATGACTAAATAGACATAGACACACACACACACACACACACACACGTCATCCCAGAAGGTGAGGTCTTCCAGGTCATAGGACATCTGGCTACAACCTCCCCCTTCCCCTTCCCCTTCCCCCTTCCGTCTCTGAATAAACTACACAGTTGCTATCACTGGCATCGAATGCCTCACCACCAACCCACTCCCCCTCTCCTACCCCACCCCTAGGGGTTGGTGGCGACCTTGCTTTTGCGGATGTTCGCAAAAATGATCAATGGTTGACCCCAGTCTTTAAGAAGCTCGCTCGCTACTCGTTCGTCCGCACCAGCATTATCATGGCAACGTTCCAGTACGGGGTTTCGTTCCAGGTAATTCATACTGGGAATCAGCTGGGCGGCATTATTTACGCGAGGACTGGGCGTTTTATTTATTTACTTTTTTATTTTTCGTTGTTGTTGACGCACACGGAACGCTCGCTGCTGCTGGTTTCGTCCAAGAATTGTTAATCAAGGCCGGTGTCCATTTAAGTTGATTGGTCGTTTCCTTAATGGTGTGGACAACACGACGGCGAAGACGAAGAAGAAGAAGAAGAAGAAGGAGACGGTGAGTGACTCATGCCGTCCCATTAACACACCGTGTGTTTCAGCGGGGACGAATCTCCTTGATTGCTCACTTCCTACCGAGGTCCTACCGAGGAGGCGCCTGAAAGTATGTTGTTACAGATGCTGTTGATGATCGTGATGCTGCGGCTTCATTCCCACTGAGGGAATTCCTTCCTCTTCACGGCACTGGCACTGCATCCTCGCCTTGCCATTCCCAGGAACCATTTTGTGGTTACAGAATCTTGGAACTGTTTCGCCGACTGACGAATCTTAAGAAAAACTCCTCGCTGATTTTTGAGAGCCATTCTGAAAAGCCATTTTGAAAAAAATGGAATCTTGGAATCCTACTGGTATAACCTTCCTGAGTCATTCGAGCCTATGCAATCGTGGAACTGTTGCGTCGACTTACGAGTCTCAAGAACCCTTTGGAATCTATCAAGCCAAACTCTTCGCTGATTCTTGAAAGCCATTTTGAAAAAAAAATTGGAATCTTGGAATTCTACTGACATAACTTTCCTGAGTCATTCGAGACTATGGAAACGTGGAACTGTTGCGTCGGCTTACGAGTCTTAAGAACCCTCTGGATTCTTGAAAGCCATTTCGGGAATATGCGATCTTGATATCCTATCATTGCTTGGCTTGCGGTTCCTCTGAATCATTCAAGACTACGGAATCGCGGAACTGTGCCAATGCCTTGAGATTTTATACCTATTTTGGAAATATGGAACCAAGGAACTGACATTTTAATTTGTCAATGTACACACTGGCTTTCGATTTTTGAATTTGTATTAATATTCAATATTTGCAAACATGCACGAATGAAAAAAACCACAGCGAAGTGAATAACATATAAAGATAAATAATAAAAAAAAACACGTCCATAACGTGAATAGAGAAAGCTGTATTGAACTGTTTATTGTAGGTATCATCGTACAAGGAAATAAACAGCTGATCGTAACCATCTGTCAAGAGGTCTAGTTGTGTTGTTAGCATTTGTCGAACTTTCACTTGTTAAAAAGAAAAAATAAGATAATGTGAATCGTAAAACCATCGGGAGTTATCAAATATGATGGGACACACTCAATTCTTCAAAATACTGACATCAATTATATTACACTATAATTTCGTGAAACGTCCAATCACGTTCATATTCTCAAGCAACAACTATTCTATGACATTATATTTGCGAGAAACAATAATCAAAATTTCTTCGTGTAGTAGTATATATATATATAGATATATATATATATATATATATATATATATATATATATATTGCCTAAAACGAGACCCCTAAACATTCCTTTCCTCTTATCAGAAGAAAATAAATTGTTTCAAGGTTTGAAGTCATATTTATTCATTCACTTTTTCCTTTTATTTTATGATTTTTTTTGGGGGAGGGGGGGACTTGGACATTTTTACCCACCGAGTCACAGTAATCATTTCCTTTTGTTGCCACAAAATAAAATCGTCAAGAAACAGCCACCTTCCTCTCACCCTTGACCCCCGGTTCAAGAGCAATGACATTATTTTCAAGAACTCTTAGAATGTGTTTTTAAATCTTTTAAAAGTCCTGGAATATTTATATCTCGATTCCAGGACAATACGACAGTTCGCCCATTCTCAGGACATATTTGGAAAGTCACCAACGACCTCTTTTCGTCCGCAGTGAATATTTTTGTACGACTAATGTCCTCATGTAGCCCATGCCCGACGATAACAAGATAGAGAGAGGAGAAGAAAATGATGCTACTTATAGATGCAAACGGATTTCATATCGGAAAAAAAAAAACTGACGCTTTAATATCTCCTGGCGATGTATATTAAAGCCTACTTGAGGACATGAGTGCAAAGACTATATATATATATATATATATATAATATATATATATATATATATATATTTATATACTATATATATATATATTATTATTATTATTATTATTATTATTATTATATTCTTTAACTCGTACTTTAATCACTAAATTGATGATGATCTTCAAGGACAAGGAACTTCCACATTAGCTGCTTCAGCACAGAACAGAAAGCTCATCTATACACACACACACACACACACACACACACACACACACACACACATATATATATATATATATATATATATATATATATATATATATATATATATATAATTTACATAAAAGCAGGGTTATTAAGCGGTCTGTGTCCTACCTCAGAATATCCTCCAAAAACGCAACTTTCGCCTTCATAAATATTTAAGGGACACTTACTCTTGGCCTTTGCTTCGGGTGGCGCCTCCTATCCGTCCAGGGGGGAGGAGGGGGGAGAGGGGGGATGGTGGCTTCGAAAGAATCGTTTCGGGGAAACATTAGACTAATACTTATTGTTGTGAGGTTGTGAACCCTACAAGGCCTGATGAGTAAGGAGAAGAGGTTAAGAGATGGAGGGGGGGAAGGGGTTACGAGATGGAGAAGGGGTGAGGGGAGGGGGGAGGGGTTTAGGGTCACGAGATTGAGAAGGGGTTAGGAGAGGGGGAGGGAGTTAGGAGAGGAGGGGATGTGGTTAAGGAGGGATGAAGGGGTTAAGGGAGGGGAAGGCATTAGGAAGAGGGAAAATGGGTTAGGAGAGGAGGAGGGGGAAGGGGTTAAGGAAAGGGTGAAGGGGTCGGGAGAGGGAAAATGGCAGGGGAAGGGGAAGGTAGGAAAGAGGTGGACCATCTGGTATAGCCGGTAGCGAGAGTGACTTGACGCTTCCCCCCAAAAAAATGTTAAAATAATATATCTTAAATATTAATTTATTATGAGTGAAGTCAATGAAGTGACTTTTTAAGGGGGAACAATATAGCTAAACTTGACTCGTTTATATATATTAATTGTATTCACATGGATCAAACTTTGCATTAGAATCTGAATTCGAACGGTTCGTTAAGAACGATAATTATGGTAACGCCATTGGATAATAATGATATCAACTTTTCGAAAAGATGTCCGGTTATTGATACATTTCAGAAAATACAAATTCCCGCAAAAAATGAAAAATAAATAAAAACTATAATTTCAGACGTTTTCCCCTTATAAAAAAAAACATAACACGATTATCCCTTTTCCTAAACGTGCTAAAATAACTAGAGAAATCGTCAGAAATAAATGCAACTGCAGTCATGGCGGGTGAGAGGGGGGGAGGGGGGGAGGGGGGGGATTTGAAAGCGGGATTGGGCGTGGGGGGGGAGTACGTACATGGCTTTCCTTGGACTCCTGTCTCATTATCCATTAGGGTTACGCCACGTGAGCTTTAAGGATTGCTTGTTCTGGCTTGGGGTCGATTCGGATTTTGGCAAGTCTTTATAATTACAGAATTCTGCCTTCCTGAGTTTAATCATCTCGAGGGATGTCAACTGGAGGTCTAGCATTTCCTTTCGCTAATTTCTCGTTGGTTGACTCACGGCTGTTCCTGAAACAGTTTCAGATTTACATGGCCTTCTATTGCAAACCGTAGCTCACAGATGGTTGAGTTGAATGGAAAATTTAGGCCAAAGGCCAAGCACTGGGACCTATGACGTCATTCAGCGCTGAAATGGAAATTGACAGCATAAAAGGTTTAAAAGGTGAAACAGGAGGAAAACCTCAAAGCAGTTGCACAATGAATCAAGTGTTAGGACAGGGTGGGAAGTAAGACGAAGAAAGAGTAGACGAAAGGAGGTGCAGTAAAAGGAACGTAAGTGGTTGCAGCTAGGGGCCGAAGGCACGCTGCTAAGAACCTAAAGTAATGCCTGCAGTGCACCGCATGAGGTGCACTGACGGCACTATCCCCCCTACAGGGTAGCTCACAGATGGAGTAGACCGAATACGAACTTGTTGAGAGTATCACAATTTTTCCTAGGTCCCAATATAGTATGTACTATGTATGTGTGTGTGTGTGTGTATATACATATATATTATATATTATATATATATATATGTATAAATATAATATATATATATATATATATATATATATATATATATATATATACATCGAGCTACAAATGTCATTTAATATCGAATTCTCTCTACCTCGGAATTAATATATTTTCATATATGTTAACAGAAGGGGAATTTCTTATCGACTAAATAATTCCCCTTCGGTTAACATAAATGAAAAAAATATTAATTCTGAGGTAGAGAATTTGATATTAAAGGACATTTGTACTTCGATGTATGTATGTAAATCACGGTAATGTGATATGACTCATATAAATATATATATATATATATATATATATATATATATATATATATATGTGTGTGTGTGTGTGTGTGTGTGTGTGTGTGTGTGTGTGTGTAAATATATACATTACATTGTGTCATTCTTGAGCTAAAAACAAAAAATTAAAGTATTTTATACGCAGCACAAGTAACGTCGCCCCGTTTTACTCAACGACTACATTCCCCCTCTATGAAACAGATATCATAACTGTAACGACACAGAACACAGACTGCAAACTTGTAGGACATCCACAAAAAGTGAGTAAAACAGTTGGTGCTTATTTTCTGAGAAGGAGATGAGTTAATCCCAGCTCATATAGCAGCATCTTCTTCTTAACGCTGTTTCACTCTGTATAAGCTAGTGCTGTGTCACAGATGATGTGTATGTATGTATGTCTGTATGTATGTATATATAAAACATACACACACAACACACATTTATTTATATACATAAATACATACAATTATATATATATATATATATATATATATATATATATATATATAATATATATATATATATATATATATAATATATATATATAGATAGATACATATAGAGAGAGAGAGAGAGAGAGAGAGAGAGACATAATATATATCATGACAAAATCTACCCCCGAAAGATACCTATACAATCCCACTTCCCCTAAATATGTCACCAATGACCGCGTACTCTACGAGTTCCAGGTATCATTTAGCAAATAGGAAACACTTTTCCTTTTTTCTCTCTCTCTTTTTTTTTTTAGTATCCGGACACCTCTTTTTTTTGTAGTTTTTTTTTTTTTTTTTTTATCTCGATAGCAGTCTGGGAATGCGGCGTGGCCCGAATGTTAAGTTTGTGGAAATATGCGAGCGGCGCTGTCACCCCTTCCGCATTGAAGCTGACATACCGGAGACCTGCTGGTTCAAGGGACGGTTCTCTCACTCACGTCAGAATCCCGTTTTCTTTGTTGACGGCAGACGACAGAAGAAGAAGAAAAAGGAGAGGAATATTAAGAGTACATATAAGCGAGGAACAAAATTGACAGGGCAAAAGCAAAGTAGGAAGAAGAAAAAAAAGAAGAAGAATATTACGAGGAATATCTAATCGAGGAAGAAAAATGACAAACAAGAGGAAGAAGAAGAAGAAAATTGACAGTGCAAAGGCAAGGTAGGAAGTATAAAAAAAGGGAGAAGAAGAATATTACGAGGATTATCTCAGCAAGGAAGAAAAAGGACAAAGAAGACAATGAAGGAGAAGGCGAGGAAGAATATCTAGGGAAAAAAATTGACAGGGCAAAGGCAAAGTAGGAAGAAGGAAAAAATGAGAAGACTATTACGAGGAATATCGAAGCGAGGAAGAAAAATGACAAAGAAGAAGAAGAAGAAGGCGAGGAAGAATATCTAGGCGAAGAAGAAAATTGACAAGGCAAGGGCTAAGTAAGAAGAAGAAGAATATAAAGAGATATATCTATGATGAAGACAAATGACTGGAGACACGACAGGAACAGATGAATAAATAAAATGAATGAATGAATAAACAGAGGAATGTATGAGCGAATAATCTAGTACTAAGTAAAAATAAACATTCCAAGACTGAAGAAGAAGAAGAAGAAGAAGAAGAAGAAGAGGGATCAAAACAAATAAGACGAAATCGGATTGCTTATTAAGTTAATGTGGCGGCGGATGGGACGGGCAACCAAAGTCCCGTGCCTAACCCAGGAAAAGAGAGGAGGTAAGTAAGGCCCCGCTACTTGAAAGAGGGATGGTTATAGACGCCAAGGACACTTAGACCAACAGAAACAAAGAAAGTCACAGTAACATCACGAATAAAAGAAAAAAAAAAAAAAAAGGAAAAGAAAGCAGTGCTTTCATCATCTTCAGTATCTTCATTGTTTTGGAGAAGAGTCTTCATGGGGGATGAGTGGGGTTGGGGGAATGGGTGTGTGTTGGCCCCAGGGTCTCCTCCAGGCTACAGGAGGGGGCAAAGAATGGGAGGTTCCATTGGCATGGATGGGGGTGTGCATCCCTATCCCTACCATTTACCGACCACCCCCCACCCCCACCCTTCTCCTTGGTCCGAACAAATGACACATCATATGCGCCCGTCTTTCAAGCATTGAAAAGAGTTGGGGGCGTCCTTGCAGAGTCGTTAAAAAAGGACTCTCAAGAGAGTCCACACTCGCCCTCACTTCCTATGCGAGTTGCTGTTGTTGTTGTATGGTGTTGTTCTTCTTATTATCATTATTATTATTATTAACCTATATAACTTTTTTCTCCTTCTTGTGTATTTAGGGAAAAATTTTGTTTTCCGGGGAATTTGGGATTTGGCTAGTGTCCTTTTTTTTTTTTTTTTTTTTTTTTTTTGGAAGCTATGTGGTCATACGAGATGAACAGCATTTAAAGCGTTACCTACCCGATTACCCTAAAATCATAAATAATATTTGATATATATATATATATATATATATATATATATATATATATATATATATATATGTGTGTGTAAATATATATACATACATATATCTATATATATTTTATACACTTTTATCAATTTATTTCACCATGAAAACGAAGGAGAAACAACAGGAGAAATGAGGAAATATATATACTTATAAGAGACAGAGCAGTGGGCCAGCAACGTCACCCCATTTGCTGAAAACCAGAAGAGTAGCACCTCTAGAGCCACCTCATCCCATTTTAAACCATATATAAATGTGTATATGGATGTGAAGGACCCCAATAATGTGCCCACCTTGTGCAATTTTTCAGCCAGATTTGGCAATTGGGTCTACCACCCACCAGTCCACCCAGCTGCCACCACCAGTCCCACCAGGCTGCCCACACCCACCAGTCCACCCAGCAGTATATGAGTAACAGGAGTCGGATAAGGTCAAGAAAAAACGGCTTGTGGCCAGCACCTTTACACCAAAAAAAAAAAAAAAAAAAAAAAAAAACAGTAAGTAATTTCCAGAAACCGGAAGGCTGCTGATATATCCTACTACAGCTCGTCCCCGCAAATAATCCTGTTCAGCTGATTATGCGAGGCGGGGATTATAATAGTCTATTAATAGCCGTCAACAAGTGTACCTCGTCGAAGTATCCTAATATGTCACCATGGGAAAGAACACTTTGGAATTTCCCCCTCTGCTTTTGTTCCCCATTATTTTCTTCCGTCCGCTCTTTTTCCTACTCTTGGGTATGGGGTTGATAAGGGCATTAAACATTGCCCTCCCCATCGGCTTCTCGGCTTTTAAATGATGCCCGAGTGAGCCAGCGAAGGTAGCACAGCAACCCGGTGATGCTACCATGCTTCCGTGATCTGACGGGTGCTAAAAAAAAAAAAAGTACTTGTGAACAACAGCTACCGTATTTATTTACATACCAAATGGAACGGATTTGGACATAGGGATGTGGTCCAGGGATTCGCCTTCCGACTCTTTTTTTTCTCTCTTTCAAACATCTTTTAAAGGACTCTTGGGATTTTCGTTTGTTTGTTTTCATTATCGTTTTGAGTCTTCGATTTTCCGCTAAGTTATTTTGGAGGCTGTCCAATGCAATCCCGCGTTTCTAAGTTTTATAATTATTTCCCGTTGTTTTCCATTTTTTGCTGGCCATTTTTTCAATTGATGATATTATAATTTTTTGGTTGGCCATTTTTTTCAATTGCAGGATGATTATAACTTTTTTGGCTGGGACCATTTTTTTTTTTTGTTTTTTCAGTTGATGATATTATGACTTTTTGGCTGGCCATTTTTTCAATTGATGATATTATAACCTTTTGGTTGGCCATTTTTTCAGTTGATGATATTATAACTTTTTGGCTGACCATTTTTTCAATTGATGATTATTATAACTTTTCGGCTGGACATTTTTTCAATTGATGATAGTATAACGTTTTGGTTGGCCATTTTTTTAATTGATAATATCCTAACTTTTTTGCTGATCATTTTTTCAATTGATGATGGTATAACTTTTTTGTTGGCCATTTTTTCAATTGATAATATCCTAACTTTTTTGGCTGGTCATTTTTTCAATTGATGATATTATAACAAACTTATCCCGACAATGGACCCCAAAAGTTTTATTTTTGCATTTAATGTTTCACTTCCGTCCATTTTGAATTTTCACTTCCCCCAAAAATAAGCCGCTTACAATTGTATTCATATACATTGCATTTCTTCTTTTTATTGCGTATATTTCAATTTACACCACCGATTACCACAACGCATTCGACCTTCAGCCCCTTCAAAATGTTTGAAATCTCTATTTTCATTCTTTTAATGACGCCACGATGTGATGACAACTTAGTGACTAATCCAACCTTCCGATTGCAAAAAAAAAAGGTAACACTTATTTTCACTTCGTCTTATTCTTATTCACTTCGTTTACTACTCGACCCTATACAGCCAACTGGGGTCCTTCCAGTTTACAGAATCTGAAAATTGCTACTTCACTCCGTAGCCAACTTCCGACTTTGAGCATATTTTTCTTATTTTCCATTTAATTTCCATTCTGGCCCGTAGCGTTCGAGCCACCTGTTGTTAACGGATGCAAGGTCCGCTGGGCCTAGTTCATTTGCAATTCCAAAATTCCATGGTCGTTTGGCGGGTTAAATGGGCCTTTTTGCATAATGGATACATACTAAACATGGGTGGGATTTTCTGGCTGGCTGTTCGTTTGTCTGAGCAGCTTCTGTTTGTCCGGGCTAAACGTTGTAATGTGTGTGTGTGTGTGTATTATATATCATATATATAAATTATATATATATGTGAGGGTGTGTGTTTATATATATATATATATATATATATATATATATATATATATATATATAATAATATATATATATATATATCACAATGGTATAAGCAACGAAGAAAGATAAACAACGGAGTAGCTGCAAGATCTTTCGACTCCACGTCCTTTACTAGTTTGTCTGCTAAGTAAAGGACGTTGAGTCGAAAGATCTTGCAGCTACTACGTTGTCTATCTTTCCTGCGTGGCTTTTAAATACCTTTATTTATGCATTCATCACGTTCCAAACTTTCGTGATTCAGTTGCATATATACACAATACATACATAACATACATACATACATATATATATATATATATATGAATATATATTTAATATATAAAATATAAACAAATACATGTATGTAGAAAAATAAAAAAAGTCGTTTCATTTAGCAAATGAAAACCTACAGAGGGAAGGAAGCCAAAGAACACAGTACTCGGGACACACACACAACACATATGCCGAAAACATCGTAATTTTGGAGATCCCAATTAGCAGTCCCTCAATATAGTCTAAAAACAAAAATTTATTTTAAAATGTACGTTAACCAGGAAATACCCATTATCTCTCTCTCTCTCTCTCTCTCTCTCTCTCTCTCTCGTCTCTTCTCTCTCTAATCTCAATATATTCTATAAAAATGCATTTTTAAAATGTTACGTTATCCAAGAAAGATCCATTCTCTCTCTCCTTCTCTCTCTCTCTCCTCTCTCTCTCTCTCTCTCTGTGTGTGTGTGTGTCTCTTTTGACTTTCAAGTCTGCTTCGACAGAATATTGTGATTGGTTCTGAAATTAATAAAAACTAACGAGAAATCTTACAATAACAAAAACATGTGACCATTGAATGTGCCTCAGGAACGTGGTTTCCGCATATTACTGTAACTCATGCTCTTTTTCCACGTCTATATAACTCGAGGAATCGAATTATTCTTGGTCTATGTCGCAATTTTACCTACCCCTTTCATTACTACACTAAAATGACATCCTTCCGAGCAAATTTTCAGTTCCGATGACCAGAAATACAGGCAGCATGACGTCCTATGAATAAATATTTTCAATTTCGATGTCCAAAAATATAGACAGATGACTCCCGTTAAAAAAAATATCAATTCTGATGTAAGGAATCAGACAGCCACGAGTTCCTTAAATAAATTAATTATTTTTCAATTCCGGCGTCCAAAAAAATCAACAAAAAAAAGCTGACGCACGTTAAAATATATCAATTCTGATGTCAAGAAATCAGACAGCATGACGTCCTATAAATAAATATTTTCAGTTCTTATGTCCACAAATGCTGACAGCAAGACGTCCTTTAAAAAAAAGGCACATTTTTTAATTTGAATCTCCAAAAAAAGAAATGCAGCAACCGCATGACGTCTTTTAAAACTTTTTTTTTTATTCTGATGTCCATAAATACGGGCGGCATGACTTTCTTTATAAAAAAAAAAACTAGTACCTAAAAATGTAGAGAGCACTATTTTTTTTTTCTCTCTCTCTCTCTCTCTCCCGGTGATACCGTGCTTAGCTTACAATGCATTCGTGACCTGCTGAAATGCCATGACATAATCTGTTAACATTAACGTTGGGCGCCATTAGTTTTTTGCACACCATTCCTATTAATGGACAGCATGAATTCCATATAAAAAAAACAGTATTGTAAATTTGATACAGTGGAATGGTGCAGAAGGAGGCGGAGAATATGTGTGTGTGTGGTGTGTGTATGTTGTTATTTAAATATATATATCAATAAAATAAATAAATATTATATATACATTAATATATATAGATATATATTATATATATTAATATATATATATAATAATATTAGTATAAATTTGCATGATATATAATTAACCGCCACACACACACACACACACATATATATATATATATACTTATATATATATATATATATATATATAGATATATATATATATATATATAATATGTATGTATGTACTATATAAATACTATATATGTGTGTGTGTGTGTGTGTGTGTGTGTGTGTGATGTGTATTTAAATGAGCGAAAAATATACAAATACACATAGCTTCATATTACAGTGTACCAAAGAGGTAAACCCTTCACATCAAACCATGTCTCTTTCCATGATAAAGCGAAGAAAACAGTTGAAATACAACCCAATACCTACGACGTTCATGAACGGTCCGCTATTCTTTTTTTTTTATCATGACTATTATATACTTAGCAATTAACGAACGGTAGTTCTTTATACATAACGAGTCAATGTGATCGTGGCTTTTTAAAAATAGATCCAAGTACTTTCATCTCTCTCTCTCTCTCTCTCTCTCCTCTCTCTCTCTCGTATCGTTATCGTTACTGTTACTGTTAACGCAATGCGCACGCGCCGTCCTGTTATATCCCGCTAAACGGAACATTAACCCACCCTCCACTCCATCCCCCCCAACCCCCCAACCCCCTGGAAAACCTGAACTAAAAACTGACGGAGTGAAGAGAGACATTGATGTTGATTTATTGACCAAAAACATTCGCGTTATAGAAAGATATTTCGTTCTATATTTTTTCTTAAAACAAACGACAATTCCACGGGCAAGCTAATACCCATTTTCTAGCCCATTTCTGAAGAGTAGGGGTGGGGGTGGGTGGGGGGGGGGGGGGGGTGGGGGGGGGGGGGGGGGGGGGGGGGGGGGGGGGGAGAAAGGGTTGGGGGGGTAACAAAAGAGCCTCCTAATAATGGAGGAAGCGTGATTTGATAGACATATGCACGATCACAGGTGCATAAACCAAAATAATATATAAATAATAAATATAAAACATTATATATTATATTTAATATATATATATATTATATTATATGATATAATCGTTATTACTTATCATATGCGTTTTTATACATATGTAAGCTCTGCATACACATCTGTCCCGAAGTGCTGTAGCTGTTTTTTAAACCATAACTAAATGATTAATCTATTAAGTAACAGCTAAGACAACGAATACCAAGATACATTTAGTTTCATTTAATTCAATGTTTATGATAATTATTATTCATCATTTCATAAAGAATATTTACAGTGACTTGACTTTAATATTCCTTATTATAATTATAAAATAATAATTTTCGTTACAAAAACATCAATTTCGAAAATATGTTCTTCAACTGGGTCCGATTAAAAAAATAACGTTTTTTTAAGGCAAAAATGTCGGAAAATAATGGCATTGTCTGAGATTGGAGTTTACAGGAATATATGGCAGCTTGTCTATTGATGGTAAATTTTTTTTATCGACTTTGGCAGAGAAATTATGAAAAGTGTCATATTTTTTAATTTCGCAGAAAACAATGCTTTCAGTGAATCGAGATGACGGAAAAATCAAGAAATGTAACGACGATTCCTTATACGACAGCTTACGAAAAAATATAATGTATTACATTCAAGGTCATGGGAAAATAATTAGAAAAAAAAACACCTTCCGCGAATTTCACAAAAAGGCATCTTACTTAAATTGAAGTTAACTGAAAAAAGAATTAAAATTCGCCTTAAGTTATCGGAAAAAGAATGAAAATTCTCCTTCAGTCATCGGAAAAAGAATGAAAATTCGCCTTAAGTATCGGAAAAAGAATGAAAACAATCGGAAAAGAGATTGAAAATTCGCCTTATGTTATCGGAAAACGAATGAAAATTATCGGAAAAGGAATGAAAATTCGCCCTAAGTTATCGGAAAAAGAATGAAAATTATCGGAAAAATTGAAAATTCGCCTTCTATCACTGACGATGAAAAATACATAATTATGAATTCCCTGAAAGACCTCAGGATCGGAGCCACTCCGAGTGAACTCAGCTCCCAACACACGAGGGAGACAGCGGAAGGAAGAAGACGGACATCATCCCCGACACCCTTCCATCCACCCTCGAAAACGACTGCCGAACAGTCAGTCAGTCCGTAAAAGTGAGAGTAAATCCGGCAGACGGGAATGTTAATGTGTGGTCTTCTAATTTGGGGAAGTTTAACCCCCTCGAATAAGGAGGTGTTAGAGGCATCTCATTTGATTCTAATTATGCTGATTTTATGGACACTGCTCGCATATGGGGGAGCTGTGGCGGACGATTTCCCCATAGAGACTGTCCGTGTGCGTGTGTGTGTGTGTTCGTACGTGCGTGTGTCCGTGAGCGTCTTATTACATATGCTGGACGTGTCCGGTGAATCCCCAATATGGAGCGAGCAGGGACTTGCGTGTTTGTGGAGGGCCTGTCTCTCTCTCTCTCTCTCTCTCTCTCTATGGAGTTCTACACTGAGTTCACAGCGTTGCATGCGGGAAACAACTATAGAAAGGATGTGAAAAAAAACATACATTCCTACGAAATGGATGTAAAAAAAAAACTGCCCAGACTTCAAGACAACCAACCGCTCAGGGTGGGGGGTCAGGTGGTCGAGGAAGGCAGGCAGGCAGTAGGGGTGACGACCTTGCTGCCAGGCCTATATACATATAAACACCTTATGGCACACCAGGTGTGGAGGTCATTCGTTTTTGAGGGATTTCGTGGGGAAGGTGGGGTAGGGGTAGGGGTAGGGGTGGAGTGAGGGCTGGGGGCATAGGGGTCTGCTGCAGATGTTTACCTACTTATTTACATTGGAGGACTTTTTTTTCCTCTCTCTCTCTCTCTCTCTCTCTCTCTCTCTCTCTCTCTCTCATTATTCTCGTGAATATTTAATGTTGCGTCTCACTTCCTGTAATAGTGATTCGCCTGATGTCTAAGGCTGGAATGTGTGAGATACTTTATTATGGATATCTATTTAAATATCCATATATATATATATATATATATATATATATATATATATATATAATATATATATATATATAATATAATATATTATATATTTGAGCATATATAGTACTTATATACATACAAATACATATATACATATAATTTATATTATATGAGCATATTATCGTTACATTATATATATATAAATATATATACAATATATGATATATATGACTCTATATATATATATATATATATATATATATATATATATATATATATATATCTATATCTATTCTATATATATATATATATATATATAGATATATATATATATTATATATATATAGATATATATATATAGATATATATATATATATCTATATATATATAGATATATATATATAGATATATATATATAGATATATATATATATATATATATATATATATATATATATATAATATAAGTGTGAGCATGCATAGACGTCCCAATCCCCTCTTACCCAATTATAAAACACGACGAGTATGTAAATTGAGGACCTGTCAAGAAATAATGATAAAACTTGGCGGGGAGGAGGCGGTTATAAATCTGTGTATATGCGCAAGAAAATACACACCTATAGGGAAACAAGTGCGTATACACATGCATGTAGGTGTTGCAATGTCATACTGTACTTTTGTACGAGTTTTGCACGCACGAATGGTATATTTTCTATAGCCACCGATTCTAGTCAACAAAGTTAAGAGAGAAAAAAAAAGGTAAAAAAAAAGATAACTCCAATTCCTGAAGAGAAAATTTTTTTTGGGAAAAAAAAAAAGAAAAAAAAAGCTATTCGTTTTAGTCCCAAACAGGGGAAAACTCTCCATGGACAAGTAGCCATAAGACTTTCTTATTATTATTATTATTATTATTATTATTATTGATTATTATTATTATTATTATTATTATTATTATTAAACACGAACAAAGGACAAGAACTGGCCCAGCAAATTTCCACATAATAAAATGCCAATATAAAAAAAGAAAGTTAAATTTATTTTAAAAAACGAGCAAAATCGTTTGCATGACTAACAAATAATTAACAAACAACCAGTTACTGAAATGAAGAAACAACCCATAACGAAAAAACAGAAAATGGAAAGGAAAGAAGGAAATCGTGCTTGACAGCCCCTCCAAGCAAAGGGGTCTCATTCCAGAAAACGACGAAGAAAAGTTGTTCTCCGAAGTGGGAATCCGTTCCAATAGACTTCTACGATCTCCCCGGAGTCTGCGCAGTCAGTGTTCGTGCATATGACCAGTTCTGTCGGCGCCCGATCGACGGATGAAAGTGAAATTCCGTGGGAAAAAAAAAAAAAAAAAAAAAAAAAAAAAAAAAAAAAAAAAAAAAGGAAAAGTGTTGACTTGATGTCAGTTAGATCCGCGGCTTTCTTGGAAGATTTCTGGAAACTTGAATATAGAATTTAGGCCAAAAGCCCAGCACTGAGACCTATGAGGTCAATCAGTGCTGAAATTGAAAATGACAGTAAAAGTAAAGTGAAATTCCGTGAAAAAAAGGAAAAGTGTTGAGACTTGATGTCAGTCAGATCTGCGGCTTTCTTAGAAAATTCCGCTAGCTGGCAATATGGCTTTCTGGAATCTTGAATGTAGAATTTAGGCCAAAGGCCCAGCACTGGGACCTATGAGGTCATTCAGTGCTGAAACGGAAAAAGACAGTAAAAGTTTGAAATGTGTTAAAAGAGGAAAACCTCACAGTTGCACTATGAATCAATTGTTAGGAGAGGAAGGAAAGTCAGACGGAAGAGAGAGAATAGGAAAGGAGGTAGAGTAAAAGGAACGAAAGGGGGTTGCAGGTAAGGGCCGAAGGGACGCTGCAGAGAACCTTAAGTAATGCCTACAGTACACCGCACGGAGGTTTCTCATTAGGGAAAGGTATTAGTTTGGTAAATATGACTACAGTTCAGAGTAAAGGTTCTCATAGCAGAGACAAAAGAATTACAGTTTCTGGACTCTTCGAAAGTAATGCCAGACAAGGCTCTCTCTCTCTCTCTCTCTCTCTCTCTCTCTCTCTCTCAAAGGATGGGAGGGGCGGGGGGGCTGGTTATGGTTTCTCTCATCTTCTGTAATTTCTTTCAAATGAACAACATATTCTTTGGAAGCTTGAATTTCAAGCCAATGGCCCCTTTAGGCCTGTTCCAAGTGATTAGAGGAGCGCCTCAGTGGCGTGGTTGGTTTGGTGTTTGCTTCTCACCTCGGTGGTCGCGGGTTCGATTCTCGGCCATTCCATTAAGGAGTGAGAGATGTGTATTTCTGGTGATAGAAGTTCACTCTCGACGTGGTTCGGAAGTCACGTAAAGCAGTTGGTCCCGTTGCTAAATAACCACTGGTTCCATGCAACGTAAAAACACCATACAAACAAACCAAGTGACTAGAGTTCATTTTCAGTAATAATAATAATAATAACAGAACCAATGAAACATATTAAAGTTTAAGATTATTTCGGAAATTTTGATAAGTTATTTTTGGTTATGACTTGTCCCCTACCCTCTCGATTACGGGATACGTTTTTCATATTGCAATATATATAAACAATAATTAAATTATTTATCTAGTCACAATCTACGTTTTCTGCCACCAGCGTGCCACCCCCACTAGACTCCTACGATCACCCATCCCAATATAAACAATAACCAATGTTCTTATGGGGTGGAAACCCTTCCAACTACTGACCAGACCCAATTTTGCTACGGATGACGACCCATCCAAGTAATGACCTAACCCAATTCTACTACGGATGATGACCTATCCCAGTACAGACCAGCCCCAACTTCGCTACTAGGTCTGAACTGTACTTGGATAGTTCACTCACTATCTGTAGCAAAACTGGCTCAGGTCATTGCTCAGATGGGTTATCATCCATACTGACCTGACCCAGTTTTCCCATGGGTGATGACCTAAAAGAAAATTGAGTTAGGTCAGTTCAGCATGACGACCCATCCAAGAGCAGACCAGACGCTATTTACTGCCAGTGGCGGTCACCCATCCAAGTAGCGACCACACCTAAAGCTCGAACCTGACACTGGACGGCGTTTGGTGAAAGTGATCTTTCTTTCGTTCTCAGACGACATCAAGCAACGCGTCGCTGACATGAGTTGATTGATTATTCACACGCAGGCAATGCATGATTCAACTTTCGCCTGTCTGCAATTCATGTTGATTCCGTGAGTCATTCGGAAGACAGTACGGATTATGAAGATCCCGTGAAGGCATTCCTCCCTCTCTCTCTCTCTCTCTCTCTCTCTCTCTCTCTCTCTCTCTCTCTCTCTCTCTCTTCGTCATATTATTATTATTATTATTATTATTATTATTATTATTATTAGTTATTATTATTTTATTATATTTAACCGTACAAACATTCAAATAGATCGAATTTGTATAAAACATCACGAAAACTTAATAAAATAATAACTAACATCAAAACGAATAGAGGTAAAGTTAAGGACTCTAGGGGTATAAGATGAATGTTCTTTCTCTTCTCTCTCTCTCTCTCTCTCTCCTCATCATCTCTCTCTCTACTCTCTCTCTCTCTCTCTCTCTCCTCTCTCTCATATAAGATGCTCTCCTAAATACGAAAAAACATTAACACAATATATACAGACTCACTCTCCCCAATTCCTATGACATTTCTCTCTCTCTCTCTCTCTCTCTCTCTCTTTACTTCTACATCTCCCTTTAACGCAGGTAAAGGCGCTCTTTCTCTCCAACGCACAGACACACACACACACACACACACACACACGCAACTCCCCTCTCCATGTGGTTTATTTACCTTCTGCAATATCGATCGTTGCGTATGGGAGATTCCATTCTTTACTATGACTCACATATCCCCCCAATTCCCCATCCCCTACCCTCACCTCTCCTCTACCCTAAACCGACCCACAACCCCTTTCTCCATTTAATGATATAAGCCCTTTACCAAATATACTTCGGGAACTCTGCTGAATAATGACGAGTGTTTTCGCTCCGGTATTCCTGCTTTTTCCGCGACGCGTACGATACCCGTATCTAGTAGGTATATTCCAGTTCTACGCTATTTCCATGTTTAGTTAACTTTCCGTTTTAAGTGACCGGTATTCTTTATCCCGGTATTTCTGTCTTAATCCGATTTCACTTTCCCTATAATAACGACAATTAATATTATTATTTTTTTTTTCTTTTTTGCCCTATCACAGTCCTCTAATTCGACTGGGTGGAATTTATAGTGTGGGGTTGCATCCTGCCTCCTTAGGAGTCCATCACTCTTCTTACTATGTGCGCCGTTTCTAGGATCACACTCTTCTGATTATTATTATTATTATTATTATTATTATTATTATTATTATTATTATTTATTTGGGAAAATGGGAAAAACTCTCTACCACGAGAGTATATATATAATGTTCTAAGGGGTCCAAAATAATGAAAAAAAATTAATAGTTCCTGTTTTTAAATTATACACTAACTATTAATTTTTTTTCATTATTTTGGACCCCTTGGAGCATTATTATTTTATTATTATTATTATTTTATATTATTATTAATTATTATTATTATTATTATTATTATTATTATTATTATTATTATTATTATTATTATATCTCAGAATTTCACTTTCCCTATAATAGCAATTATTATTATTTTTTTTTTTTTTTGCTCTATCACAGTCCTCCAATTCGGCTGGGTGGTATTTATAGTGTGGGGTTCCGGGTTGCATCCTGCCTCCTTAGGAGTCCATCACTTTTCTTACTATGTGTGCCGTTTCTAGGATCACACTCTTCTGCATTAGTCCTGGAGCTACTTCAGCCTCTAGTTTTTCCAGATTCCTTTTCAGGGATCTTGGGATCGTGCCTAGTGCTCCTATGATTATGGGTACGATTTCCACTGGCATATCCCTTATCCTTCTTATTTCTATTTTCAGATCTTGATACTTATCCATTTTTTCCCTCTCTTTCTCTTCAACTCTGGTGTCCCTTGGTATTGCGACATCAATGAGTGATACTTTCTTCTTGACTTTGTCAATCAACGTCACGTCTGGTCTGTTTGCACGTATCACCCTATCCGTTCTGATACCATAGTCCCAGAGGATCTTTGCCTGATAGTTTTCTATCACTCCTTCAGGTTGGTGCTCGTACCACTTATTACTGCAAGGTAGCTGATGTTTCTTGCACAGGCTCCAGTGGAGGGCTTTTGCCACTGAATCATGCCTCTTTTGTACTGGTTCTGTGCAAGTGCCGGGCATTCACTTGCTATGTGGTTTATGGTTTCATTTTTCGTATTGCACTTCCTACATATGGGAGAGATGTTATTTCCGTCTATCGTTCGTTGAACATATCTGGTTCTTAGGGCCTGATCTTGTGCCGCTGTTATCATTCCTCCAGCCAATCACGTTATTATTATTATTATTATTATTATTATTATTATTATTAATTATTATTATTATTATTATTATATCTCAGAAGACGACCCTCTCTCAAACACACTTCACTAAATGCAATGGCCGTCTGGATGCCGTGAGTTTGTATAGTATAGATTTTTTTTAATCTCTCGAATGAGTCTCTTTGTAGCAGCGGGTAAATCATACAGCAGCTGTCCAAAATTCAATTATTCTTCTTGGTTACTGACGCCGCAATAAAATTAAAAAGAAAACTAAAAAATTTTTAAGTTTGAAAAGAACTAAAAGAAAAATGAAAATCTTTAAGTTTGAAAAGAACTTCATATAAAAATATCTGAAAATATATTTCTATATGAAACTCATTTTAAACTTATTTATTCATTCCCTGACATTTCGGTAGGACTTTTTTTAAATTCAACTTTAATTCAAATTAACTACTAGATTTAAAATAAACTGCACAACTCAATCTGTCGCGGTCCCCACTAAAAGAAAAAATGATATGCATTATAAAAGTGTGACCAACTAACTTCTCAATAAAGGCGATGTTTGTTGATAGCTCCAATTATTTCCTGCCAATGTAGCAGTTATTTTTCTTCTTTTTTGTTTAGGAGGGTAGGAGGGGAGTTTCATGATAGTCTGCCACTCTGTTCGAAACTGCTAAGGGAGTTAACATCTTTTTTACCGTATTCCCCCTTTTTAAATAATAATAATTAATAATAACTAATAATAATAAATAATAATAATAATAATAATAATAATAATAATAATAATAATAATCTAGTAACTTGCATTTTAAACTTATGGTCAAAACTCCCAAATTTGGATAATTTTCTTACTGTATATATATATATATATATATATATATGTGTGTGTGTGTGTGTGTGTGTGTGTAAATATATATATATATATATATATATATATATATTATATATATATATGTGTGTGTGTGTGTGTGTGTGTGTGTGTAAATATATATATATATATATATATATATATAATATATATATATATATATTGTGTGTGTGTGTGTGTGTGTGTGTAAACTATATATATATATATATATATATATATATATATATATATATATACATATTAAGAAAATGATACAGTTTTAGAGTTGTTTTTTACTAGGAGTTAATATATATATATATATATATATATATATATATATATATATGAGAGAGAGAGAGAGTGAGAGAGAGAGAGAGAGAATGGGTCTTGACCCCGAGGAAGTGAGGAGGAGCCCGCCCCTTACAGAATGGAAGATTGTGTCGGGGGTGGGGGGGGGGGAGGGAAACGTGAGGGAATTTAAACAATGGTCGTATTCAGGAGCTGCTCTCAGTGTACCATTACTATAGTTCCTGGTCAGAATAAAACAAAAAACAAACAAACAAAATCTAACCTAGGCGAATTCTTATTCTAACATTCGCAAGATGATATCTAGGGTACGATATCAGGTTAGGTAGGCGTATAGGTCTTTCATAAGTTACTATAATAATAATAATAATAATAATAATAAAATAATAATAATAATAATAATAATAATGATTATAACCTTTACAATATTAATAAAAGTAACAATAAAAATAAAGCACACTAATAAATGGTATAATAACAACCATAATAATAACTGTTGTGATTGCTTGAACAAGTTTGCAAGATTTCTCTCTCTCTCTCTCTCTCTCTCTCTCTCTCTCTCCTCTCTCTCTCTCTCTCTCTCAAAATAACGTTAATAATAAAAGTAACAATCATAATAAATCAGACTGATAAACTATAAACAATCACAATAACAATTGCCATTATTTCTTGAGTATGCGTGCTGACACTCTCTCTCTCTCTCTCTCTCTCTCTCTCTCTCTCTCTCTCTCTCTCTCTCTCTCTCTCTCTCTGACACACAAGCGTTCTAAGTTCATTCAAATGTCTCAAGTCTTGTAGTGGTTCTGTCTGGTATATATTCTTCGTGACAGCGCTTGATTAACTGACAGACAGCTTTTAAGAACAGGGGGACAAGAAGATCAAACTGCCTTCACACTGGTTTGTCTCTACGTCAAAGAAATTGCAAAACCGAAAGGGTGTACTATTATTATTCAAAGGGATCGAGAGTTTTACACTGTCCAGTTTGAGAACTGTTAAAGGTAGCCCGAGAGGTTGATGCGTGTACAATGTTTTACCGATACGATTTGAAGGGCGTAGAGGAAAATCGCTGGTAAAAATGACTGCATGTATATATATATATATATATATATATATATATATATATATATATATATATATATATATATATATATATATATATATACAGGAAAGGTGAATGGAGAGATCTTGGATGGACACTGAGTTTTCATCTTCATTTCAAGACCTGATCACAGTAACTGCAAAGATTTATATATATATATATATATATATATATATATATATATATATATATTATATATATATATATATATACATAAATACACAAGGACATCTTGCCAACAGATGTTTCACCGGTGCATATAATTAAAGATGACGCATTAAGAAATCGAGAGAGAGAGAGTGCGGACAACGTCAACAATAGAAGCGTCTGTTTATCGCGCGGTTTCATCTCACTTTCCCATTCCCTTTTTCGTACTTATTTATGAGCAGCATTTTGCACATAGAATAACTCCTTTCGAAGACTAAATATGGCATGGAAGGTGACTCAACTAGGAACTCCACTCAAGGCGGAAGGATATCCTCCTCCTCCTCCTCCTCCTCCTCCTCCTCCTCCTCCTCCTTAACCGTGCCAGCAGGTTGAGCAAAGAAGATGAGAAGACTGCAAATGATTCGCGTCAGTCAGAGATACCCTAATGGACGCCACCAGGCTAATTCGCTTGCAGACAAGCGACTCTTTCACACCTTCTTGTCACCCGTGGCCTTCCACGGCGGCGCCTTCGGACACTGGGCGCTCCTTCGAGGAGAAGGAACGAGGAAGGCGGCGCCCGTGGCCACCCGAGGAGGAAGTGACCTGAGAGGAGCGTCTGTTCTGCTCGAAGGGAACGGGACACCTTGCGAGAGGCCGCGGGCGGGAATTCCTTGATGATCAAGCGGCTTCTGTTGTGAGAGGTCGCGCTGGGTAATTATAGTATATACATTTTCGACGTCATGAACCCAGAGGCATCAATCTCGTAGCTGCACTTCCTCGTCCTTGGCGACGCCAAAGATGCGCTCGAGGAGAAGGACGACTTTGTTTGCGTCTGCTGGAGGCTGAAGGAATGTTTTGGTTTTGAGAGCCAGGAAAACTTTCTGTGGATCGAGGAGTGGTCTGACAGTCAAGATAACTCTGCTCTATGAAAGCCTTCGTTGTTTCAGCACGTTGCATTATTAATTAAGCCATGTCCCGACCCGGTTCATGGCAACTTTTTACACATATTAAAACTGAAAATGACTTACAGGTCAAGAAACGCATTGAATAAAATCTTTAAAAGTTCTGTCGTCTGACTTACCCGTTCCTCGAGCCCCTTTGAATAGGAAATCCCTTTAAAATGTAAAAAGGGCTCACAACGTATCACCTTGTTTTCGAAAACGCTCATATCTCCGCCTCTCCCCCCAACCCCCCGCAAACCACCACCCAGGCGCCATCAGGTCCGACGTCCGTACGCCGTCAGGAGGAGGAGGAGGAGGAGGAGGAAGCTGCAAAGGGTTGACTCATGAAAATTCATGGCCGGGGTTAGGTAAGCGTCGATGTAAATGGGTTGATGTTCCTTCAAGAACTTTCTTTCTCTCCTTATTTATTTATCTATTTTTATTTATTTTCTTTTTTAATCATTCTCGAAGGACAGACATCCGACACCTCGAGAAAGTAGAGAATACAGCACCTGACGGTTTCAGAAATCAATGTTGAGTGTCTGGGGTCTGTTGCAATCCTCTGAGCTAGACTGGCGCCTAAATCAATCAGGCTATCAACAGCAATAGTACGGCTTCGAACCGCCTTTTCGTAGATAGACCTCATCTTTTTCTAGGACGTGGTGGAGATAGAAAGTTAGGTTTTTTTTTTCATTAACATTCAGCTTTCGTCTAACTGAACGCTCAGAATTAACGATGACACTATACACGGTTTTATTATTCATGATTTCTGTCTAACTCGATAAATTGACCAGATTCAAAAATTGGTTGTTAATTACGTATGAATTTTCAATAATTATTAGTACAACAGAATGATTTTATGTCCAAGTATCCCTTAAACCTTCACATACATACATGCACAATATATACATATTTCTATATGTATATATATATATATATATATATATGTGAGTGTGTGTGTGTGTGTGTGTGTGTGTGTGTGTGTGTGTGTGTGTGTGTGTGTGTGTGTGTTATTATAAAGTACAGGCCATATTCATCTAAATTACAGAAAATTATATGAGCAACTTACAACAGATGATAAAATACGCAGACATTATAATACAAAAAACAATGCTTTTCGTATCACAAACGCAGATATGCAATATATCGTACCAAAAGGACTCATGGCTATTGAATTCCTAGTAGTGTAGAAGCTCTTTAATATTGTACTCAAGAGAGAATTGGAAAATGCAGTTGTCAAGAGAGCTTCTGACGTTCTTTCTCATTGCATCCAGCTATGTTTAGGTCAAAAGATATATCCGTAAAAGGATATGCAAGGTTTCCATTTATATTTGCTAAGTATTTGCATCTGACGAGAGAGAGAGGGGGGAATTTTTGGCATCTAGTATAGGGGACTTTGATTCCTGCAGTCATTACAACCTTCTATCGTTGGTATAAAACTTAAAATATTAAAATGATACTTTACATAGCGATAGTGTTAAGGAGAGAGAGAGAGAGAGAGAGAGAGAGAGAGAGAGAGAGAGAGGAATTTTTGATAACTACAGCTGGGCTTTGATCCCAATTGTCACTGCAAACTTCAATCAATTATCTCAATTCAAAATATTCATGTAATACTTTACGTAGCGACAGTGTCAAGCGAGAGAGAGAGAGAGAGAGACGAGAGAGAGAGAGAGAGAGAGAGAGAGAGAGAGAGAGAGACTGATTCTGAAAGCTATAGCCGGACTCTGATGTCTATTGTCACTGGGACCTTCAAACAATCAAAATAAAAAATCCTACCGACGCTTCCATCCGGTTTGGCTTAGTATGCCTGTCTATAACTTTTCACACACAAGTCCATATATTTCACACAACAGGAAATGTATCTTCTCCTTGGGTTTATGGCAAACTTACTCTGTCGTTGTGATCTGCTAGAATAATTCCAGTAGTTGTGTGCAAGCGCACGTTCTGTACCGTGCGATATGCAAATACCAGTACTCCTTCCCTAACGCCTTCAAACAGAGTTCTTTTATATCTATGTGCGTAAAGCTCTGCATGCAGATGCGTCATTCACATAAGCCACAAGCGCCTCTGGTGTCTAATGCACAAACCTCCTCCTTCCATTCCCCCCCCCCCCTCCACCAACCTCATGGGGTGTATATGTAACAGGGTACCTTACGGGCCTTCCAAAATGCTGCATGCTGCGTAGGAAAACTACAACCTTCATGCACAGGAGTTGAGTCTGCAGCGCCGCAGAGATTCAGTGTTTGAGACTCGAATGCACAATTAGCCCGAAATGCTAATTCTAGACAGACCTGATAGACGAAGATTCTATGAAGAAATATACCCTGAAATTCCACATGAACCAAATTATGGACACCATCTGCAAAAATACCCCCCTAGATGTTGTCTAGAGCAGCGGTCGCCAACCGGTGGTCCACGGACCACTAGTCGCCCATGAGTCAATTTTGATGGTCCGCAGAAAAACTGGGACATTATTTAAACTTTTAAGCTTTCTTAATCCTCTTCGGGCAACCCTGATACAAATAGCACAGAAAAGAGAGAGCCCAGTGTTGCCAATTTAGCATTTTTAATGCTAGATTTAGCATTAAAAATTTGGATCCAGCATTTAGCAAAAAAAAAAAACAGCATTCACTAACAGCATTATTAACTACAACAAAATAAACATTACAAATATGAATTTATCCTAATGTAGTATACATAATATGCATATCAAATAAATGCATTAATTTTTTTATTCATATTAATGGTCCGGCAAATTTAAAATGATACATTTAGTGGTCCATGAAGCTCGAAAGTTTGGCTACCCCTGGTCCAGAGAGAATGCAGGAATGCCCATCATAAAAATGAAATACGCAAATGCCCAAGGACGCTGAGTTACAGAGACCTAATGCTGAAACGCCCACAAACGGTGTTCGATGCGCAAACTCCACCCAAATACAAAGGCATAATACATAAAAATAAATACGAAAAAAAAAACGCCCCAAACGTTGAGTTTATGATGAGCTAACAGACAACGTTCCCACGTCAAGTATATCATTAGAGCAAAGCGAAGCTCAGGAGTGGCTTTTTAGAAAATATCAAAGCTGCTGCGCCTGCCTCTCTCTCTCTCTCTCTCTCTCTCTCTCTCTCTCTCTCTCTCTCTCTCTCTCGCTTTGCTTTTTCCTTCTTTCCTCTCAACTTCGTACTTTGAGGGCTGGGGGGAGGTGGGTGTGTCACAGAAGTGTCTTCCAGCTATTGATTCCTCTCTCTCTCTCTCTCTCTCTCTCTCTCTCTCTCTCTCTCTCTCTCTCTCTCTCTCATGTTTCCATGACACGTGAACGCTTCCACATCATGAAACCCACCTGGTTGTCTGTGTCAAGGTAAAACACTACAGCTGTGAATCATCTGTCTTATGTTTATGCTGTGAATCATTTGTCTTATGTATATATTATTATATTATTATTATTATTATTATTATTATTATTATTATTATTATGTAACACCCACATGTGAAAATCGATAAGAAATATTTAAGGGCAGTACAGTATTTATGCATATGCGTGCGTATACATTAAGTCTTCTTTATTGCATGTATACAAAAATCAAATTAATTCAGCGATCCCTCATACAGTATGTACATTATTTGATTCTACTTTCCGTTTTGTTATCACCGCACAATATAAAAAAAACAAAAACAAAAAAGACAGACAGACAGGGAAAGTAAATGGGCGCGGCGTAGCCTAACCCCCTTGTGACGTCATTCTTAAATTTCAGAACTTTCTACCTTCCCCTATGTTTCCAGAATCATTCAGATTTTTACTTTTCAAAGTCAGTTTTCATAATGACGCTTTTCTGAGTGGCGGAGCTTAATTTAGAGTCCGATTTCAACTTGGCTTCGAAGCCTAATTAAGCTACGAAGCCTAATTTGGAGTCATGGCCGTCTCTATCATTATGAAACAAAATACGGGGTCACCGACATTTACTATAATTATTTATTTGATTATATAACCTAACTGTTAACGATTAAAAGCAAAGTATTTCAGTTAAATGAATCACGGACCATACAACCTATTTACTTATTATTAAATTCTAATCACTTCTACTTCACTTGGTTATTACCCGTTATTTGTTCTAATTATTTCGACTTTACAATGTTTCAGGAAAATACAATTTTTCAGGAAAATACAATTTTTCTCTTGTGTCAGTTTTTGTTAACACTGAAATACCAGCAAAAAAGAAAAAAGAAAAAAAAGCGTGATCCGGCCTCCAGCTTACTCTGGACGCATGCAAGATTTTCCCCTCACGCATAAGTTATAAACATTATATTACTAACTTTTGACGTTAATTAAAACGTGCTAAAATCTACAGTCAAATAGATCCTTGTTTCACCCAACGAAAATAAAAATAAATATGCTACATTTTATTAGAAAATCATTTTTCTGTAATGTTTAACATGCACATTATTTTTTACATTTTCATTCTAATAAATAAATCGTAAATATCCTATCCAAAAATTCCTGTTTTTTTTAACTCAACGCGAAACACCTTTTCCAGACCTTTTTAAGCCCTTCCATAGACCTTTCCTACTCCCCCAACAACAACAAAAACAACAACAACGACAAAGTAGTTTGCAGGCTTACTCCCCGAGTAAGCGAAAAAACCTGACCAGCTGTACGAATGGCAGTGTAAATTAAACAGGAGAACGAATGAACAGGAATACGACCTTTTCCGGATAACCCCAAGAGTATTTGTTTACTAAACCACGGTCGTGTTACGGACATTCCATATCCGCCTCTGTTGGGAATTCCGGTTGAGCAATGGCTGCATCAACTGACTGCATATATATATATATTTATATATATATATATATATATATATATATATATATATATATATATTATATATATATATATATATAATATATATATATTATATATATATTTTAATATACATATATTTAATATATCTATATAGTATATATATATAATATATATATTATAATATATAGATATATATTATATATTATATTAAGAATTATATATATATATAATATAGATATATATAATATGATATATATAAATAGTATATATATATATATATATATATAATATATATATATATAATCAGTTTTTATTCTTGAACGCTATTCCACAAACCTCCCCCCACCCCCCGGATGGTGTAGAAAAACGGCAGAACTAGTGGAAGACTATGACAGAATGTGATTGACGCTATTCCACAATTTTTTTCCCGGATGGTGAAGAGAAACTGCAGTAACTAGTGGAAGACTATGACAGAATGATAATTTTATCAGGGAGTAATATGACATTTATTTATCTTGGCGTAGTATGCCCTCTTACATGGGTTTTTTTTTGGAACATGAAAATACAAAAAACCAAAATTGAGATATTAACATAAATCGCCATTCATGTCTTGATACTTTTATCGGACCTGGGCAACGTCAGGACATTAGGCTGACCGCGGTGCCCACCTTCGTCACAGCAAAATTTCGGTTTTCAAGGATTTTTTTTTTTTCACCTGCACTGCCCCTCCCCCCGCTACCCTCTTCCTACCCTACACCCCGCTTTATTTTTTTTTCTAATTCTTCAAGTCTGGGCTAAACAAAGACATTCAAAAGAATATATCTCACGATTCCCGCATAAATGCTTTTCAATTCTTCAGCCTGGGCTAAACAAAGACGTTCAAAAGAATATATCTCACGATTCCCGCATAAAATACAAACTCAAAACTCAATTTTAAGTTAGATAACAAAGTCAACATTCATCACAGGTACTCACACACACAAGCTGATCTTAGTTATCTTTGCCAAGACATCAGTCGAACGATCTGAAAATGGAAAGAATATATATATATTTTTAAATGGAATAAGCAAAACAATAAAATGTTTTTCAAGGATATCCAAAAACATTTTTAAAAGAAAAACATAAAAATGTTTTTTAAGATATCCAAAAAACATTTTTAAGAGATAAAAAAAACTTTTAAGAGTAACCATAACATTTTTAAACGAAAAAAAAATTTTTTTTAAGAGATAACCAAATACATTTTTAAGATAACACTTTTGAGAGATAACCAAAAAATTTTATAAAAGATAGCAAAAACATTTTTAAAAAATAACCCAAAAAATTTTAAGATAAAAACATTTTGAAGAGATAACCAAAAACATTTTTAAGATAAACATTTTTTTTAAGCGATAACCAAAAACATTTTTTAAGATAAAAGAAGATAATAAGGAGGTAACCAAAAACATTTTAAGATATAAGAAAAAAACTTAAGATAGCCAAAAACATTTTCAAGATAAAATCAATCTTAAGAGATAACCAAAAAATTTTTAAGTTAAAAACATTTTAAAGAGAAACCAAAAACATTTAGACGAGATAACAGAATCGATTACATAAGATTTTTTTTTTAAACCAAGACCTGGAAAAAATACTTGAATCGTCTCCATCGAATACAATGAACATGAAAAACGAATCGTGTCAGTCAACGAGGATTGAAAAAAAAAACGCCAATAAAAAAGAAAAAAAAAAAGTTACAAGCGCTAACCGCTTGACCTACTTCGGCGAGTGCCCGGAGTTCTTAATTGGATGGTCTCTCGTACATCGTTCAGACGACTCGTGAACGAAGAAGGGCAAACACAGAAGACTGAGGGTCTGAATAATAACGCAGTTTGCGAGCTAACATTACCCACGGATTCTGGGGCCTGAAACGCCGCTTTCAGACTCAACAATGAAGGGGGGGGGGGGGGGGGCGGAAAGAGGTTATAAGTAAAAATACTTTTTATTATAGAAAGCTTCTCATTTTATTTTCCTCTTTTTTTGTAAATTTTTCTGTAAAACTTTTTTCTTTTTTGGTAAAACTGCTTTCAGAGATCGAGAGGTTTTCAGTAAAATTGCTTTCAGTATAACGAGCTTCTAAATATACTTTTTTGAGTAAAAGTGCTCTCAATGACAGCTTCTAAAAATAGCATTTGAGTAAAATGCATTCAATGATAACGGGCTCAAATTACTTTCTGAGTAAACGTGCTTTCAACTATAAAGAGCTAAAAATATTTCTTGGGTAAAAGCACATTCAACAATAAAGAGCATCTAAGAAACACTTTTTAAGTAAAATTGCTTTCAATGATAAAGAGCTCCGAGAAATATATTTTTCGTGTTAAAAGTATTTTCACTGATAAGGAGCTTCGAAAAAATATATTCTTGGAGTAAAAACATTTTCACAGATAAACTTCGAAAAAATCTTGTTAGACTAAAACTATTTTCACTGATACCGAGCTTCGGAAAAAACATCTCTCAGAGTTAAAGCGTTTTCAGTGGTAAAGAACTCCGAAAAAAAAAAAAACATTTTTAGAATATGGGTTTTCACTGATAACGAACCTCGAAAACAATATTTTTTGAGTAAAAGTGTTTTCAATGCAACCGAGCTTCAGAAAAATATCTGTATAGTTAAAAGTGATTTCAGTGATAACTCCGAAAAAAAAATATTTGTAGAATATGTGTTTTCACTGATAACGAACTTCGAAAAAATATTTCTTGAGTAAAAGCGTTTTCGGAGATACGGAGCTTCGGGAATCACATGCTTGCCTACAATTTATTCGTTGAGCGATCAGTGTTTTTCTTTATTGATCGAGCTGTTATTCCCAGGAGTACTTTGAAACAATTGTCGCCAATGAAAGTAGCGTGGCGACAGGTTGAATGGCCTTTCACTTACAACAAACTTCTAAAATGATAACTTGAGTATATTGCCTATTTGTTAACGGATTACTGCTTTAAGTCTTCACCAGAGTTCTATATTGATTTCCTCTAAATAAAAGAACAGCTGTTTGAACGCCGCATTCACTGACGACAGGCACTGGAAATAACAGACCTGCGTTGGTCAGCTATTATTGACACTTTCATTTCTCTATATACTATTTTTAGATGTCATTTTCTACACTTTCCGGAACAAACTGCTTTTACTGGCGACAAGTTCCGATAACAGACAATGACCACCGGTTGCTTGTATATTCCTTTATTACTAAATTTATTCATTATGCCCCATTTTCGCTTGCACTGTTTTTTCCTGTCTCGTGTGCACATCCTGAAATAGACTTACAATAAAAAGACAAACACAACAGACACGTCTGGACAGTATCTCTTGGAAAAACAGACAAACAAGAAGCTCGTCTCTCGACAATTAGGCTCCTTCCAACCTCGTCACCTGAGGTCATGGCAGAATATCAAACGAGACACATTTAAGGATATTTTTAGATGCAGGTCTGTAACAGCATTTTAATTCCGTTTGCTGCAGAGCAATACCTGTGGCGTGGGATCATGGCGGGACATTTATGCGAAGAGAAACTGAGGGGAATTTTAAACGCATATTTCCATTGCAATAATTTCCAACGTTTTTGTAGGGGCAATGCCGCATGGAAACATATGAACGGAAATTGTTTTGTTTGTGTGTTTGTATGGTGTATTTTACGTTGCATGGAACCCATGGTCATTCAGCAACGGGGCCGACGGCTTTACGTGACTTCCGAACCACGTCGAGAGTGAACTTCTATCACCAGAAATACATATCTCTCACTCTTCAATGGAATGGCCAAGAATCGAACTCGCGGCCATCGAGGTAGCACGCCAACATCATACCGACCACGCCACCGAGGCGCTAACCAATCGTAGCAGCAATAAATGTAGCACATCATAACATTCATTGAATTCACAAAGAAATGGAAACGTCCAAGTTTTCACAAAATTATCCTCCCAATAGATGTAAACCTTAGAACACTGACATCCAATTATTATTATTATTATTATTATTATTATTATTATTATTATTATTATTATTATTATTATTATTATTTCAAGCCACGATAACACATCTACACTGAGACTGTGTGAATGTTTCTACACCCGAATTTTCGAGAGCAACCTTATTTGTTGCAAAAAGGCATTTGCAACATGTTTGAACTTTTGAATTGAGAAAATTATTCCAATTGGAACACTAGAATTAGAATATAGAATGTAGGCCAAGACCCAAGTGCTTGGACCTATGAGGTCATTCAGCGCTGAAAATGAAACCGAGAGTGAAGGAGGTTTGGAAGGTGTAACAGAAGGAAAACCTCGCATCTGCACTATGAATCAATTGCTAAGAGAGGCTGGAAAGTAAGGCGAGAAATAGAGAATATGAACGGAGGTACAGTAAAAGGATTGAAAGGGGTTGCAGCTAGGGGCGGAAGGGACGCTGCAAAGAACCTTCAGTAATGCCTACAGTGAACTTTACGGAGGAAAAAATTTTTTTTTCCAAGGTTTGGTAACAACTGGAATAAAACTTCGAGAAAACTGTGTGGTGTTGGACCTCACTTAAGAAAAAGCAAGACTGTAAGACTGTTATAATTAACTGCGCGTCTAGTACTGCATGATATATTCTGAGTAAGTCTGAATGCTAAAGATGATCAGAATTAGAAAACGTCTCATGCAGCATTGCACAGAAAGCTACATGAATGACAGAGATATTACTGACAAGATCAGTGATGAGAAATTTAAAAGAACTCTTTTGCTTAAGAGTTCAAGATGCAATTCAGCTACTGAAGAACAAGAAGGGGAACAGGGTTTGAGTAGAGAATTTAGGCCAATGCAGCCATGGGACCTATGAGGTCGTTCAGCGCTGAAGCAGAAATTGTCAGTTAGAAGGTTAGAAAGGTGTAACAGGAGGAGAACCTTGCAGCTGCACCATGCACCTTTCAAAACTTCTTAACAGTTCAATTCTCCTCCGGCGCTGAATGACCTTATAGTTCCTGGCGCTTAGCCTTTGCCCTATATACTATTCTATTCAATAAAGAAAGAAGGCTCAGGTGGAGCTTCAAATATTCATAAACTCAACTCAAGGGGAGAAATGGCCTCAAGAACACACACACACACACACTCTGACACGAGGTCATTTCCCTCAAAATGGGCTGAAATGAAGTTTTTTTTTTTTTTCCAGCAACCAGAGCCTTTCCAGAGATACTCCAGCGCCCGAGTTTTAGAATATGGGGTTTTCCAGAGGTCAGCCAAGAGTCTCGGGAGAGAAGCTCGAGAGCCTGAGTAAATAAAATGAATGAAAAAGGGGATGGCATCATTTCATTTTTAATTCAGGACTCTGGAGAACATTATTATTTTATATTTCTATCTATATATATATATTATATATATATATATATATATATATATATATATATATATATATATATATATATATATTTATATATATATATATATATAGATAGTAGATAGATAATAGATAGATAGATAGATAGATACACAGTAAATAAATAGATAGATAGATAGATATATATATATAATATATATATATATATATATACATAATATTTACATATACATATACATATATATATATATACATACATATACATACATACATATCTATCAATATATATGTGTATATATATATATATATATATATATATATATATATATATATATATATAAAATATTTATGTTTATGTCTGTACGTATGTATGTAAATGAGAGAGAGAGAGAGAGAGAGAGAGAGAGAGAGAGAGAGAGAGAGAGAGAGAGAGAGACTGTAATCCACTGCTTGCAATCGTGCCTTCGCGACACTCACCATAGTAGTGAGTGGAGTGGAGTGGAGATCGACCTTTTAATGCTCTCGTCCAATAAAAGATTCGAACCCATTCAAGCTGTTTGGAGGCGATTGCAAAACGATGATATGTAGAATGACCCTGCTTTTTTTCTTCCTCTCCTCTCTCTCTCTCTCTCTCTCTCTCTCTCTCTCTCTCTCTCTCTCTCTCTCTCTCTCTCTCTCAAATGGACGTCTTGAAGGCAATAGGTCTCTGATTAAGCGATGATATCATAAATAGTATCTTCTCTTTATTATCCTTTTTCGTCTCCTCTTTGCTTCTCGTACGGGATTATCTAACCTAACACCTTGATTGAACGATGAGTTGTGAATAGACACTTGAGAAGGAAACGCTCTCTCTCTCTCTCTCGTCATTTGACGAGCTAAATGGTGTACCCAAAGAGGCTAAGTTTTTTTTTTTTTTTTTTTTTTACTAAGTCTCAAGGACAATTTCAAATCCGAACTCCCTGACCCCTCTTCTAAGATTTCTGACCCAGATTTTACGGTAATGCAGTGAAAAGAAGTTGGTTCAAATTATGACGGCCTAATGCATGCACAGGCCACTGGCTATTGGCGCCCGCAGGTGTGGTTACAGAGGAAACGACAGGCCTGTTGTGGACCTTAGATTCGCTCAGCCAACGGAGACGAATGCAAATGAAAAAAAATTACTAATTTCAATCAGCCAACGGAGATGAATGCAAATATATATATATATTATATATATATATATATATATATATATATATATATATATATATATATATCTAATTTCAATAACAAACAAATGAACATGCCCGAACGAGCAAAAGAGAACTGTTTTGTAAGTAATACGTGAAAGTTTCACTGTTAGTACTATTATTATTGGCAGTGGTATTATCAGTATTATGTGGAACATTGCTCTTCCATATAAATATTTGAAGAATTTCACCAATACCATCTGGTTTAAGAAGACAGCTATAATGTATACATTTTTCCGTACAATGCAAAATCAAATAACACAGCTTGTGCGCACTGGGATCATAACGGAAAGAGAACGCTCAGCGCTTCTTTACGCAACGCAATTTGCTATGTAATACTGGTAAAAGTTTTTTGCAATACGAAACAAATGGCCAAAAGATTAAGGTCGCAAATGAATCACGTATGAGTTGGATCTTATGAAAGTTCTACTCGTTAAATATATTCCACTTCATTTAATGGAGATAAGCCTATCAAAAAGAAGTTATGGCACTATATATTTCGCTATAGTTAATGCAGATAAGCCTATCAAAAAGAAGTGATCGAATCCTATGCATCCCCTTCATAATGAAGCAGCCAGTGAATGTTTGTCTTTAATAAAAGTATGATTTATCTCAAGCATTTCCCTTGGGGAGATAAAGATTAATTCTCACTCCACACAGAAAATCTTATAAAGTATAAACTTCAGTAGGTCTAACGGACTATTTCTTCCTTTGATCGCTGATCCGTGAGCAATTGGTCGTTTCTTTCCGGGTTATCCAAATAAAGTGGTACCACTGGCGGTGGGGGTATTTGTTGTTGCTGAATAACCTTAAATAATAATGAGATCTCTACTAACACAAGGAGAGGGAGGTTGTTCTTGAAAGGCTGACGGTTCGGACGTCTGGCAGTGCCGTAAGATTGGTTGTTGTTGGTTTGAGTGGGGATAGATCGAGGGTCTGGCAGCGCGGTCGAAGCGGCCACAGCAGCAGCAACAGCGGCAGCTCGGTCAATGTGAAGGATGCTCCTCCTACCCTCGACGCATCGGCTCCCCCATTCCATCGTTATTCCTACCCTACCCATCTCTTTTCCTTCCCAGCTCCGGGCACTGCCCCGTTACCAAGCGTGGCCCTACCCCAGACTGGCCCCAGGAGCGTCAACCTTCTCCATGGGAATACCTCTCTCTCTCTCTCTCTCTCCTGCACCCACATTTTCTCCTAATGCCGTAATACCTGAGGGCTAGGTTTTTGCTGCGTCTGAGGAGGCACTTCATGAGAAGCTTCGGGGTCTCTTACCCATTAGATCAACCCCATTAACCTGGGGTTTGGCTCTGTCGACGGAGGAGGAGGTTGTTCCAGTAGTAGGTGCACGAAGTCCCACCCCTCCCTCCCTCCCAGTTAAACCAGAGTTAACAATGAACGCAGGGCTCGGAATGGAAAAAGAAGCCTTTTCGTGTTTCCTTTTGTGTTTTGTTGAACGTAAACGGATTTCATTCACAAGATTAGTCGGTGGTGTCATGTTCCTTCATTCAGTTTTTGCTTGGGCTTAGGTGTGTGTGTGTGTGTGTGTGTGAGAGAGAGAGAGAGAGAGAGAGAGAGAGGGTTTATTAGTTTGTGTTCGAGTGCCTGTGTTCTTAAAAGACGGTGGGTGTAGATTCATGCAAGACGTGAAACTGTTCCAGATATTTATATCAAACTCCAATATTACTGACGTCATGCATTTATTTAATTGTATTTGTGAATTACACGCACGTAAGGTTTCCACCTTCTCGATTGCTTGATAAAGTTATGCAAATGTCTCATCAACGGATGCTTTGCAGAGCACCAACTTAGCGAATTCCTTTTGTCTCTCTACATTAAATTTTTAAAAAATGGTTGCCATAATAAATAACTTATAACAATTGCTCCATAAGCATTTGACTTTGAAAGCTCTAGCTGAATTATCATAAACACCATACGATGGCATGTAAATTATGTACAAGTTTGAAAAGTAAGCGCAAAATATACACACACACTGTGTACATAGCAGTACGTACATCATGCACGGTACGCATACTAGCAATCAGCTCCGAGGAGAGAGAGAGAGAGAGAGAGAGAGAGAGAGAGAGGTGACCCTTTGAATCAAGATGATACTCTGAGATTTCTAAGAAGCGACAAGAATATATTTCGTGACGATGGAACATCGAGGGAAAATTCCCAGTATTAACAGCACGTTATTATGAAATATCGGCACCTGTTGCTATGGCAAAATTCTAACTTAGGTCTCTTGACTCGCATTTTGTATGCCAGTGTTTCGTCAAATGAACAACGAACGTCATTATTTCTGGAGCTAGCTAAGGAGCAGGTAATTTATGACATACAGATATATAATATATATATATATATATATATATATATATATATATATATATATATATACATATATATATATATATGATTATAATCACTTTAGCAAGTGATTCATTTATCACACATATCCACAGGTGAAAAATAAGAGACAGGGTGTAGGTCCTGACCGGTTTCGGCTTTATTTTCAAGCCATTGACAATGGCTTGAAAATAAAGCTGAAACTGGTCAGGACCTACACCCTGTCTCTTATTTTTCACCTGTGGATATGTGATAATATATATATATATATATATATATATATATTATATATATATATATATATACAATATATATACACATATATACTATATATATATATACATATATATATATACACACATATATACATACACACAAAATATATATATATACACACATATATACATACACACACAATATATATATATTATATATGTGTGCGTGTGTGTGTGTGTGCGTGTGCGTGTGCGCGCCTATATGTAATAGCTCTTTATTTTCTTCCACACAAATGGAATAATATCAATCACATTATTAATAAAACATAAATGTATATATTTCACGCTGAAATCTGGGGTCGCAACGACTGGCAACATCTGCATCTGCACCGAATTAATTACAGAACAGAGCAGGCCAGGCCATGTTGACAAGATCAAGTAACCGTGATCTGAAATTTAATAGCGGCGTTATGAAGTCGCTGAAATGACATCCACGCCATAACCGACTGATTTCTTGACTGCAAAGAAAACAACCGACGTTGTTCGGCGTGAATTATTGGAATGAATGGACGGAGAAAATCAAAATATTATACAACCTTAAAGACGTTTCATTGGGAGCTATTTGTTGTAGAAAACGAATGTAAACAAAAGATTCACCGACAGTGGAAATTGATTGATTTCCATGTCTTAGGCATAATGCCAAGCACTGGGGCAACTAAGGCCATTCCGCGCTGAAACGGAAGTTGACAGTGAAAAGGTTTGAAGGTGTAACAGGAGGAAAGCCTCGTAGTTGCACTATGAATCCATTGTTAGGAGAGGTTGGAAAGTAAGATGGGAGAAAAATAATCTGAAAGGAGGTACGGTAAAAGGAATGAAAGTAGGTGCAGCTAGGGGTCGGAAGGACGCTGCAAAGAACATTAAGTAATGCCTACATTGCACCGCATGAGGTGCACTGACGGCAATACCCCCCTACGGGGGACACGGGAAATTTAAAACTACTTCTCAAAAAGGTTAGATGCTAACAAGTAAACACATTCAAGACAAAATAACTACGGCCGAGACGACAAAGATAAGAACGAGGCTACAGGGAAGATTAAGGCGTCAAAGGAATCTCTAAAGACCAAGGTCACTCGTGTATTAAGGTTATCAAGAATAGGATTTGCGGCAGGTCACTGATAAAGGATGTGTCGGGGAGAGGGGAAGGAGGGGGGGGGGGGGGGGGGGACCAGAACGACCTTCTGGGATTCCAAGATAAAATCGCAATAAAAAATGATCAGCCAGAGCGTCGAGAATCATACCCTCCGATGTGTTCTTCACTTCCTATTTGTATATTACGTAAACCTAAAAATCTAACTTTTTCTGTTCTCTGAATAATAGACTGACTGGAGCCATAAAAACAGAAAAGGGATATTTTAGTGTTTTTTTTTTTTCTATAAGTGCGCCCATCAGAACTATCTAATTACTATGAAATGTAAAATGATAAATGCAAAAAATAAGAAACTTTTAGATCCGCAATTACAGTATTTCAGAAAATTTTGCAATAACGATGACATAGTTAGACAAGGCCTTGAATGACATTGCTTCCTCAAGTTCAGTTGGCTTTGAAAAGCTAAGAAGTAAAAGTATATGCATCTTCAGCCAGGCTTTTAGAATGAAGCTGCAAGCCCCATATGCCCTTCTCAACCATCGCAGCGACTCACTACAGTCGACTAACTACCAAACACACAATTCACTGCTAAGGTTAACAGGGAGACATAGACTATCTCAGGAAACGGGGCTAAGTCATTTCCCCCAGCTGAAATCGATCTCGGGCCTCTATCCACTGGACCACCCGCGCCATGTAGAATTCACCTTATACCTAATCTTGGTATCTCAAATATAAATAAAATATAAAGAAAAGAAAATATAGCAATATGTTCGTTAAAGGGTACAGCAATTTTTTTTTCACCCGAGTTGATACGCCTAAGATCTTACTCGAACAATAGGCAAAGGCTAAT
>NC_087207.1:67552461-67557461 GCF_015104395.2 Macrobrachium nipponense
GGCAAAAAAACGACCAGATTGGTGTTGCACATCGCAAGAAACATGAGGAAATGAATAAAAAAGAAACTTAAGAGTTACTCTTACACACAAAATCTAAGCATAAACCTACTACTTCAATTATGGGGGATCCCAGTGGGAAGCGGGGTTTTTGGGTGGGGGGGAGGAGGAGAAAAGTGATTTTCGGGGCACTACCGAACCTAATACAACCACCTAACCTTACCTAGGGCCCTGTACCCCTACCTAGGCCTAGCGGGAGGGGCTCCGCCCCCCCTGCGACCCCCCTTTAAGGCCACAGTGATTTTCGGGGCACTACCGAACCTAATACAACCACCTAACCTTACCTAGGGCCCTGTACCCCTACCTAGGCTTAGCGGGGGGGGGGGGGGGGGGGGGGGGGGCTAGCCGCTGCGACCCCCCTTAAGGCCACTACCTAACATCCATCAAACCAAATCCAAAGTGATGGTACTGCTGTATACATCGTTATACTACCACCATTATAATATACTCTATAAATTAATGAAGCTTACCTTAAACTGTTGGTTGATAAAGATGTGCTGCTGCTTTGAGGAAAACGTGAAGCCGTTGCAAGGTTCCCTGACATGCAACTTAAAGTAGGAAGTGGCCAGGTACCCGACGACCACATTGCACTGCAAACAATCGGTAGGAAATCAAATGTCTGTCAAAATTAATGCCAGAAGGGCCAGCCACTGCCTCTGCCATAGGTACAGGAAGACAAAATGCCGTTTTTTGCTTCATTATTCGAGTATTCAGTCAAACAAGGATACCAGTGGACACTAGACAGTTAACTTTATTACTCCGCTGAAATGCTAGTGAAACAGTGAAACTTAGTTTTCGACTAAAGTCGTTCGTAATTGGTTATGAAACCCATGACGTCATAACGATGTCACACCTCTCAGCCAATAATGAGTAACTGGAACTGCTTTTGTTTGCGTAAGAAAGTAAGTTAGAGGGCTCATTAAAAGTAAACATTACCGTAGAGGAAACACCTCTCCCGACTTAGGAAAAATTCGAGGTAAAAACTTAATTTTTTTTTTTTTCTCTGTAAGTATGCATTAGCGACAATAATGTATTGAGAAGAAGTGTTTTGTTATCACGTGCTTTACTCGGGAAAAATATCAATATAATAGATTTCCTATAATGGTTGAAACTGTAATAATACCTATATATATATATATATATATATATATATATATATATATTATATATATATATATATATATATATATACATAATTTATATGCACAGTACATACAATCATATATAAAATAACGTATCCATTACACCCTGTAAACGTTATAAAACAACCGTATTCATTACGTTATTTACTTCCTTGAAGCTGCCACCATGTTGACCCAACTAAGGTCACGCCTCATGCAAGGAGCAAGTCCAGAGACAATTTAATTCAGTTACGGAGCCTTTAATTCATGATCAGCCCACGACTAACGTTTCCTGCTGCCTGTTGCAGGCACAGACAGACATGCATGCATGCATGCAACACCAGTCCTGCTCTAGTTATAGGATATTCATGTGCATGAGCTTCGTCCAGACTTCCAGCTTCGTCCAGACTTCCTCGAGATGCAATTATGAATGACGTGCACGAATATCAATGGACATAAATATGGGACAGGAAGTCTGAGATGCATGTGGCTTATAGATTCCCCTTCGGTGGTTATTCCGAGGTTGTGAGAATTTTATATTAAACATTTGCAGTTTTGTGTCTGTGAGTGTATGTATAAAATGTCGCGACGTATGTGACAAAGAAATTCATCATTTCTAGCGTACATAGACGCGCATAATTCTTCCCTAGTTTGACGAACTGGCGTAAGCCATTTTTTCATCATTCTGACAAGATGGGTTCCAAAGCTTCTGATTAGCTCAACCTTTGAGGAATTTTGTTGGAAAATCTGACGGAGCAAACAGCTGAAATTCTGTTATGTTATTATAAAAAACTGAGACATTTTGGCCGGAACACTCAACAACTTAAAAAGGAATTGGGATTAGCCAGTTCGTCAAAACAAGGACGAATTGTACACTATATTATGCTACACAACGTGAATTTGCCACCCGTCATTTTACACTGATAGCTAATGCAATCTGAATTCAAGACCTCGATACAAATATATAGGAAACCCACATCCCTTTATCCCAGATCTATTTCCGAAATAAATTAGGAAAGAATTTGTAAAAGCAAAAAACTAGGGGTTTCCATACTTCGAAAAAAAAACTAATATTTAAGGTTTATTTCCTTAATCCGTAAGTTACGAAACTTTACTTACTGCTGATTCGACAAGAAACGTATAAATAATATTATCTTCGATTATATTATCTTATTTTGCCATCGATGCTTTAAGGTTTTGCCGTTCATCCTGATAATACATTCATTAACATTCACCATGTGCGAATTGTTTGATTTTCCATTTAATTCGAATAATAAATTCATTGGCATTAACTGTGTACTGTCTAACCTGATTCTTTAACACTTCACTTTCAGTATTATCATCAAACTGATTTCAGCTGACGCACTTTACTCACGAACACTACTCACTTTCAGGGGTAAATTTGCCGCCGTCAGACGAGCCCGATGCCTCCGTTCGGGAACATGGTACGCTGCGAAGGTGATGCGCAAGCGCAGGCGAGCGCAGGATGTTCGACACGAAATCCTACACGAGGCTGCGGTGCTCGTCCTGGCAAAATCGTCCCCGAGGATCGTGACGCTACACCAACTCTATGAGACAGCTTCGGAAGTCATACTCGTTCTGGAACTGTGAGTATTGCTCTCGTTTCATTTGAGAATATTGTAGTTCCCCCTCCCCCCTTCTGGAAGAGGCCATCTTGTTTTTCCTTATCTGGCAAACGCCATCTTGCATTTCCATTCAGATGCCATCTTGTTATTTATTCCAGACACCATCTTGTTTTTTCTTATCTCAGGGACACCATCTTGTTTTTGTCAGTATGAGCAAGGCCATCTCACTTTTCCTTATCTGGGAGACCCCACCTTGTTTTTCCCTTGTCTACAGGACACCATCTTACTATTCTTTATCTGGGAGACACCATCTTGTTTTTGGCCGTTTGAGCAAGGCCTTCTCACTTTTCCTTATCTTGTAGATGCCACCTTGTCTTTTACTTATCTATGGGGATACCATATTGTTATTCTTTATATGGAGTCAGACACCATCTTGTTTTGTCAGTTTGAACAAGGCCATCTCACTTTTCCTTATCTGGTAGATGCCACCTTGTCTTTTACTTATCTATGGGGATACCATATTGTTACTCTTTATCCGAGAGTCGGACACCATCTTGTTTTTGTCAATTTGAGCAAGGCCATCTCACTTTTCCTTATCTGGGAGATACCATCTTGTTTTTTCCTTATCTGCAGAACACCATCTTGCTATTCTTTATCTGGGAGCCACCATCTTGTTTTTGCCAGTTTGAGCGAGGCCATCTCACTTTTCTTTATCAGGCAGATGCCATCTTGTCATTTACTTATCTGGGGGAAACCATATTGTTATTCTTTATCCAAGAGTCAGACACCATCTTGTTTTGTCAATTTGAGCAAGGCCTTCACACTTCTCCTTATCTGGAAGAGGCATCTTGCTTTTTCCATATCTAGGGAATACCATCTTGTTATTCTTTATCTACGAGACACCATCTTGTGTTTGTCAGCTTGAGCAAGGCCATCTCACTTTTCCTTATCTTGGAGATGCCATTTGTTTTTTTCCTTATCAGGGGGACACCATCTTGTTATTCTTTATCTACGAGACACCATCTTGTGTTTGTCAGCTTGAGCAAGGCCATCTCACATTTCCTTATCTTGGAGATGCCATTTGTTTTTTTCCTTGTCTGGGGGACACCATCTTGTTATTTTTTTTTCATCTGAGAGAAACAATTTTGTTTTTGTCAGTTTAAGCAAAGCCATCTCACATTTCCTTATCTTGGAGATGCCATCTTGTTTTTTCCTTATCTGGGGGAAATCATTTTGTTATTCTTTATCTAAGAGAGAATCTTGCTTTTGTCAATTTGAGCAAGGCCAATTTACTTCTCCTTATCTAGGAGACAACACCTTGCTTTTCCACATCTGGGAGATGTTATCTTGTTTTTGTCAATTCGAGAAAGACCACCTCATTTTTCCTTATCTGGGCGACACTCTCCAGTTTTTGCTTTGTCTCAGAGAAGCCACCTTGTTATTGTCGGTTTGAAAATGTCATCTCAATTTTCCTTATTAAGGCGATGCACACCATCTTGTCTTTATCATTGGGGAGTTAACACATGCCTTAACAGACTAAAAGATTTCATCAAAGTTCTTGCAGGAGACACCATCTTCCTCTGCTAATATGAAAGACGCTATCTTCGTTTTCCTCGTCCCAAAGAAATTTGGAGAAACTGGCGAGGGATGCTAAATAAAAAAAACCAGTATGGGCTGCCCAGGAGCAAGAACCCGTGCTGGCAAATGGCCAGCTTAATCTCAATGACTGACTGGTAAAAACCTAATGCCATTGTCTCATCCAGGGCAGCCAAAATAAGAAAAGGATGGTTACAGGAAAATAAAAGTGGACTTCAACCCTGGAGGAAGCCAGAGACTCCCAGCTTGAATGTGGACGATTATAACTTACTGAATATGGAATTTAGGCCAGAGGCCAAGAACTGGGACCTATGAGGTCATTCAGCACTGAAACGGAAATTGACAGTAAAAGTTTTGAAAAGTGCAACAAGAGGAAAACCTCGCAGTTGCACTATAAATCAATTGTTAGGAGAGGGTGGAAAATAAGATGGAAGAAAGAGAATATTAACGGAGGTACGGTAAAAGGAATACAATGAGTTGCAGCTAGGGGCCGGAGGGACGCTGCAAAGAACCTTAAGTAATGCCTACAGCGCAAAGCAGGAGAGGCACTGAAGGCACTAACCCCATAAAGGGAGATCATAACTTAATGAACCGAAGTATATCCAAGATATACTTTTGCTAACTTATGCCATACTTACTA
>NC_087207.1:67562461-67672461 GCF_015104395.2 Macrobrachium nipponense
GATGGATTCTTAAAACTGAAATCCAAAGCATTAACTTGTTTGGCTATACCTATAATATTAAAGCTTTAAGAATATACTAATATGAATTTATGCTGTAATTTATATTGAAATAGTATACTACATTCTACAATCAGAATTATAAGTTTGTTATTACTAAAGGGATTATCATACTGTACCTTCAAAATCTCTCATGGGAACCTTATTTTCTTCCATTTACTGTATTGTGAAATGTAAAATCTAACTAAAGGAATATATAGAGACTAAATTTAATTCCCTACTTCAGTAAATTTGGATCAACTATGGGAGTGAAACTTCTTCCACCAATTTCTTATCCTTACTCTCTTTCTATCTTTATGGAGTTTAATCTTGGATGAATTCCATATACTACTGCATCTTTTGCATTTTCAAGATGAAGACATAATTACAGTTGTAAGATATTGACATAGTATATCCTTGGCTGCCAGCTGGCAGATGAGCACCCTGGGGCTTTATTTTGAGAGGACAGCTACCTGCAATGATTTTCATTCAGGCACTCTATATAGAAGCGGAAATATATTGTATGACATATCAATAAGTTTGTTTATACAAAGCTCCAATCTCATATTTTAAATTCATTTTGTTTCATCTCAGGTCTTTACTTTGGTTTTGATTCTATTTAGTTTAATGTCTACTCTATGAAGAAAATACAGAGTAAACACAACCGTATTGCAAAGGAATGTAGTACTTCTGAGTTGAAGGCATGTGTATTCATAAGGCACTACCCTTCGGAAGAGCTTGAATAACAATAAGTGGTTTATTCGTAACCTTGCTTATTGCTCTCCTCTCTCTTTACTGCTGTCCTTTTGCTGTCCAATGTTAACCTGTTATCTGTTTTGTTAGTAAATTCTCTAATTACCTATCTCCCTTTTAATATTTGTGCTGCCATAACACAACCCACTGATGACAAGTTATTCCAATTGCTTTACACTGAAATTCATATCTACCTCTATTTTTAAACTTATGGTGCTTCAGATATTCTCTTTGAGGGACTGTCTCATCCCAACCTGTTCACCTTGCCACTGAATGACACCTGACTTCAATGTGTTGCTTATATAAATGAAGATTTCTAGATGTGAGTCATTTCAGCCACACTTTTCTCCCCTGAATTTTAAGATTTCGGCTGCACTCTAGTGGCCCTGAGGCAACTCAATGATTGCCAGGCTTTCAAATGCAGGGTTTTTATTTCATGATGCAATTCTCTCTCTCTCTCTCTCTCTCCTCATTCAATTTTACCAATATTGGAATAACAAGAACAACTGCCTAACATAAAAAGTTAATCTCCCTGAATATACCTTAACTAGTTCTGTCTATAGATTCTGGCTGTACGACCATACCTTTTATTAATACATTTCAAATAAAAGATTATGCCCCTCATTCTCTCAATCTGCTAAATCCCAACTGCCAGAGCATTATTTAAGACTGTTTTCTCTGCTTACTACCAGTATTCTTCCCTTTACCCAGGAGTTTAGAAATTCTCTCACATTGCATATTTTGTAGTTCTACAACCTAGTGTCTTTTAGGAGTAATAATCATCCTATCATTAGCAATTCTTAATCAGTTTTCCCTGTATGGATTTAGCCATGAAATGATTTATCTTCACTCTCTTGTGCAAATTCCATATAACTAGAGAGATAACCTAGGACAGATGGACATTTTATAACACCTGTATCTTAACAAAGGGACAGCATTAATCTGTATATCACTCGTGAAAAGTGAATCTTTTCTGTGAATAAGAGGGATGATGGTACTGTGTACTATAGGTAATATAAAGTTTATAATTCTTCTAGTCTGTTTTTATAATCAATGTACAGTATACTATAATTTGTAAATATATGTATTTACATGTAAGTTTTTTATTACTGTACATACTGTGACAGTGAATGTTTTTTTTTTTACTTTGAGATCACATAATATATAGGTAATATGTGTCACCACAATATTTATTTTCATTTCATATTAATCCTCATTACTGAACAATCTTTATTTGTACATTTACAGCACCTGAAATTCTCCAGTATGAACCCATCAGTTTAGCGACAGATATGTGGTAAGGAAAATTGTATTTTTTTCATCTCCATTTCACAACTTTTACAACTTTCACTAAACCCTTTTTTAAAATATTTTCATATTCAGACTAAGTATGTTTTAGACTAGAAGACCAACCACTTTAACCTCATAGAATGAGTTCCTTCATTAGCATTAAATTCTTTAATTTGATCATTTCTTCTATTCATTAATCCATTCTCCTCACAGTAAATACCACCCCCAAAAATACCAACCTACACAAAAAGCCCCCAAAATTGTACAGCTAGCAATCAAACCTGTGAGTCTTAATGTACTCTCTCTTCCTCATCAAGAAACAAAGAGGCTTATGGATATTGTTTTTTAGTGTGCATAGCACCTACGTATCACTAATAAAATTAAGCCATGTCTTGCACAATGATTCTGTAACTCATTAACTCTCCTGCATTAGGTAGAGCACTACCCAAATGCCAATAGGTAAAGAGGCATAACCTAAGAAAGTGCATGTGAAAACAGCAATTTTCTTTTGTATTTGAAAACTGGGAAAACTATTGTTTGCTTAGAGACAAATGCCACATTAAAAATTTACCATTTGTCAGTTTTCTGACCATTAAAAGGCTTATTAACATAAAGAAGTTAAGTGTATAAAGCCTTCCTAGCTTCTTTATCAAAAACAAATAATGACATGTGACCCTGAGGCCTTGAACCTTGTTCTTATAGCATTTGTTCTATCATTTATAAAATATAGTACAAAATTCCATAAGGAACAAGTTAAACGAGTAACCCTCATGTATAGTCACTGATATCTAAATGTTAAAAGTGTTTTATTATTATTATACAAACAAGTTAAAGAAAGTTCAAGAAGCTGGGCTGCTATGTGGGAACAGATGAAAAATAAAACAAAGCTACAAAGCTGCAGGCACACTACATGTGGTACACCCTTGCAGGAGCAGAGAGTGCATATGTTTATCCTAATGCATGAGAAGTAAAACCTGGAACTCAAACACAATAAGTCAAACCCAAGACTGAGGAAGGCACCTAGGTAGTGTGTCTGGTACAACTTAACGTTTAGAATATTGGTTGTACGCATAGTCATTCTCTTCAGCAAAATACGTAACTTGAATAGAAGGCAAAATCGAGACACAGACAAAGGCTCAGATTGCACAGATAGGGAAGAAGTTTCGGATGCTACCACTATAGACTTCCACTCTTAGAAGCTGGTAGGATTTTTAGAGGAAGTTTTGAGCTGACATCTTCCAAAACGAAACATTACGTATTTACAAAAAGTCCTCCATTTCACCAGTTTCTCCTCTCAAGCTATGCAAGTGTGTTGAAATGATTAAAATTTTTAAACATTACACTTACCTTCGGGGAATCCCTGTTCATTCTTAAAAAATCCCACTTTTCATCACATTTGACACACAGTAGTATCTCCTGATCTCTTAGGACAAGTGACCATATCCAGGGTAGCGACTGAATATTCTTGCCAATGCATTTTTATAATAACCCCAGTTGCTGTAAGACCTCTTGGTGCACAGCTCTCGTTACCCATGCTGAATCAAATAAAGAGGACCTGAAAACCAGATAACTGGAGTGAAAAACATCAGCTGTCCCATTTCAAACATAGCACTAAAACTACAAATACGTACAGCACTATATGAATTAGTACAAAGAAAATTTACCACAAGATATTTTTTTAGTACGTACTAGAGCTCATTTCAAGACTTAGCTTTGGTGGGACGAGTTGCAGGACAAAAGCATGACCTAATTCATCAAACAAATGTAAATATCAACAGATGCTTATGAAACATCTTCCATAGAGGATATTAGTCTTTAAACAAGGTGTCCAGCCATTCATTTATTAACAATAAAAAAGATGGATCATCTTGTAGGAGAGGGATTAGTTTTTCCAGTCATTTTCTTTAGTAAAATTTTCAAAATACAATATGAATCAAAAATGTATAACAGTATTACAATGCTTCTGTTTGTTTGCATAAAAGAAGTAACAGTTGATCATGAATTATCAAGCAACAACTTCAAATCTTTACCCTTAAAGCATAAAAAACCTGTCTTCTGTTATGATCTTGAATAATTAAGATATAAATACAATTTTAATTTCAACAAATCTCATATTTCAGGTCAGTTGGAGTGCTAGTGTATGTCCTCTTGACAGGCCATTCACCATTTGGTGGTGATACAAAACAAGAGACCTTCCTAAACATATCACAAGGACAAGTTGATTTCCCCGAGGACCTCTTCAGTAATGTTTCAACACAGGCTACAGACTTCATATCACATCTGCTTATTGTAGATCCCAGGTAGATACATTGATTTTTATCTGTGTTATGCTATTAGAGCAATGAGAGAAGACCACTGAATCCCTCCTTGGTCTCTCCTATAGTTAACCCTAAGGATTTCAATTATATGAGAGGTGGAAGTTATAGCCAGGTATAATTAAAGAACATGGACAGCAAAGTTGGGGGAAACCAAAGGGAAATGATGAAAAGTGAAAGACAGAGAGCAGTTTAAGGCAGGAGGTACTATCTAGAGGGATAAGCCCCACTTTCAATACGTATTGCCTCCCTACACAGGCTAATTGTGAGAGAACCCTAAAGAAGTATAATGATGTTTCAAACAAAATCACAAGAAGAACAGGTTAATTTTCCTGTTAACTATTCAGTAAGATTTCCCAACAAAGTATGGACTAAATGCCATCTACTGATTATCATTTCCAATTAACTTTGCTTTTCAGTGTTTACGTATATGTGAATCCTGAGGAAATATCGAAACAGTTATTGCCTTAAAACAGAATTATGCATAAAATTTTTCAGGACTCAACTAACTTTCCCTTAAGCTTGTATTATTCTTAAAATTACATCACTATCAGGGAATTATTGAATATAATGAAATTTTTATATATAATCAAGAATCTCTGCTCTATAAGTTATTATTACAGATAAAGTTCTTAACATGCTCTCATGCTGTAGTTTGCTTTTATGCCACTGCAATAAGTTTCTTTGAATTGAATTTTTTTTTTTTTTTACAAAAAATAAATGGCAATACTGTATTTAACGAAGATGACCTCATACAGTATAAGCTTACCTCATGATTTAACTAATAAAAACACCATTCTTGAAAATATATAGGTTACTGGATAATCAAGAAACCAATTCACAGTGGTACTCAAGACTCTTGAAAAGTTTTTCATCCCTTGAAAAGTTTTTCATCCAAGCTGATGATGATGACGATGTGTTACTAACTTGAATTTATCATTTCAGTTCTCGGATGACAGTAGAAGAAGCTTTGCAGCATCAGTGGCTGAGTGGAGTGACGTCTCCTCTCTCATCTCCATTAATATCATCTTCATCTCCTTCTTGCACATCGGAAAAGAATGCAAAAAGAGCAGATACTCCTCATAAAGATGTGAGTGATGGAAAAACTGGAAAGTCATCCCCAAGGATTAACGGAGCACCAAATAACATTCCTCTGGCTAATGGAAGTGAATCAAACTCTCATGCAAGTAAGAGGCTCGTCAGCTCTAGCAGAAGCATTTCACCATTACTTTCATCATCCATGGCTACTACAGTGAAGCTTGCAAGGGAGCTGGAAGTGCACACGTATCACGGAAGTAGAGAAGTTGACAGCTCGAATAAGAATACTAAAACAATTAACAAGGAAAACAATAAGAATTCCCTGAATAAAAGTAGTGAATCTATTTTACTTGGACATAGCAAGGACCTTTCTGTTGGAAATTCAAAACCCAGGTCAGTCCCAAAAAGTACTGTCAAACATACCAGGGAACCTGAAATGTCAAGAAAATCAGTGCTGGCAAAGGAAATTGGAAAGGAAAACAAAGAGAGCCCTAAAGAAAAGCTGAAGCCTTCTCCTTTGTCAATGAGACGCCAAAGCACAAAGTGTGATCCGTCTTCAGCAGAGCAACCTAAGTTTAGTTCATTGCAAGCTCCTGTCAGTATTATATTAGAAAAAGGGATCATATGCTAATCACATTATTCACTGATGTATACTCACGTATAGATAATCTCATACACACTGTATTTTATTGTAAATAGTGTACATATCTGTAAACTGTATATTTAAAATTCAGTCACCATGGCAATAATTTTTTCTCATCTACATTGCTGAGAATATTTTTTCAGAATTTTTTATCAGTGAGTTTTTCATTTCAGTTTTCCTTTTTGTAACTTTTTGCTGACAGGACTACGTATTCATTTTCTCATACTTTAGTGCTACAACTTCTGTACTGTTCATTAACATGCAGTATTACCAAGAAGCCATATTTTCTTTGCACAAGTCAGAACCATATTACTCAGGTAAACTATACAAGTTTTAGGGAACCATAACAGTAATTAGAACGATTAAGAGTAACTATCCAGAGGTTCACATTACTCACTACTGACAAATTGGTGTTTATGCCACTCTTGCATCTTGAAATTTCATGCACAGTGCATTCCTGATTCATCCAATAATCATTGTCCTGTATGTGAATGAAGAATTTTTGGTACTCTAATGATTGAGTGAAGAAGTTTGGTAGACTAACAATTGTTTATGTACTTGTTGAGTCAACAATACTTTCCTTACCTATATAATTACAGCCAAAAATATATTCATTAATAATGCTTTACCTTGAGGAATTATTTGAATGAATGGTAGTGAGAATGCCATTTTCATTTACAGCATTTATGGTGTATCATTATTTATTTTATAACTTTTGATAGTGTAGAACAGTCTGAAACTGCAATTTTATTTGCTTAAATCTGCACAAAGTTAGGTTACTTACTAATAAATCAGTAATGACACTGTCCTTTATGTCTGAAACATGGAAGTTGTCAATGTGAACATGGTGATCTTTCATTGAGAGGATGAATGGAACTCCTGAAATATTGGGTGATGGTCTCACAATCTTCACTGTTGACATTTATGGAAAGGTACTGAGAGAATGCTAGGGTCTAACTGCATTTACATTAGTTAGCGAGTGAAGACTTAGCATGCATTTACAGGAGGGAATATTGAATGCAAGGGAAAGAGAAACATATTTTTGTACATGAACTTCCCTGACAGATATATACTTAGCTATAGTCTCCGACGTTCCCGACAGAATTTCAAATCTCGCGGCACACGCGACAGGTAGGTCAGGTGGTCTACCTTACCCGCCGCTGGGTGGCGGATGTACGAACCACTCCCGTAAGCTTGTCAGATTTTTCTCTGTCGCGGGAACGATAACAACTGTTGTCGGTTCCTCTCGATAGTTTTTCGATTCTCGCTTGCCTGGAGTTAATTTGGACTTCTTTTGGTGACGTATTCGCTTTGTTTGGCTTGGCATACGCTGATTGTGGACCGGTTTGATTTTGAGTTTGATTTTCTTTAATGATGTCTGATATAGAATCGGTAGTTAAAACTTCGGTTTTGTTTAGGGTTTGCGTGAATGAAGGATGTAAGGTGAGGTTGCCGAAAGCTTCGGTAGACCCCCACACGGTTTGCATGAAATGCAGAGGGAATGAATGTGCTTTTGCTAACCCTTGTAGTGAATGTAAGGGATTGAATGAAGAAGAATATAAGGCTCTCTCTTCTTATGTTAGGAAGTTGGAACGTGATAGAGTGCGTAAGGCTTCCTCTAGAAGTTCTAGCAGATCTAGAATGAGTGAGTTGGATGTGGATCCTAATAGTACTAACGTAGAATTAGAACCTTCTTCCCAAGTTGCAGCCCCGGCTCCCCGCACCGAAGCCGAAGATTCGCCTTCGGAGGCGGCAGCTCTGAAAGCCAAGAATCGTTCTATGGATCAGAAGATTCATCAGTTGCAAGGTAAGGAGAGTGTTAGTGATCAGTGCAGTGTCCCCAGTGTTGTGGAGGGTGCGTCTGACCGGCTCCTTAGTGCCTCTAGGCCTAGACCTCTTCCAGACTCCCAGTTCCAGTGGAGTAGGAAAGTCGAAAGCCGCAGGAGGGCTAGGGAGAGCCCCCACCGGTCAGGCGTCCCCGTCGGCAGATCCTGAAGTACGCTCCCAGGCTGCCTCGGATCGCTACAAGAAGGAGCTCCTACGCCAATGCTTCTCCTCTTCGTCGTCTCCCTCTCCGAAGAGAGGTTGGAACTCCCCGGATGCGTCGCGCCCGTTGAAGAGGGCTTGGAAGGCTCCCTGCAGTCCTTTGGCTTCTAGTCCGGAGGTTTTCCCGGAAGAATCGTCGGTGGAGGCGAAGAAACCCAAGAAATCCTGTGATCGTTCTTCTTCTCGCGCTCCGCGCTCGGCGCCTGCTTCCGAGGAAGAACAAGAAGATTCTCCTACGAGAGTACTCGCGGGACTTCAAGCTCAGATCACGGCGCTAGCAGACTCTCTAGCAGTTAGATCACGTAGGAAGAAGGACGTTTCTCTTCCGATCAAGAGATCTAGGCGCCGCTCTTCAGAGGATCGTTCTCCTTCATATGAAGAGGTTTCGTATGAAGGTGGGGGCTCGCGTGAGCGCCCTCGCTCACCTGGCTCTCTTTCGATTTCAAGGCGCCAAACATCGGTAGGACGCTCTTTGGAGAAAGAAGTTTTTTCTCCAGATTGGATTCCCGCTTCCGGTAAGCGCACTGCACCTGCTCATCACGCGATTTCTTCAACTCCCTCGCGTGAGACTTCTCCTCAGCAGCCTCAAGATTCTAGAAGGCGCCCTTATACAAGTAGGCGTTCTTCTTCCAGATGTCACTCTCCTCGAGTGTCGGATCGTGACTTCTCTCCTGACAGGCATCTAGAGTCTGGTAGGAGTCGTGTGCATGATAGACGGCCTACTGTTAGCCGCTCCCCGCAAGGTAGGCGCCAAGAGCCTACTGCACATAGATCTCCTAGTAGGCGCTCGTCTCTTTTAAGGCGTCATACTCCTGATTATTCTCCTAGGGGGAGACAACAAGAGTCTTTCAAGCGCCCTTCTCCGTGTAGGCGCTCTCCCGCTTCTAGGCGCACTTCTCCTGACCGTTTGTCTCTTGGTAGGCACCAGGAATCCCGGAAGCGCCCTTCTCCAAGTAGGCGCTCGTTAGTTTTGAAGCGCCCTTCTCCTGAATGTTACCCTCTTGTTAGACGTCAAGAGTCTCGCAAGCAGCCTTCTCCTAGTAGGCGCATTTCGCCTTCCAGTCGAACTTCCGTTGATCGTACGCAACTGGACAGGTATGGAGAGCCGCGCAAGCGCTCTGCTCTCGATAGGCGCTCTTCTCCTGGCAGCCGCTCGCCTCAGGATAGGCGCATAGAGTACAGTAGGCGCTCGCCTCCTCGTAAGCGCCCTGTGGATGTTTCCGAGGATTCTCGAAGTAGGAGCCCTACCTCTCCTTCGGCTGAGATTCCGTATACCTCGAAGAGGGAGTCTCATCGTAGACTTCCCAGATCTTCTCATCGTTCTCCAGTGGATGTGAACTCTTCTAAGAGAGGGCGTTCTCCAACCTCTCGCTCAACTCCTGCTAGGATCCCTTCGTCACCTAAGGATCTTCCGCGCTCGCCTCGACAAGAACGTCCTAGAAGGTTCGGATGAGGAACCGAACACTTCTGCTGCTGTCTCTTCTTACAAGAAGCTTACAGAGCTACTTTTACAAGTTTTTGGGGATTCCCTTACGCCTACGGCCCCTCCTTCTCCTCACTCACTTTTTTCAACGGCGAAGACAGCGAAGAGTTCTTCTTGTGTGAGGATGAAGCCAACTCTTTCTATGAAGAAGGCACTGAGGAGTTTTGGTTCCTGGATGGCTTCCAAAGAAGAAGCGGGGAAAACGATGTTCGCTTTTCCTCCTTCGAAGTTATCAGGACGCGCTGGTTTCTGGTACGAAACAGGAGAGCCCTTAGGATTGGGTCTACCGTCTTCGGCTGATTCGGATTTTTCGGCGCTGGTAGATTCGACAAGGAGAACTGCCCTTAACTCTGCTAAGACGACTTGGGCAATGAATGAATTGGATCATTTGCTCAAAGGTATGTTTAGAGTGCTAGAAGTATTTAACTTCCTTGATTGGTCGTTGGGAGTCCTAGCCAAGAAAATTGAAGTGCCAGAGTCAATTTCGCCAGAAGATCTTATGTGTGTTTTGTCTTGTATGGACAAGTCGGTAAGAGACGGAGCGAGGTGAAATCGCCTCCCTTTATGGGGCCGGGATCGTGAAGAAGAGGTCGGTTTATTGTTCCTTCTTAACGAAGTCGGTCTCCCATGCTCAGAGGTCTTCTTTGCTGTTTGCTCCTCTGTCTACTCAGTTGTTCCCGAAACATCGAGTGCAGGACATTTCGAGGTCACTTTCGGCAAAGCACCCAGGACCTTTTGGCACAGTCGGCAAGAAAACCTCGCCCTTCCTTCCCTACCAAGGCTAAGAAGGAAAACAAAAGGCAAGTGTTCGAGAACCCTTTCGAGGAGCATCTTCATCAAGAACCTCTACCGTTTAGAGGTCGTAGACCTTCAAGAAGGGGTAAGACTTTCGCCAAGTCTGTTAAAGCCCCCAAATAACTTGCAAGTCCTTCAAACAACGGTGGGCGCCAGACTCTTAGAGTTTGCAGAAGTCTGGGCCCAAAAAGGGGCGGATCCTTGGACCCTTTCTATTTTGAGGAGAGGTTACCTCATCCCTTTCGTCGAAAGACCTCCCTTGACGACCATCCCAAGGGAACTGACGGCCAGGTACAGAGACCCCATCATGAATCAAGCTCTCCATCTAGCAGTAGATCAGATGCTGGAGAAGGGGGCTATCGAACTAGTGACAGACCATCATTCATCGGGCTTCTACAACCGCCTTTTCCTAGTTCCGAAGTCCTCAGGGGGATGGAGACCGGTGTTGGATGTAAGCGCCCTGAACTTCTTCGTAGAAAAGAAGAAGTTCACGATGGAAACGCCTTCATCAGTGCTGGCAGCACTTCGTCCAGGGGACTGGATGGTTTCCTTGGATTTACAGGACGCTTACTTCCACGTACCGATCCATCCTTCCTCGAGGAAGTTTCTCAGATTCATGATGGGGGGGAAAATTTTTCAGTTCAGGGCTCTGTGTTTCGGCCTCTCGACGGCCCCTCAAGTGTTCACGGGGATTTTGAGGAATGTGGCTCAATGGCTTCATTTGAAAGGGGTGAGGATATCCATGTACCTCGACGATTGGCTAATAAGGGCCAATTCAGAAGATCGTTGTTTGAAGGACTTACAAGTAACTTTAGAATTGACGAAGGCTTTGGGACTTCTCGTCAATTTCAAGAAGTCATCACTAATTCCCGAGCAAGAGTGTGTGTATCTCGGGATACAGATGAACTCTCTGAGTTTTCGGGCTTTTCCCTCGCAGGAAAGGATAGCCCGAGGATTCGAGAGAGTAACAACCTTCTTAGGGAAAGAAGTATGCACAGTGAGGGAGTGGATGAGTCTGCTGGGGACGCTCTCCTCTCTGGAGCAATTCGTTTCCCTAGGAAGGTTGCACCTGAGACCGCTCCAATTCTTTCTTCATCGGAATTGGAGTCGTCGTTCTCAGGATTTGACGTTCTCCCTGTCGTTATCCCAGGACATCAAGAAACATCTGTTATGGTGGACAGATCCCAACCTCTTTGCGAAGGGACTGTCTCTTCAATCACAGACCCCCAACCTGGTGTTGTTCTCCGACGCGTCGGACATGGGGTGGGGTGCAACTCTGGGAACCAGCGAAGTGTCAGGTACCTGGGTGGGGGACCAGGTAGCCTGGCACATCAACAGAAAGGAGTTGATGGCTGTGTGGTTGGCTCTGAAGGCTTTCGAGCCCAAAGTCAGAAGATCGGTAGTGCAGGTCAACGCGGACAACACTACAGCTCTGGCATACATCAGGAAACAGGGGGGGACGCATTCCTTCTCCCTGTACGAGACAGCAAGAGCCCTTCTTCTGTGGGCAGAAGAAAGAGGAATCAAGCTTCTCACCAGGTTCGTGCAGGGAGGAAGAATGTAAGAGCAGATCTCCTCAGCAGGAAAGATCAGGTCCTTCCCACAGAGTGGACCCTTCATCTGGATGTATGCCAGAGCCTGTGGAAGTTATGGGGCAGGCCACACATAGACCTCTTTGCCACGTCAAAGAACAAGAGGCTGGATCCTTACTGCTCTCCGATATCGGATCCAGAGGCAGTAGCAATAGATGCTCTTCTTCTAGACTGGAACGGACTCGACGTCTACGCGTTTCCCCCCTTCAAGATCCTGGGGCTAACCATCAAGAAGTTCGTAGAGTCCGATTCAATGAGAATGACCTTAATCGCTCCCTTTTGGCCGGCCCAAGAATGGTTCACAGAGGTACTGGAATGGTTGGTGGACCTTCCAAGATCGCTCCCGCTAAGGAGCGATCTACTCAGACAACCCCACTTCGACAGGTACACAAAAATCTCCTCGCTCTCAGTCTGACTGGTTTCAGACTGTCCAAAGTTTGGTCAGAGCGAAAGGCTTTTCAGCAACAGCTGCTAAAGCAATCGCAAAGAGCGAGGAGACCTTCCACCTTGCGTGTATACCAGTCAAAGTGGGATGTCTTCAGACGTTGGTGCAAGAGGAAGAACATTTCCTCTTCCAGTACCTCTGTGACCCAAATTGCGGATTTCCTTATTTTCCTCAAAGAAGAATGTCATCTGGTTGTGTCAACTATTAAGGGATACCGCAGTATGTTGGCGGCGGTATTTCGGCATAGAGGCTTAAATATATCCGATGATAAGGACCTGCATGATCTTATTAGATCATTTGAAACCATTAAGCGTCCTCATGTAGTACCGAACTGGAATCTAGACGTAGTCCTACAATTCCTTGGATCGTCTAGATTCGAACCTCCTGGCTTAGCCTCTTTCAAGGATTTGACGAAGAAGGCTATCTTCCTTTTGGCCCTAGCTACAGCTAAAAGAGTGAGTGAGCTCCAAGCTATTGAGGGCAATGTAGGGTTTAAGGAAGATTCTATGGTGTGTTCGTTTCTTCCAAGTTTCCTTGCAAAGAATGAAAACCCATCACGCCCTTGGCCCAGGAGCTTTGAAGTTCGTAGTTTATCTTTTCTGTAGTAGGGGAAGAGCCTGAAAGAACTCTTTGCCCCTATGAGAATTATGAAGTATTTCCTTAAGAGGAAGGAACAACTTAAGGCTAATCAAGATGTGCTTTGGTGCTCCGTAAAGGACCCCACTCGGCCCATGTCGAAGAATGCTCTTTCCTTTTTTCTGAGAAGCCTTATTACAGAGGCACATGTTGCCTGTAAGGAAGATCATTTTAGACTACTGAAAGTGAAAGCTCACGAGGTGAGAGCCATCGCAACTTCGCTTGCATTCAGAAAAAATATGTCTGTGCGGAACTTGATGGAGGCGACTTTTGGAGATGCCAATCGGTTTTCGCAAACCACTACCTACGTGAGGTAAAAATCACATATGATAAATGCTTCGCCTTGGGTCCTTTCGTATCGGCGGATTCGGTGCTGGGGCAGGGAGCTGAAACTTATCCTGTGTAAATTTTTTATATGTTACCCTATATTTTATATTGTTGTTTTTTGGTTGTCTGAAAGAGGTTGCAGGAGGCACCTCTTTTTGTCGTAATATTAACCCTTTGTATTTTGGTTAGGTGGTCTGGTGGGTTTTGGCTCCTTGCAGAGGTAGTGGTAAGGATCTGTTAGGTAAGCGGACAAGGTCCCTCTAACAGCATCCGACTTGGATTCTACCACAATAGGGGATCACATATCCCAGTGGTAGATCCGAGAGTCTTTCAGCATCAGGTCACGTCCTAGCTGTAGCTCTCCAGGCAATGCAGACTCAGAGATAGTATCTATGAAGTCTTCATCCTGAAAAGGTGAGAACCAAGGTTTTTATATCCTACAACATTAGTTGTTTCCCGTCTTACCTGTATTATTGAGCTGTCTCTTACCCTCCACCAAGGGTGCCAATCAGCTAAGTATATATCTGTCAGGGAAGTTCATGTACAAAAATGATATTGTTAAACTACAATAAAGTTTTGTACATACTTACCTGGCAGATATATACGATTAATGGCCCACCCAGCCTCCCCTCAGGAGACAGGTGGAAGAGAAAAATCTGACAAGCTTACGGGAGTGGTTCGTACATCCGCCACCCAGCGGCGGGTAAGGTAGACCACCTGACCTACCTGTCGCGTGTGCCGCGAGATTTGAAATTCTGTCGGGAACGTCGGAGACTATAGCTAAGTATATATCTGCCAGGTAAGTATGTACAAAACTTTATTGTAGTTTAACAATATCATTTTAAGGATTATGTAATAATCCAGATTCATTCAGTGCTTTTTTTTTCTTATCCAAGAGGGAAGTTACACAGTATAATACTGCTATTAAACTTAATATCTAAGAACCCCTTAAAGATTAAGACCCTTGTGCTCTAAATCAAAATGGTGCTGTGAAGTATTCTAGAGAAGTCTGTGATGTGCTTTGTACATTAACACATTCTTGAGAGTCAGCTGGGACAAATGATTTATAACACAATCCTAAGTAAATAACATGTATACTGTAGTATGAAGAGTGATGACTGCTATAATGTTTTTTTTTTTTAAATGAGGAATTGTATTTTGGAGAATACCAACTCCATAGTACAGTGTCAGGAAAATACTTATTACAATTCTATAGATGTACCAAAGATTAATTATCAATTTAATATCAAGAAATAGCTTTTTTACTTGTATCTGGGAATTCATCATGCACAGTAGATTGGAGTGGATATTTTTGTTTCACCTTGTCTTCTTTTAGGCTTTATTTTTGTGTGAATATGATGACGGCTTGCACGCATATGTTGTACAATGGTGGCTAGCCTGCATATATTGTATGCCGTACATGAAAGGGGACCAATGGTGCTTTTGAACTATTTCATAAATAGAATTGCATTTAAAAGTAATGTAAATTGACTGGTTAGGTGCAACTATCCTAGAAACATTGCTTTATATTAAGCTTCTTACTTTAATTCATTATAGCCTTTAGATTATATAATCTGAGAGATATAAGCATTACTTTCTTAAAATTAAGTGCTGCTTAAGCATGAATGGGGTATGAAAGATTTATATCATTCTTTATTATAATGAAAAAATTGAGACCCACGATAATTCAGACTGTTCTTCCCTTATGGTGTAGTTGTTCATAAGCTACTGGTAGTTTATTTGAGTTCCATCATTTATTATAGCTAAAACCCCATTGTTCTTTTGAATATAATTTTCTGGACCAGGAATGTATAATAATATGCTGCAAAACTGGAGAAATTTTGATGGCATTAGAATTTTCACTTGAACACCACAAAGCCAATTAGTGTTTATCATAGTTATACAATGCAACCATATCGTTTGATATTTGTGAATAATGAGAAATTTCGTATCTTTTTTTACATGACTAAATTGAGCATTATCATACTTATAATTTGATTGTGAAAATTTCCATGTAAATACCGCAACAGTAAAATAATAATTCTTTGGATCAATGCAACTGTATATTTTGTATAGCATATACATTTGTTTACTTATTACAAGATATATATATATAAGTTGTTGTTTACTTGCCCACAAAAATGCATTTAAAAATTATAGAAAGAAATACAGTACAGTAATATACAGCATTTACTTTTATTAGAGTGCACTTGGGTACCTTGTACCAAGCCACAACAATGTTTACAAGCTTGTACCTTAAGGGTCAGTACAGACTGAAATTACAGGTACATCAGACACTGATTATTTAAAGATGATTGCCAAGTTTAAATATTTAAGGATAATTGATAAAAACGTCTGAATTTCAGTTTACACTGTAGTTCATTAAGCCACCACCTTCATGAATGTGCTTATACACAGTAGAAATCATAGCTGTACTCCAATCAGAGTAAACTGAAAGACAGACTAGTTGAAAATTTACTTGTGAAGGCAGTCATAAATTTCAGAAAGCAAGGAAACTTGTCTTAAGTAACAACACATGCCATTTTTTTTTTTCAATTACAATGTACCTAATTTATTTCACCCTTCTTTGTGTTCTTGCCATTCTTATTTACTACTGCAACTGGCCAGCATTTGTTCCTGGCTGCTGCAAACCTTACTGCTCAGCATTATTCATCTTTTCTTACTTTCAATTATTAACCAAGTCTAGCAGGTTGTGTTATATGCTAGCAGCTTTAATTATGCAGATAGGCACCGCTAACAGCTCCACTACAATTTGGAGTGTATTACCTTCTTCTCCATGTAGTAGTTCCACTGCTAAGGACCCAATTCAATACATACAAGCAAGAACTTATTTCTTGCCTTACCATGAGTTTTTTCCTGTGCCAAAATCAAACTGCCATCTTGAAATCTTCTTGAAATGATAATGTGAAAAAAATTGCTAAGTCTTTTCTGGAATCAATGAGTGAATTATATATAAAAAAAAAATGTTTTAGACTATGCATAAGTTCCATCCTCATCATTCCCTCAGCTGCCTCTCTAACCACCTAACCTCGAAAGTCAACTTTCCCTTCGTCTTTCTTGAGCCAATTCGGGTTCTGGAAAATATGGTTGCTAGCCTCCTACATCTACTAACATTTTTACAAGTCTCATGCTTTGATCTTCTTTAAAGTGCAAAGGCCACTGGGATATGCAACCTAACAATATCTTGCAGCTAAAGCCAGATGAAAAATGGGAATGAATGAGTCTAGATATTAAGGCTTATGACATTGAAAAGGGGGAGCTGGGTTAGTTACAGAGAAAGACAAAAAACAAGTTAAAAAATGCACTGAAAAATTGAGTTTTCTCTACAGCATATAATTCTGTACAAAATTCTCAGCCATGGCCTGGTGGTAGCCTGTGATTTTGGCACCTATAGCGGTGCCAGACACATGATCATGGATAACTTTAATCTTAAATAAAATAACTACTGAGATAAGAGGGCTGCAATTTTGCATGTTTGACGATTGGAGGGTGGATGATCAACATGACAATTTGCATCCCTCTACCCTCAGTAGTTTTCAAGATCTGAGGGCGAACAGAAAAAGTGTGGACAGACAGACAGAAAAATAGCTACATATCTCAATAGTTTTCTTTTACAGAAAACTAATAAAAGTGAAACTTGGAGACAACTGCATATTTACACTAAGAAGTAATAGTTACAGAAGATGGAAAACAAGGTGGAGGAAGCAGGAATGGATGTAAAATAAGGCTAAAAATTTCGTGCGACTAGAGGGACACTATAAACACCCTTTAGCAATGCCTAGGGTGCACCAGGTGAAGATAAAAAGAAAAGGAAGTAAATTAAAGGGGGAATTAATCATGAAGTAAACAATTCCCCTACTTCTAAAAGAAGAAAGATTCAGTCTAAGAAAATTTATAAACACGTAAATTCCAAGCCTTATGACAAATTTTTTTTAAAATTTTGTAAAAGGCAATCTAAGCACTACTTATTACTAAAACTGTTCATTCTACCTTTGCCTCTGCTCCTAACATTGTATTTCAGCAGTTTTCATCTGCTGCTGCCACTGCTCATTCAGAACAAGGACTAGAGGAATTTCCTCCATATTTTCTCTTGCTAACCAGGAAAAACACTGCACTTTGCAAAAGGCTCTTTGCAAGGATAGCTACAATTACAGTGCTGTACTGTACTGCAGAAGCACAAAAAAGGGATTTTGACGTAGGAAAGAGAGATTAATTTCCTGATGCATCACTGCAACAATAAAACAACCCCAACAAATGCCTGGTCTGGTAAAGATCATTATAGTGGAAAACATACTTAAAAAAAAAAAAAAAGCACCTCTCTCCACTTAAGCTACCTCAGGAATACTACTAAATCTCCCTCTATGGAAATTTCCACAGCCTTCCCGTTGTTTCCAGCAATAGGAAAATTCCCTTAAGGATTAGGAGCAATATGGCAAAAACATTCCACATAAAAAAAAACTTCTAAATAGTAATCAAAATGAAAAATAACCACCAGACATCCAGCAATATATTTACATGTCTACTATAGTCAAAACATCCTATATTCTATTCACACTCCCTCATTCACTAATCAAAATAGTAGTACAGTGTTCAGACCATTAAGACACCTCATCATTAACATAAAAGCTTTCTACAGTATCCCTCCTTTAAAAGCGTGGCAAAGCAGCTGAATGAACCAGATTTCTTCAGATTTTGCTAACATCCTTTCAAAATAGAGGACATCTCTGTCAAGACAACTGCTTCCACTGTTCTTTTCATGAAATGGACTGGTAACACAAGAAAAATACAGCTTAGTCATCACATTTCCATTGTTGAAGACCAGGTCTCGATTATTGACAACTGTTGTCCTCATCCAGAGCTAATGAATGCTAGCACGTGGATAAGAGTAAGCTATGAGCTGCAATACATGTCATTGCTTCCTTATTAGATAGCCTCCCCTTTCCACATCAAGCAAAATTTAGGAACAAACTGGGTACAATTTTGCCTTCTATCAGTACAAAACAAATTTCCAATTAGCCACAGGTTTCCACATCATCCATAGTTGCACTGAGAGCCCTCCCATTCAGTCAATTCAATCCTCACTGTGTAAACGATTACCTGTAAGGTGTATAACTTTACATCTAAATTTCCAAACTTCCAGTTGTATTCTGAGATTTCTTTGTTCAGCCAGTAAATTGTCATAACATTTACCTACTACATATATACTCCATAAATGTTTGTACATTTCTTATTTTGAAATTCTGATTTTTTTATTCTTTTGCATGGTGAAAAACCCCTATTAAGTAAATATTTAATACAACTTTTTATTAAGGCTGGAATCATAATTTACAGTGGCAACAGGAGTGACTACAAGAGACTGGCCACTGATGGGCATGTGCACTATAATCATCTGCAGTACTTTCTGGTTCTTGATGCCGGCACACATGCCCATAACACTCTCCTGTACACTCGTGAGGAGTTGTTAAGTTACAATCACAACGATAAAGTGAATAGAGAATATTTCTGGCAACAATGATGTCAACATACCTCCTCCACCACATAAATTTCACTGATAAGCTTATGTTTTAAAACAATTTTAGGATCTAAAAATATATTCACCACCTCACGAGAGAGGAGCAGATACACAATGTCTTGCTCAGGTTGCCAAATTGTCCCAACATATAAGCATAGGAAGGGTACAATGCACTTCATCTACATATGAACCACAGCTGCGGTTGTAAATCTTTAGCTGACAATGTGGATGTCCAAGAAGGGTCTTAATTGACAGTGCAATCAATGACTTGTTTCTGCACTGGCCAGAGAAGGACCTGGAGAACTCATTATGGCTAGGTTAAGGAAGGTAAGTTAAGATGCATCCCTGCATTTTTCAGGGTAATAATAGTTTACCTAAGGCAGGGTATCCAACCATATGAGAACCCAAAGCTTTAGATTATTAAGTCGGTTAAGGCTAGAATACACCCCTATATTTTATTGTGGCTTTAGGTGTTCTACGGTGTGTTAGGTTGTGGGGGCGGACGATGGACCTTCAGCCAGGTAAGGATCATACACACTTGTTTAAGCTGTATTTGGGAGGGCTACAAATGTGTAGTAATTCTACGGAGGATAACCGCACAGAGATATCGGTTATGAATAAAACCGTTTGACTGAGCAATATACAAAAGGGTGTAGGTCTACATAATGTCGAAAAGGTGTGATAACTGGAGATTCGCCGATTGAGAATTTTACAGTCTTTCCTTCATGTTTTCGCCTTCATCACAGCCTGCATCCCTGTAATTGATGCTGTACACCTGGTACTAAAGTCTTTCTTAATTGCTACTGTTGATACGCTACCTAGTACCTACCCAGTAATTGGTTAGCCTATGATATGATTTATGAAGTTGAAAACGGGTGGTTTGCTGGACACAAATGGCTGAAAATGCCTATGTCCTCTGATAAAAATTCCCCTAAGAGTACTATTCTATCACAGTATTGCCCAGATCAGTACAGCGCACCTATCGGTAGATCTAAAATTAATGAAAATGGCCTACTATGGGATACATTAGTAGGTAAGCTACATATAATAATGTAAATAAACTCACTTACCAGATAGGATATTAACCGAATCTTCCAGGTAACCACTGCACAAGGTCAAGCCAATTCGTAAAATTTGCATAGGGTCAACACCGCCTAATCACATATGACAGAACACCCTCATATTATATGTTCCAATGTCTCGGTGTCTTTTATACACAAAAGGAGACTTATGAGACTCCATAACAGAGGATTTTTGGAAGAGGCAATTTCCTTAGACTCAAGGATGATATACAAGGATTAACTGAAAGGAGAATTGTTTTAGTAGTGTTATGGACAGACACTGCACACTGATGCCGCAACATATCAAGACCGCTGACATAAATTTTATATTAATTCAACAACATAAAAAGATACGCTTTCCTTTCCTGTCTAAAGATCATTTGCCGTGAACATGTTAACCAGAAAATGTTTATCATTACATGGATCTCTTCGCATTATGCAGATGAACTTATTGTGAGACCATTATATAGATCTAACCAATTAAATGCATTTACAATATCGCCTTGTAAAGAACTTCCACTGTCGAGTTAATCACAATCATTACATTTATTAAAACAGTTCTAATTAGATTTCAGTGTTACACACACACACACACACACACACACACACACACACACATATATATATATATATATAATATTATATATATATATATATATATATATATATATATATATATATATACCACCGTTAAAATACCCTAAAACTGTTGGGAGGGATAATGAAATAAATGAAAATGCTTCGGAAATCGAAACTGGAAAAACAAAATTTTCAAAATTTTAAATTAAATGTTCTTCCAGTCCCTTGAATTTTATCGCCGGAATTAAATTTGTAGCGAACGATCTCTCGCTAATTGAAAGTTTAATCTGCGAAATCCTCCTTTGAAAGAGCCTATATATATATATATATATACATATATAGTATATTATATATATATAATATATATATATAATATATATATCTATATATATATATATATATATATATATATGTGTGTGTGTGTGTGTGTGTGTGTTATATATATATATATATATATATATATATATATATGTATATATATATATATATATATATATCTATATATATATAAATATATAATAATATAATATTATATATTAATATTTATATAATATATATATATATATATATATATCATATATTATAATATATATTATATTAATTATTATATATATATATATATGGTCTTGCATTTGTTTGAATCTGCTCCTTTTCTTATTACTCTATGGCATCGTTTCACTTTCAGTTCATTTATCATTATAGCTTTTTCATTTACTTTTTTTTTTTGAGACGTTTGACTAGAAACCGGAGTATACCACACTCCACACTAGACCCATGCTGGTCTAAACAACTGAGAGCAATCCATAGCTAGGCCGACCCTAGAAACATAACATATTGTTTCGAAGCTTGAACGAAAGTAAGGTCTGAAGTGATCTTGGACAAAGTTACTTTCATTTTGGTGAGAGACAAGCCAAGCTTAATAACGCCTATTGTCAAAAGTGGACTTTTATCGCCTGGAAGCTTCTTACATAACATACCTCCTCCATACATATTCTTAATGCAATGAGAATTTACAACAAACTATCTGCTTGGGTGACTTTGATGTGTTGACAGCACTCAGTCTAATTGCTGAATACCCTAACAATTGAGAGACTGACTAGATTGTTTTTTTTAATTAATCTGTGCATCAATTGACCAAATATTACCATTAATTGTTAAATACATTAGCCAACTTCTGCCTCTTTATCATTGAAATTATGCCTTTCTAATATACACATTGCTTCATCCCTAGTATTACAAAAACCCTAACCCTATATTTTTCAAGCTGACAGTAAATCTTTAATATTACTTCTGACTGATAGATGGTTTATGAGCTGCGTGAGCTTCTCCCAGTCACGACCAGTTTCAGTGAAATTGGCTGGAAATATTTACCGTTAGCTCCAAGAAGCCACAGTTTACACTGTACTGATTAAATTGAATTGAATATAGACTTTAGGCCAGAGACCGGGCATTAGGACCTATGAGATCAATCAGCACTGAAACGGAAATTGACAGTAAAAGGTCTGATAGATGTAACAGGAGGAAACCTCACACTTGCACTATGAACCAATTGTTAGGAGACGGTGGAAAGTAAGATGGAAGAAAAAGAATATGGAAGGAACAGAGAACCTTAGGTAATGCCTACAGGGTACCGTACGGCACTAACCCCTACAGGGTACACTGTACTGTTTTTTCCATCTGTCCATCCGCCTGTGGTGGTCGCGCATGGTAACACTGCGTCCCGGGCGCATATTCCTGAAGTCTGGATGGAAATAGACCCTCTCGGATATTAGAACCAATCAGAGCGTGTTTTGGAGCGGTGACGTTGTGAGACTCCGCCCTCCTTAGTGTTACCACCTATAAACTTTTCTTAATTCTTGCAAAAGCACCAATTTTGAAAACATTAATCGTATATAATACGTTATAATATTGGTAAATATATTAGTTATTATAGATGCATACAGAATATATGTATCAACTATGCTGTACCAGCTAGCATTTACGCTGACGCTTATTATAAAAAGGTACTGAGAGTCTGCGTACGAAAGGTATATGGCACCACTGCTCAATGTAAACAAACTGAAGAAGTTCCTCAGGCATCTGGATTCCATAAAAATTGCAAACCAGTTGAATATTTGCTGCAATGCACTGGAAGTGCAATAAGAAATGGTGGAGCTGGGCGAGGTAAGATACCTTGTCAGCTAACCTCCATCGCAAGACGCTCAACTGGCAGGCCAAGGGGAGCTGCACCGCTGTGTAAAGGCCGTCATCCGACAGGTACTGTGTCCTTACAACCTAAACGTCCCCGTAATTTGGCTCACAACATTTCCTGCAATGTGGCCAATGGGAAATCTAATGGCACAAATCATTAAGTGAAAAATAGTGATATTTATGTTTTTTTTTTTTACTGGCATATATTTGATTCAAATGGAAAATAGGAAACCTATTTTCGAATTCATATTTCTCACACTTCACAATAGTTTTTGATTAGTGTTAAGGCAACGTATTAAATTCATGTATTTATTATAGCTCTTAAGACATGAATTATTCCATTTTTATTGTATCTGGTTGACAATGGAACTGTGCAGTTTGGAGTCAATCAACTTTGGTATGATGTACAATGTGAGTAATCTTTTGTTTATAATAAACTTTTGTATAAAATAATCTTTTGTAAATAATGTTTTTTTTTCTTATATTCCAAGCTATGCAGTTGATTTTAAAATTTACAATGAAATATCAGCAAAGGAAAGCTTTTTTGTATCCGAGGCTGCAATGGTAATAGGTATGTATAATATAAGCAAAGCAAAAATTTTGCATAGTTTAGGATACCTGAATACAGGACACTTCAACCCCTACCCCGCTCCCACACCTTCCCTAGTTAAAAAAAAAAAAAATGCAGTTTGTATGATCTATCACTGATGTGCACGCGTGTGCGTATGATAAAATAATTTTTTTAAAAGCTTATCTTAACATAAGGCTGATTATTTTGAATTTCTATTTAATCTTAATCTAGTTGCAGTCTTCTTTGTTTATTAGTGTGTGGCTGCATGTTGCGTGGCGTTTGCACATCCATATTTTTGAAAAGATCTGATACTTTTCAGATGAACTTTATTGGATCTTTTGTAGTTGTAGAAGTCACTGCATGATATCTCATGCAAGTTGTACTGTAATGTCAAGAGACCTTTCATTGTAGCAGCATTCAACTTATTCCTATCTTTTGTCCGCTGACTTTTCATTAGTGAAAATACTCGCTCTACATTCGCATCGTGGAATGCTACAGCAAAGAAAAACTGCAATTCTTAGCAATTGTGAATGACATTCAATATTCTTTGATTTTTCAAAGTATTTGGTCCATTTTTCATGTGCTGACAATTTATTGAAATCTTCATTATTGTTGTAACTCTTTATAAACACCTTCAAATTCCTAACTTGATCGAAGCATTTCACGTCATCAACTTCTATCTATCTATCCCTTTGTCTATCAAATATTTAACAGAAGGCTCCACAGCATCCCAATTTGGTAAATCAGTTAAGCTCATCCACTTGAAGCAAGAAAACTCTTCCATTGGTTTCATCCACTTTCCTAGATACTCTGAACATCTGTTGTACAAATTAGTTACGTCTGCAAAAATACTTTCACACTCTTTTCCATACCCTTCTGTACGTTTCTGAGCAACCAGTCCTTTAACTTTTAAGGATACGAAATTTTTATTTTATCCTTCTACGAGAACTTTGTGAACAGATTCCAGACACGTCAACACTTCTACAACAGAATTGCCCCAAGCGCCTCGGTGGCGTGGTTGGTATGGTGTTAGCGTTCCACCTCGGTGGTCGCAGGTTCGATTCTCGGCCATTCCATTGAGGAGTGAGAGATGTGTATTTCTGGTGATAGAAGTTCACTCTCGACGTGGTTCGGAAGTCACGTAAAGCCGTTGGACCCATTGCTGAATAACCACTGGTTCCATGCGACGTAAAAGCACCATACAAACAAACAAACAACAGAATTGCTTACCCTTTCAATTGTTTGAATGTGTGTATGATGGATATAGCATATTTTAAGAAGAGAAGACGAGTTAGTCCAGGATGTGCCTGAATGGAAGCCGCTTGGCAGGAGAGGACGTGGTAGACCAAGAGAAACGTGGCTAATGACAATGCGGAGGGAAGCTGCATCTGAGAATTGGGTTGAGCTCAGAGAGATGGCACAGGAAAGAGACATATGGCGGGAATTCATTGAGGCCCTATGCATCCCGTGGGTGCCAGAGGATTAAGTATATAAGTGTATGAAACACGTTCATTAATGAGTGCATGTGTCAGAGATGTATTTCACTCAATTTATTTCATTCTCAAAGAATTTTCTAATTGCTGTGGGTGGGTGGTCTTGTGATAAAAAGAAGGACTTAAAGAGCAGGATGAATCTGTGTCAACCCCTCGTTATATATATATATATATATATATATAGATATATATATATAATATATATATATATATATATATATATATATATTGTTCATTTATATCACGTATATTTTTTGTTGTTGTCGCCGTCATTGTTGTTATTTTTATTTTATTATTCTTTTTTTAATTTGTATGAAAGCTGAAATTCCGGACATTTGTATAAATTTTGACACCTAAATGCAGGACATACCCGGACGTATGGCAACCCTAGTGTATGCGTGCATATAATGTGTTTGTTTTTTGGTCTAATTACATTGTTATTCATTTGTTATATTCCGTTTTGTATTTCCTCATTTGTTCATATGTAGCCATCTGATCTTTGGTGACCTGCCGTGCAAGTTCTTTGCCCCGTTAGGCCTATACCATAGGTATGTTCGCTAATTTTAATAGTAGAATAATAAATAACTATAGTCGAGCGGTCCATAATGTTAAGGCCCAACTTGCCGAAGAAATATAGGTTCAAGGTCCTAATAAGGTTATCAATTAGCTTTATGAATATTTACCCACTATTTTTCATGGTGTGACTAAATATCTATTTTCTTTTCGCTTGGTTTTGTCTTAATCAAATGGGAAATTTATTCAGTGGAAGCTCGCTAAGCAAAGAAAAGTTTTTTTCTCTTACCTATTACTTAGAAGCCTGTGTATAAATAATAATAATAACAGTAATACTAATAATTACTACCTTCCCTTTCCGTTTCACTGCACAGTGTTAAGTTAATCACAGAACACTGTATAGCAAGCAGGCTTACGGCTCACTTTGAACACCAACATAAGCCTAAATCATGAGTGTTCAGTTGGTATGGCAAAGGACGAGAAGAAATGAAATGTGAATAAATCATACATTTATTTATATCGTCAATGGTGCTGTTCTCTTCCCTTTCCTCTTACGTAAAACAATAATAATGATGATCATAATACAGATTCATAACTTTAAAAAGGAAAATAAACTTCAGAATCCGACTTCCCTCGAAGAAGAAGTCTGGGTAAACACAATGAATATTGCTGTTTGCGCGGCCTCGCTTTTCATCTTGTTTGCGCTTCCATAATCTTCATGTCCTGTGTGATATTACTCTGCAAACGCTGTTCTTTGGCTTCGGGTATTTCCGCGTTCTGCAAACCGAGTCGCAAAGGAGATCTATAAAAAAATTCCGAGGAGTGTGTATATATTGAAGCTGAGCATAATAACGTACTTTCCTTTCTGAAAGAGAGAGAGGGAGGAGTTTTCCCCGTAGTGTTTTCGATTCTACGGGATAGATTTTAGGGTGCCTGATGAGCTGTGTAGTGATTCTCGGTTTTCCCCCTGGTTATTTTCTTTTAGGTTTCTGAAAGGTGGACTGTAGTGGAGCTAATGCCATGCAAGTCTAGACTTATCCCTTCGAGACACAACTGAGATAACCCCCACTTCAGGTAAAAAACAAATAAAGCATCATTCTGAAGGATCTAATTAACCTTTGTAATTGTTCACTCAAACGTCGTTGTCTGGGATGTTAAAGTAATGGCGTCACTGAGTGGCAGAGGAAGCGATCATTTAGCTCGATTGGGGAGGGAGGGTTTCTGGAGCTGATTCGGCAGGAACGAGGCTTGCGTCATGGATGATAAGGTCCTCGGAAACATCATCTCCCAGTCGACGATGTCTGAAAGGAAGGTCTACTAAGACAGCTTTGCTTGGATCGACGGGGCCGCCGCCTCCCAGTCGACTGAAAACGAAGGGCCCTCTTGGCTGCTCGACTTCTTGCTGCTGTTTCTGGTGGCTGACGTAGTAGAACGGATGCTGGAAGCCGTCGAAATCCTTTTCGCTGCTGTCGAAGCCCTGGTGCTCTAGAGGAGAAAGAGAGAGATGAGATAAAAATGTTACTCATTAATAATTAGGCCGACTGCGTTGAGGAAACTTGCAACCAACCGTAGCAGTTAGGCGATGGTTGAGTAACGCTTCGTATTTTAATCTGGTTTAGAAAAAGACATAAACTTTAAAATTCATGCTAATCAGATTTTTAATATCGCGGAATGCTGTTCTGTTTATTGATAAATTTCAAGGAAATGTGCTGTGTGAAACGTTTCTTATTTGACTGTTCGAAAGGCAATCTCTGAATTAGCCCAGGCTTCTTATTTCCAAGACGATTCGTTATTAAGCAGTAGCAAGCATTATTTATCCCCAGAAGGACTCCGAGAAAAACAAAATTGTTACGGAAGTTTTCAAATGAAAGCTTCGAAAATACGACCTCCCTATGACTCGCAGTGACTGGAATTTTCGTATCCTTCCTTCATCATATCCTAAATTCTTTCTTTGTCTTTAGATGATTAGCATCGTGGCCTATTGTGACTCCAGCTTTTGGATGTATAACAATCTTTACTAACCTGAAGCTGAACTAGTTGACATCAAGGGAAAATGAGAACGTTCTACTTTCATTGTTATTCTGGCGGTGAACAGGACACCTCATATTCATACCATTCTGACAGTCATCACTTGACCTCCGAGGATAATCTGAACTCATATCCATACCACTCTGACACTGATCTTGACCTCAGATGAAACTGTCATATACTGACAGTTGAAAGGCGTCCTCAGAGGCAAATGAGTACATGTTATTTAATTAATTTTGTAACGTAGATCAGTATTGGCCTCAAAGGAAGATAGGTTGTCATTATTTTTACTGCATTTATCACTCGACCTCAAAGGAAAATGAGTGTCATTTTTACCATTTTTCAGGCATAGACCATTCGACCCAAAGGATAATGAGTGTCATTTTTACCATTTTCAGGCATAGACCATTCGACCCAAAGGATAATGAGTACTTGTCATATTTTCCTAGCGTCGTTACTCGACCTCAAGCGAAAATTAGTACTATCATATTCATTATTTTTGTGGTACTGATCACTCAACCTTGAAGGACAATGAGTAATTGTCATATTCATTATATCTGCGGCAGTCATCACTAGACATCAAAGGAAAATGAGTACCTAGAGCAGTCATCATTTTTATAGCACTGATGATCGCTCGACCTCAAAGAAAAAGGAATACTTGTCACGTTCATTATTTTCCCAGCAATAATTACTTGACCCCAAAGGCAAAACGCAAACTCACATTCATACTACTCTGACCCTGACGGAATAGGTACTTATCATATTCATTATTTTCCCAGCAATAATTACTTGACCACAAACAATCGACTTCGCAAACGAAACACTCGAACTAACCTCGCTTATTCAGAAAGAAGTCTGGATCCTCGTTCAGGATGCTGTAGATGATCCTGGCGTCTCTGAGCTGCTGTTGCCCGTTGATGAGTGACAGCCAGTCCTTGGAGTGGTCTCTGGTGGGGGCGTATCGAGACCTCACCACGCCCACCACGCCCATCACCTGGAAGGAGGCGGGTCAACGAGGGATCAGCGGATATAGGACTTTGGATGAAAGAGAAGGGTAAGTTTCAATTGAATGACCATACCTTTAAAAACCTCATAAATTAGCATTATTAATACACATGCACAGTGTATGTGCACAAATGAAATCACGCATATATGCGTACGCTTGCAGAGCAGTATATCTATTTGTACAAGAGCAATTATGGAATCATTCTAGGCAATTATAGTGCCAAACTAAGCTTAAACTACATAAGAAGATACATTTAATTATTTTCCCCTTCCATTACCACCTCCTAATATCTATTCTCATTCTATTCAGAGGAGTTAATTATTGACCAGTTTCCCTTCCTAGTCATGGGGTCTGCAACCTCATCTCAAACTTCCATGCGTAAAATTAGAGATGGTAAAGCCTGGGGTCTTGTATCCGTCATGCCTACCCCGAGAACCGGATAAAAAAGATGAGGGTTTACATTAAACTCGCGCTTTATCTAAAAAAACAAAGCCCTACTGAAACCTCAGCTTGGGAGACTGATGTTAGGAACAAAGAGAACCATGAAGAAGCCAAAACATTGAAGAAGAGAGAAACATCAGTTTAAATAATGCAATAACAGTATGATGAATAAAAGAAAGCTATAAAGTACTGCTGTTTCAAGTTAAATAGGTCTCCACCGTTGTCTGCACCTAACATGAATAGTGTGGTGTGCCCGCAACTTTGTTTGTGGAATGATCCTCTCCTGTCTAGACATGTCAGTATCTAGACGCCAGTGAGTGAGCGCTTAAAGCCTGTCCACACTAGGAAACATTGTTTGGAAACAAAGTTTGCAAACTGTTTGCAAACAATGTTTCCTAGTGTGGGCAGGCCTTTAGGAACCAAGAACCATTACAGTATAGCACTAAATAGTTAAGAGTTCATGAAGTACAACGAAGAGGAAACGAATAGGGTAGACCTACACTCTTAAACAAAAGTTGATTGTTTCTTTCCCTTTCCTGTCAGGGTCTGGGATTCTCGGCATGTTTCCGCGATCTTATATTTCTTAAGTTGTGAGTCTATCACGCCCAGTATATCAGCACCATTCATTATCTCTTTCCCTACCTTATCCCCCACCCCACTTGCTCTTCTTTCTGCAAGGCTAGTCCTATACAGAGCATTGATTTTCCCACCCTCTATAGTCCTCTTCATGTAAAATGTAAGGTCACGAAAGTGATATAAGATGCAAATGGAGAGATGCTATCTGAAGAAAATACAATATTGAGTCGATTTAGTGAGTATTTAGAAGCTATGATAGGTTAAATAGAAAGGTAAAACAATAAACCCGTTGCTATTCTAGACGCCAGAAAATCAAAACATGGAACAGAAGAAAGGCAATGTCCTTGGTGGGTTAAAATGATATGCTAATGAGACGTACATGAAAAAGTTTTGTTTTGAGAACCCGGTCTTTTAAATGATTTTTGTTCTTACCTTCCGCCAGCTTCTAGCAGATATTAGCTTTGAAGAGAAGAGAGGAGGAAGAATAACGGATAAGACAGACCTTGTATAAAATCAGCTTAATTGATGCTGTCATTCATTTCGACCGGAACTTGTTATATCTATGTCATTCATATAAAACAAACAAAAAAAGATCCGTCAACTTGCAACCAGAATAGAATGCCGAAATTGATAAAAAAAAAAATGTTAAAGAAAATGAACAACAAATCAACTCCAAAAAAAAAAACTTAAAATAACGAACAATGACGTCCCTAGTCTCGTGGGAGCTATCCTGAAACAGATTGGTGACTATTCTTCTTCCTCTTGATATTCAGTTGCAAGAATTGGAACGAATTAATTAGACGTTTCTTCTAACTCAAGAGGAGGAATGTAATTGTTCTTTGTGGTCGCTTTCGTTGATGTTTTTGTAGTTTGATGAAGAATTGGTCTTTGTCTGCCAGCACAGGGTTTTGATCATACGGACTTTCAATTAACAAGACATGAACGTACTAAATGACATGAGAGAGAGAGAGAGAGCGAGAGAGAGCATGAAATATTGACAGAAAAAATCAAGTACCTTAAGGCAGCCAGAAGGAGAAAGAGAACACCAGGAGTAGATAATACCTAAAGTCGATAAACGAATAGGACACATACACACAGATAAACATACGCACAACACCAGAAAGTGGCACAACACAGAAAATAAAGAACTTAAACGCAATGGAGCGAAGAGACCATTGCTTCAGTGCGTCTAAATTTTCTTAGGCACAGAACAGTAGAATACTCACCATGACGAATAAAACACACCGCATGTGAAACTAGTTCTCAAGCCTTCCGTAAAGAATTTCCTATGGAAGCGGCAGCTATGTGTGTGTGTGTTCTGGATGAGGTCAGTCCGCTGAATGCTGCGTCCTGTCACAGGACCTTCCCATATATATAGGCCGCCTTTGACGGTCATGTGTGCTCAGAGCTTTTCTAGACGCAAGCTGCTTACCGAAGCCAAAGTCCCCTGTTTTACTTGCCAGCGTCTTCAAGCGGCATTAACAAAACGATCTTTTTACTGCATTTTCAGGGTCTTTTTTTTCTATTTGGTTCAGGTATTGAAAGGGGTGAATGTATTTCGATTCATTTTGGTGTTAGGGCTGAATGTGATAATACTGAAATTACTTTTTATGTGCTTACTTCTTTTCACTACTCATTTTTTTCCCCATTGGATAAATAGGGGATTTTATAAGTAGTAACATTTTTTTTAGTTAATGTTTAATTTTTTTTTTCTTTTGCGAGGCAAATGATACATCTTTAATCTTGGAATGGCAAGCAGCAGACCTAATTTTTATCCTGATGAATAACGTATATTTCTTTTCTCTTCCTTCACTGGAAGGCAAGGATACATTTATGCATTATGACGTCACCAGAAAACCCACCGGCAATCGGCTTTTATATATGGGGTAAACAGACCGACTGTTGACACTGCCGCACATGCCATTGTGTATTTCTTTATTTCCGGCTGTATAGTCCATCAGGGAACAATTGAACGTAAAGTGGACAACAGCAGACCCATGTCTCATCCCTTGTTGAATTTTGGGATCACGGGGATCCCCTGGACCATCCCGCGCTCAGCTTCCCCCGTCACCTCTCCCAGGCTCTTCCCTCGACCGACCATTCTCCCGGTGGGACATAATACACCCGCTCCCCCCACCCCCGCCCTCCTCCCTTACCCCGGTACTGGTCGAGGAGGGACTGGTACGACTTACCCACCCTACTCTAACCACACAGATTGGTGCCCTGGTGGCGAGTCGTCCAAGCGTATGGCCAGAGTGGTGCGTATTGTTACAGATATTTTTTTTTTTTCTAGTTTCTATAACTGATGCACCGTTCGGTTTTACGCTACCTTGTTTGTGGTTTATGATTTGTATTTCACAGTTTCCCAGTGTGAATCGTGGTTCTTAGTTCCTCTATCTAAAAGTCAATATCCGTATTCATTTTATTCCTGGTAAGGTCTATCAATTATTATTTACAATTTATCAAAGTCAATGTAAATTGTATGTAAGAAAATAGCAAAAATGTTTGCACATTTGTTGTACTCCACAGAGGAAAGATGAACTGCATTACGACTTTGATATAAAGTAATTCAAATTTTTTTCCATACACACACTTATATATATACATGTACACACGCACACACGCACACACACACACACACACACACACATATATATATATATATATATATATAGATATATATATATATATATATATATATATATACATAAGGCCGGAGCTGGAGCTCAAAGAAGATATATCCCGAAGGAAGTAGTAGGGAAAGGCATCCTCATCTTTCAACAGTTTATTTTAATGCCGACGTTTCGCGACGAATTCCAGGTCGCATTTTCAAGGCTAAAAATATATATAAGTTTACGAACATTAATAATTGATCTAATTTAATTTATATTAAAAATGTCATGGCAACAGCTCTCAATAAAGTAAAAAGTAAAAAGTAAAAAGTTAAAAGTTAAAAGTTAAAAGTTAAAAGTTAAAAGTTAAAAGTTAAAATTCAATAGCACCTCCAAAGTCAGACATATTAAAAGTACAGGACTTCACTAAAATTTCAGAAACACCTACCTATACAAAAGAAAGAGTAAGACTAACACAATATAGGTAAAAATACAGTGAGGCAGACCAGCTGCCCAAACTAGGCTATGAACAATTTTACAGAGGACGTTTGGGTATTTAACGACGGTACAGTCTTTTTAATAATTATAGATTCTAAAATTGTCAGGTTGTTGTTGTTCCGCAGTTGGCCCAAGATAGAAAAATCCTTGCTGTCAATATATGTTTTACATGTTTTTGAGTGATTCCGTATATTGGATTGTTCTGGATTAGATAACCTACTACCTGTTCTATGGCTTATGCCCCTGTGGGAATCAATTCGAACCTTCAACAGCCTCCTCGTGCATCCCACGTATGTCCCGTGATCACATCTCGGGCAAGTATATTTATATACGACGTAACGGTCATAAAAGGGAATTTCAGGATGAAAGCGTAACAGTTCACCGACGTGAACTATATAAATACAGTTACGCATAAAAGAGGAAACACAGGCATTAGGCGTCGAACGAAGAAATTAATGCGCGGAAGATCCAGAGTCGCCCAGTCTGTGTTATGCGTCATGAAAGCAGCGGAGATGAAAGCTAAGGGTAACTACAATGGAATTTGCATATCGGGAAGGTCATAAAATGGTGCCCGTTCCTTTCCGAAGTAAAATGGAATTTCGAACAGAGCGGGAGAGAGAGAGAGAGAGAGAGCGCGTGTTAAAATCTACGGTCAAATAGCCCGTTGCTTCACCAGCTAAAATTAAAATAAATACGCCGTATTTTATTAGAAATAATTGTTATGTACTGTTTAACATGCACATTATTTATTTTTTTACATTTTCATTCCAATGAATAAATCATAAATATCCTATTCTAAAATTCCTGTGCCTTTAACTCAACGAGAAACATCTTTTTCAGACCTTCTTAGGCTTTTCCATAGGGCTTTCCCACAGCCGCCACCCCCACCCCCGGCCACCAACAAGGACAACAACAGCAATAACAACAATAAAGTAGTTTGTAGGCTTACTCCCAGAGTAAGCGAAAGCCGAGAGAGAGAGAGAGAGGAGGGAAAGATGGAGAAAAGGATATGCAGGCGGAGAACTATTTAATTAGAAAACTTATGTAAAGAGTGCCGTGTGTGTGTGTGTGTGTGTGCGTATGCGCCTAAACAGGAGACTTGCCTAATTAAAAAACTTACAGAAAGAATTTTATTAATATTGTAATATACTGCAGAGAGAAAATTGGGTAGCAGCATCTCCTTTTTTACCTTCCAACGGATATAATTGACTGAGTATCGCAAATATGAATTTTTAGTTGGCTTAAATTAAAGTTACTTACGCCTGCACGAGCCCTTATCTAAAGACTACCCATAAATGTGGTAAATAAAGTGTTAAAGAGTATGATAGGCTTGGTGTGGACCTATGGGCTCTGTCTAATCAACAGTGATTATAAACTTTCAATTACTTCATAGTATCATTAGCTCTTAGGCCTCTTTCAATTATTTTTTAAAGTGAGCAATCTTTGGCAATTCTATTCGATGAAGTCTCAATTATCCTTTTTTTTTATTTAAATTTACCTACTTAAGTTTACATAACATGGAGCTTTTTTATGTAAATTTACGTGCATTAGTTTACATTTTTATCTATTTATCAATTTGTTAATTCATTCTTTTTCTTTTATTTCCTTTTTAAAAAGTGAGATTTCTTCTTTCTGTATTTCCCTTTTACCTCCTCTCACTTCTTCCTATTAACACCATATTCTTTGGCAGCTTGAATTTCAAGTCAGTGGCCCCTTTGGTGGGCTTGTTCTATACGAATAGGGTTTTTCTTCTTCTTCTTCTTCTGAATAATAATAATAATAATAATAATAATAATAATAATAATAATAATAATAATAATGATAATAATAATCAAGCAGCCACCCATAGCGCATCTCCTATCATTTACACGATTACTTAGACGTTTGAGTCTAAAACGTTTGTCTTTTTATTACCTCAGAAATCAAAATGCTTTCCTTAGGCATACCGTAACGCATGCATAGTTCTAGAATACAAACTTGTATCGTTCTCCCGTGGTGAGGTAGAGCCGTCAGTGCACCTCACACGGTGCACTGTAGTCATTACTTACGACCCTTTGCAGCGTCTCTTCGGCCCCTGGCAACAAACCTTTTCGTTCCTTGTACTGCAATTCCGTTTATATTCTACTCCTTCTGACTTAGTTTCAATTCTCTCCTAATAATTGTTTCTTACTGAAAATGCCAGGTTTTCCTCCTGTTATAAATTTAAAACCTTTCCACTTCTAATTTCCTTTTCAGCACTGAATGAACTCACAGATCTCAGCGCTTGGCCCTTGTCCGAACTCTTACATCTCATTTCCAATTCCACCTTGCGTCGTTGAGAAAGTCTGTTTGTTTGTGTGGTGTTTTTACGTTGCATGGAACCAGTGCTTATTCAGCAACGGGACCAACGGCTTTACGTGACTTCCGAACCACGTCGAGAGTGAACTTCTGTCACCAGAAATACACATCTCTAATCCCTCAATGGAATGCCCAAGATTCGAACTCGCGGCCACCGAAATGGCACGTCTTAAGGTATATTTACACCTACGAACTTTCGTGTTGCGGGCTGTTACGGGGTGGGACCGCAAGAAACCGTTAAAACTGGTTTACACTTACGCACTTTTGTCGTGCGGCTATCACGGTGTGGGATCGCAAGAAACTGTTACAAACCGCACTGCAAACGCACCGAAAGCGGCTATGTAAATTGAGAATCAAATTATTGTTAGAAAGGGACTTAATATACATTTTGCATTAGAAGAATATGCATTATTGATTTTTTTTAATGATAAACAATTTAATGAATGTCACTGGCGGGAGCAGGTGATGACCGTTAAAGCCGCTTGACGCTGCCCGGATTTTAAATCATTTAAAATTTTTTAGTGGCGTCTGGCGGGTTTATGAAGTCGCATGAGGCCGTATGCGGTGTAGCGCAGCCAGGCAACAAAAGAGGTAAGAACCCGCATGGTTCCGTGCCACACCGCACCATACCTCACATGGCGCGATGTGGTGCGACGTCGTACTACCTGCAAGGGAGTGTTACGGCCTGATGTGACGGCACCGTACGGTGCCCTTGCGGTGCCCTTACGGCGCCGTCATACACGATTCATACATGCCGCGCACATGTTGCGGGGGCGTGCGGCATGTTACGGCGTCTCTGTAGGTCGATTGGATGGAAGGTTGTCGCGCATTCTGGGGAGGATAAAAGGGGCCTGACTGACCACTGGGGCATACATTCTTGCTGTGACTGCCTGACTGACCAGCCGCTCTGTGGCCCAGCCTCTCTTGCCCAGCGACGCTCGCCCAGCCACTCTTGCCCAGCGACGTCCTCTCTCGCCCAGCGACGTTCACCCAGGGATGCTGCCCCATGGACGCTGACCCAGGGACGTTTACCCAGCGACGTCTACACCCAGCAACGTTCGCACAGCGACGTTCACCCACGTGCGCGCACCCATGGACAGCTGCCCAGCGACGTTCTCTCAGCGACGTTGACCCACGTGCGCTCACCCAGGGACGCCAACTCAGCAACGTTCTCCCAGCGACATTGACCCACGTGCGCGTTCACCCAGGGACGCCTACCCAGTTTTCCTAGCCATGTTTTCCCAGCCACGTGACATGATGCCCCTACAGAAGACCACCCCCAGGCCTACCAAGCAGTCCCAGGACAGCCAGGACAACCAGGACATGCAGCTTTCTCAACAGTCGGAGACCTCGGAACACGAGGAAGAGCTGAACATTGAGCCAACCGTATCCATTGTGGAATCCCAGGACATCGAAGGCCCGAGTGGTATCGTCGTGCAGCCGAAGAAACGATACCGCCCCAGCAAGAAGGGCATTCAAGACTACCCGTTCACGCCAGAGGACAAGGAAGTCATCGTGGAATTCATCAAGGCCCACCCTACCTTGTACGACAAGTGGGACAAGCAATGGTCGAATACCAGGAGGAAGGAGGAACTCTGGCGTGAACTGGCAGTGAGTTTCATCGACTGCAGCTTCCAGCAAGTCCGCAAGTTCTTCGAGGCTCACCGAACAGTCTTCGGCAAGATCGAGAAGCGTGAATACAAGAGCGGGTCGGCTGCACGCAGCAGGACACCACGGGAAGAGGAGGTGATGACCACGTGGGCATGCCTGGGAGGACACATTGCCCATGAACCAACAGCAGCTAGTGATCGGTTCTCGCCTATATCGTCACAGAGAACCGACGCAGACGATTCCTCTACCGACATGTCGGGCCTATCAGCTGCTTCGATCCAGCGGAGGAGGCGGCTGAAGCAGAAGAGAGTGACGAACCTCCCAGAGGACTGACAGCTATCCGCCGACATGTCAGTAAACTCTACAGAAGGCCTGCAGACTCAACTGACACAGATTATGACCAGCATTAACACACTGATACCACAAGCGCAGGACAACACCCACCGTGACATCGCTGTGTTCATGCAAGACCTGATGCAGCGCTTGGAGTACGTGCCTCGAAGATACCAGAAGCCGTTCTTTGAGCAAGTCATCAGGCTGTGTCATAGTTTGGAGGGGCCCGAGGAAGAGGATGCGCCGACGAAAGAGGCCATGGCTCGTGGCGGTTATTCCCACTGGACGCCCCTGCGAATTGATAAGGAGACGCAGACGAAATCTGGGACTTCGACACCTTCGACACCTTCTGCAGTGCAACCGGTTCGGGCATCACCACACCAGTGGTTCGCGTCTCAACCCCAACCTGTGTTTTTTTATGATCGGCACCTTCAACACCAGCCTCAGCTGCAGCAGCAGGTACCTCATGGGTACGCAACTCCGGCGCCAATTTTAGTCATATTCAATTATTTTTTTAATGTTTATAATTAATAATTATTCTTTTTGTAATAAATATGTTAAAATAGTTTTTTGCATTTACATGTTCCTTACTGATGCTTATTCAATTATTTTTTTAATGTTTATAATTAATAATTTATCTTTTTGTAATAAATATGTTGAAATAGTGTCATGCATTTATATTTCCTTATAGATTCTTAATTTATATGTCATGACAATATACGTATATGATATGATTGGGTGAAATGAGATTGAATAAAAAAAAATATAACAGGAAATATAAAATGAAATATATGTGAAATATGAAATGAATAGAACTCTGAAAATAACTTGAAATATAAAATGCAATAGAATAATCAAAGAGCATGGCCAGAAAGAATAATAACATGAAGAAATATAACAGGAAATCTTAACATGAAATATGATATATGATCTATGAAATAAATACAACTCGGAAAATAACTTAAAGTATAAAATGAAATGTAACATGAAATAAATATGGCCATCAAATGATATAATAACATACAAGGTAAGAACAATAATATCATATTGAGAACATGATCAAATTAACATGAACACACACAAATATGATAATGAAACAGTAATTAACACTGACTGGACATGGTTATTTACAGGGGAACAATGAAAAATCAGTAATATACTAAAAAAAATATTGGCCTCAGTTGATAATATATGATATTTGCAGTTGAACATGTTATGGTAAAACGAAGTCCCAATTTCAGTTTCTTACATTCTATGCTTTTTATGTTCATTTTCTTACATTCTATGCTTTTCATGTTTATTTTCTGATATTCTATGTTTTTCAGGTTTATTTTCTGATATTCTATGTTTTCCATGCTTATTTTCTTACTTTCTATGCTTTTCATGTTAATTTTCTTATATTCTATGCTTTTCATGTATGTTTGTATAAGTATATTTTTTATGTCCATCATTTGCTTCTCATTTGTCTCATTATTATGAATTTTATTATAACTTTAAGTTAATTATTTTCCAACATCATTTTTTATATGTACCAATCATCACACCAATATCATTTATTGTATTAATATTGTTATTAGGACAATATCAAAGTATGGGAGTATAAAACAATGAGAAATATATCATGATGTTTATTTACAATTATTTACATTTGTTTGGTTACGTTTTATTACAGAGTTTTGGGTCCTCTACTCGTCAGTAGCTGGTCGTCCTCGAGGAAACACCAATCGCTCTTGCCATCCACTGCGCCGGCATCCGATGAGTAGTACTGGGCCAGGTAATCTCTGACGGCCTTCACTCGACGTGTGTAGTTTGGTCCCCTTCTTGCCATGAGTCGTTCCATGAGGTTCAGCGACTCCTCCCTCCAAGTACCTGCTACGACGTTATGGTGTTGGTCCTCATAGTCGTTGCAATGCCAGGTTGTGCATGAAACATGCACACAAAGTTATCTTCTTGCACACCTGTAATCCTGTTGCATCGTCGTCCCGAAGACTCGCCATCTCATCTGCAGCAGGACGAATGCATTTTCCACCACACGACGAGCGCGAGATAATCTGTAGCTGTATAGTCGTTCGGTGGGATCTTGTGATTGGTGGGAGTAGGGTTTCATTAACCACGTATTGAGAGCGAAGGCATCGTCGGCGACTATGTGGAAGGGGATGGGCTCGTCATCGTTGGGCAGATTTCTGTCTTGTGGGAGTCCTGCTCGGTTGTTTGCGATGGCCCTGGCCAGGTTGCACTTCTGCCAGGTTCCTCCATCCCCAGGACCTCCTTCTGCACCGACGTCGACGAACAGGAACTTGTACTTTGCATCAGAGAGGGTCGTGAGGACGATGCTGTGAAACTTCTTGTAACTGAAATACAGTGATCCTCCACCTTTGGGTTTCTTGATCGCGATGTGCTTCCCATCCAAGGCTCCCACACAATTGAAGTAGTTCCACTTGGAGGCGAAGCATTTTGCTACGTCATTCCATTCTTCTGGTGTCTTGAGGCACTTCATCACTTCTGGTTTGTATGTGTCGATAATGGCTTGGCAGACTACTGGGATAAATCTGCATATGGAACTTTTGGAGACTCTGAAGCTGTATTGCAGGCTTGTATAGTCGTTCCCACTTGCCAGGTGGCGTAGAGTGACCGCCAACTTGAGTCCCAACTCGTGTGCACGCCGCAACTTCGTGTCCTTCTTCTTCAACAGGGGCGTCAGCCTTTCGACTATCTCCTCAAACAATTCAGGGTAGATCTGTTGAAAGTTCTTGTGTCCTTTGTGGTCCACCTTGTTCAGTTCTTGTAGCAGCTGGTCGTAGTCCCCACGTAGTTGCTGCCGTGTCAGCCACTCCCGAGCCCAAATCCGCCTTGCCCTGCCGTCCTTTCTGCGTGGTGCTGGTGGCTGTGGCACCCTTGTATGTCTTCTCAACCCGTCGATGACCTGGACTGCACATAGACACAGGACAGCTACCAAAAAATCTCTTGGTCTCCTGGGGTGAGAGGCTGTTGAGGTCCATATTGCATGCTGGTTGGGCGTGGAATGAAGGATGTGCTTGGCAGGACTCTACATATACCCAAGGTTCATATCTGGCACAGTGTGGCACGATGTGGCACAGTGCACGTGCAAAAATCGTGCAATTTTGAAACTCGTGACTTGTGCGGGTGTGCACGCACTCCGCAACAACACCGCAACCCACCCGCAACACTCTGCTACACGGAGTAACAAAGCCGCAAGAGCACGTGGCCTGGCATAGTAACAACGACTATAACACCGCACCAACTCTGCGCCAACTCTGTAACACTCCGCTAGGCACCGTAGGAACACGCCGTGAGGTGCCCATAACCCACCACCCGGGTCTGCCCCACGCTGCCAAAAAAACGGTCATTTTTTTCCCAACCGCGTCAATTTTGTAACGGTTTCTTGCGGTCCCAAGCCTGTAACAGTCCGCAACACGAAATTGCGTAAGTGTAAACCTACCTTTACAAAATTGATGCGGTTGGGAGAGAAAATGACCGTTATTGGGCGGCGTGGGGCGGACCTGCGCGGTGGGTTACGGACACTCACGGCGTGTTCCTGAGGTGCCTAGTGGAGTGTTAAGACTGGTTTACACCTACGCACTTGCGTGGTGCGGGCTGTCACGGCGTGGGATTGCAAGAAACCGTTACAAACCGCACTATAAACGAACCAAAAGCGCGCCGCCTCGCTGGCGGGGGCAGGCGAAGACCGTTAAAGCCGTGCGACGCCGCCCGGATTTTAAATCATTTCAAATTTTTGAGCGGCATCTGGTGGGTTGATGAAGTCGCACGAGGCCGTAAGCAGTGTGGCACGGCCTCACAACAAGAGGTAAGAACCCGCACGATGCCGTGCCACCACACCCCACATGGTGCAATATGGTGCAACGTAGTACCACCAGCGAGGGAGTGCTATGGCGTGATGTTACCGCGTCGTGCGGTGCCTGTGAGGTGCCCTTATGGCGCCTTCATGCACAATTAATAAATGGCGCACACATGTTGCGGGCGTGCGTGTGGCGTGTTATGGCGTCTCCCTAGGCAGATTTTTTTTTTTTTTTAAGTGAACCTCAATACTTTTTTTTTCTTTTATTAAGAAAATTTACTTTACAAGATTATATTTTACAATTTTGTATATACAATATAAGATCTATGTACAATATAAAAATATTACAATTTATTATTTTTCTAGATATGTTTTTAAATTAGAAACATACTGATTCGTGAAAATTTTGTTAACATTAGACTTAAATCCTATAATATTTACATTAAATGTATTTAACAGTCTATTCTTTATATATTTAATAATTTGCTGGTCAGTACTTATTCCCAAATATCTTGCCATCCATATACTTGAAATAAAATCTGCTATTATTACCATTGCTGTATTTTCATCCCTTTTTGAGTTTGCTTCAAAATCTAGTTTTAAAATCCTTAACCTGCTATTAGTTTTTAATTTACAACATTTTCTAAGCAATTCGAATACCCAGGACAACAAATTCTTAACCAAAGGACAGAAATATACCATATGCATATTAGTTTCTATGCATCCACAACCGCATTCCTTAACATCTTTTATTTTCTTCATGGCTAGCTTATCATTTGTACTTAAAACTTCATGAACATACTTAAACAAAATTTCTCTACTATTATTTTCTATATACTTATTATTTACATGTTCCCAAATTAGTTTCCAGTTGAATAGTGGATACAATTTTTCAATATTTGGAATATATTCACTGTTTTTCATTAAATGTTCATATACCACTTTTGTTTTTATCTGTGGTTAAGAGATCATCTTATTAGCACTTCGTAATATATTTATCATACTTTCATAAAAACTAGGTGTAAAAATAGTGCAATCCTGATGTTGGCATTCATTTTCTATAGGGTAGGTTGCTCTGACTTTACAATAATAAATAATCATTTGGTAACCAAAACAACGATCTTTTAAACATTTTAGAAACGTATTAAACATGATTGACTTCGCTTTACACAGAATATCAATAATTCCACAACCACCTCTTAATTTTGACAAAAACATAGGTCGATTGGATGGAAGGTTGCCGCGCATTCTGGGGAGGATAAAAGGGGCCGGACAGACCACGGGGGCATCATTCGCGCTCTGACAGCCTGTCGACAATGTATAAATAAATAGAATTTTATTTTTTTAATAATAAATGATTTTTTAGTTATTTTCTTAATATTAAATGATTTTGTACATTTAAAAAAAAAGAAAAGCATGGCCATAAAGAATAATAACATGAAGAAATATAACAGGAAATCTAACATGAAATATGATATATGAAATAAATATAACTCGGAAAATAACTTGAACTATAAAATGAAATGTAACATGAAATAATATGCCATCAAATGATATAATAACATACAAGGTAGAGAACAATAATATAATATTGAGAACATGATCAAATGAACATGAACACATACAAATATGATAATGAAACAATAATTAACATTGATTGGACAAAGTTATTAACTGGGGAACAATGAATAATAAGTAACAGACTAAAGACATATTGACCTCAGTTAATAATATATGATATTTGCAGTTGAAAATGTTATGGTATAAACCAAGTCCCAATTTCATTTTCTTACATTCCATACTTTTCATGTTCATTTTCTTACAGTCTGTGCATTTCAAGTTCATTTTCTTACTCTCTATGCTTTTCGTGTTCATTTTCTTACTTTCTATGCTTTTCATGTCCATTTTTTTACATTCAATGCTTTTCATGTTCATTTTCTTACTTTCTATGCTTTTCATGTTCATTTTCTTACTTTCTATGCTTTTCATGTAGTTCTTACTTTTTCTATTGCTCATGTCAGGTTTTCTTACTTTCTATGCTTTACATGTCCAGCATTTGCTTCTCATTTGTCTCATTATTATGAATTATGTTATTATTACTCCGCAACAACACCGCAACCCACCCACAACACACCGCTACACGGAGTAACAAAGCCACAAGAGCGTGTGGCCTGGCATAGCAACAACGACCACAACACTGCGCCAACTCCGTAATACTCCCCTAGGCACCGCAGGAACACGCAATGAGGTGCTCGTAACCCACCGCTCGGGTCCGCTCAACGCCACTCAATAACGGTCATTTTTTCTCCCCAACGCGTCAATTTTGTAACGGTTCCTTGCAGTCCCACGCCGTAACAGCCCGCAACACGAAAGTGCGTAAGTGTAAACCTACCTTTACGGAGTTGGTGCAGAGTTGGTGCGGTGTTATGGTCGTTATTGCTATGCCAGGCCACGCGCTCTTGCAGCTTTTGTTACTCCGTGTAGCAGTGAGTTGCGGGTGGGTTGCGGTGTTGTTGCGGAGTGCGCGCGCATCCGCACGAGTAATGACGTGCAAAATTGCACGATTTTTGCACGTACACCGTGCCACATCGTGGCAGGCTCACCCCAGGAGACCCAGAGATTTTTGGTAGCTGTCCTGTGTCTATGTGCAGTCCAGGTCATTGACGGGTTGAGAAGACCTACTAGGGTGCCACAGCCACCAGCACCACGCAGAAAGGACGGCAGGGCAGGGTGGATTTGGGCACGGGAGTGGCTGACACGGCGGCAACTACATGGGGACTACGACCAGGCCACTAAAATCGCACAATTTTTGCACGTGCACCGTGCCGCATCGTGCCACACCGTGCTGGATACGAACCTTGGGTATATATAGAGTCCTTCCAAGCACATCCTTCATTCCACGCCCAACCAGCATGCAATATGGACCTCAACAGCCTCTCACCCCAGGAGACCCAGAGATTTTTTGGTAGCTGTCCTGTGTCTATGAGCAGTCCAGGTCATCGACAGGTTGAGAAGCCCTGGATGGGAGCCCTGGATGGGAAGCACATCGCGATCAAGAAACCCAAAGGTGGAGGATCACTGCATTTCAATTACAAGAAGTTTCACAGCATCGTCCTCATGGCCCTCTCCGATGCAAAGTACAAGTTCCTGTTCGTCGACATCGGTGCAGAAGGAGGTGCTAGGGATGGAGGAACCTGGCAGAAGTGCAACCTGGCCAGGGCCATCGCAAACAACCGAGCAGGTCTCCCACAAGACAGAAATCTGCCCAACGACGACGAACCCATCCCCTTCCACATAGTCGCCGACAATGCCTTCACTCTCAATACGTGGTTGATGAAGCCCTACTCCCACCAATCACAAGATCCCACCGAACGAATATACAGCTACAGATTACCTCGCGCTCGTCGTGTGGTGGAAAACGCATTCGGCCTGCTGCAGATGAGATGGCGAGTCTTCAGGACGACGATGCAACAGGATTACAGGTGTGCAAGAAGATAACTTTGAGCACATGTGTCATGCACAACCTGGCACTGCAGCGCTGCCCACTTGCTGGCACCGACGTCGATGTTTCCTCGAGGACGACCAGCTACTGACGAGTAGAGGACCCAAAGAACTCTGTAATAAAACGTAACCAAACAAATGTAAATAATTGTAAATAAACATCATGATATATTTCTCATTGTTTTATACTCCCATACTTTGATATTGTCCTAATAACAATATTAATACAATAAATAATGTTGGTATGATGATTGGTACATATTAAAAATGATGTTGGAAAATAATTAACTGAAAGTTGTAATAACATAATTCATAATAATGAGACAAATGAGAAGCAAATGATGGACATAAAAAATATACTTATACTAAACAAACATGAAAAGCATAGAATATAAGAAAATTAACATGAAAAACATAGAGTATCAGAAAATAAACATGAAAAGCATACAATATCACAAAATAAACATGAAAAGCATAGAATATCAGAAAATAAACATGAAAACCATAGAATATCAGAAAATAAACATGATAAGCATAAAATATCAGAAAATAAACATGAAAAGCATACAATATCAGAAAATAAACCTGGAAAGCATACAATATCAGAAAATAAACATGAAAATCATAGAATGTAAGAAAATGAACATGAAAAGCATAGAATGTAAGAAAATGAACATAAAAAGCATAGAATGTAAGAAAATGAACATCAAAAGCATAGAATGTAAGAAACTGAAATTGAGACTTGGTTTTACCATAACATGTTCAACTGCAAATATCATATATTATCAACTGAGGTCAATATGTATTTACTGATTTTTCATTGTTGCCCTGTAAATAACCATGTCCAGTCAATGTTAATTACTGATTCATTATCATATTTGTATGTGTTCATGTTCATTTGATCATGTTCTCAATATGATATTATTGTTCTTACCTTGTATGTTATTATATCATTTGATGGCCATATTTATTTCATGTAAAGATTTCCTGTTATATTTCTTCATGTTATTATTCTTTCTGGCCATGCTCTTTCATTATTCAATTGCATTTTATATCTCAAGTTATTTTCAGAGTTCTATTCATTTCATATTTCACATATATTTCATTTTATATTTCCTGTTATACTTTTTTCTTATTCAATCTCATTTCACCCTGTCATATCATATATATTGTCATGACATATAAATTAAGCATCAATAAGGAAAATGTAAATGCAAGACACTATTTCAACATATTTATTACAAAAAGAAAAATTATCAATTATAAACATTAAAAAAATAACTGAATATGACTAAAATTACTAAAATACAATTAATTCTAAAAAATTTACATGTTTATTTACAATATTCACAAAATCACTCAAGTGATTCTGGGTCAATGTCCTCCTTATCACCTGGGGAGATGGTCAAGTTGTAGGTGGGTGGATCCTCTGCGGCAGAAGGTTTCGGTGTCGAAATACTGGCGCAAAGGGTAGGGGGCCGCAAGTCTGCCAAGAGACTGTGTACCAACGGCGACATCGAAGAAGTGGAAGGTCGAGGAGAGAAGTTGAGTGGTGTCGAACGTCCACTGGGGAAGAATGGCGGGGTGCCTAGCCTGGCGCCGGAGTTGTGTACCCATGAGGTACTTGCTGCTGCGGCTGAGGCTGGTGTTGGAGGTGCGGATCAGAAAAAAACACAGCTTGGGATTGAGACGCGAACCACTGGTGTGGCGATGCCTGAACCAGTTGCACTGCGGAAGGTATCGAAGGTGTCGAAGTCCCAGGTTTCGTCTGTGTCTCCTTATCAATTCGCAGGGGCGTCCAGTGGGAATAACCGCCACGAGCCATGGCCTCTTTCGTCATCGCATCCTCTTCCTCGGGCCCCTCCAAACTATGACACAGCCTGATGACTTGCTGAAGAACGGCTTCTGGTATCTTTGAAGCACATACTCCAAGCGCTGTGTCAGGTACTGCACGAACACAGCGATGTCACGGTGCACGTTGTCCTGCGCTTGTGGTATCAGTGTGTTAATGCTGGTCATAATCTGGGTCAGTTGAGTCTGCAGGCCTTCTGTAGAGTCAGCTGATATGTCAGCGGATAGCCGTCGGTCCTCTGGCAGGTTCATCGCTCTCTTGTGCTTCAGCCGCCTCCACCGCTGGATCGAAGCAGCTGATAGGCCCGACATGTCGGTAGAGGAATCGTCTGCGTCGGTTCTCTGCGATGATATAGGCGAGAACCGATCGCTGGCTATTGTGGGTTCGTGGGCGATGTGTCCTCCCAGGCATGCCCACGTGGTCATCACCTCCTCCTCCTGTGGTGTCCTGCTGTGTGCAGCTGACCCACTCTTGTATTCTCGCTTCTCGATCTTGCCGAAGTCCGTTCGGCGAGCCTCGAAGAACTTGCGGACTTGCTGGAAGCTGCAGTCGATGAAACATGCTGCCAGTTCACGCTAGAGTTCCCCCTTCCTCCTGGGATTCGACCATTGCCTGTCCCGCTTGTTGTACAAGGTAGGGAGGGCCTTAATGAATTTCACGATGACTTCCTTGTCCTCTGGCGTGAACTGGTAGTCTTGAATGTCCTTCTTGCTAGGGTGGTATCGTTTCTTCGGCTGCATGACGATACCACTCGGGCCTGCGATGTCCTGGGATTCCACAAAGGATATGGTCGGCTCAATGTTCAGCTCTTCCTCATGTTCCGAGGTGTCCGACCGTTGAGAAGGCTTCATGTCCTGGGTGTCCTGGGTGTCCTGGAACTGCTTGGTATTCCTGGGGGTGGTCTTCCGTAGGGGCATCGTGTCACGTGGCTGGGAAAACGTCGCTGGGTAGGCGTCCCTGAATGAGTGCACGTGGGTCAACGTCGCTGGGAGAACGTCACTGTGTAGGCATCCCTGGGTGCGCGCACGTGGGTGAACGCCCCTGGGTCAGTGTCCATGGGGCAGCGTCCCTGGGTGAACATCGCTGGGCGAGAGTGGCTGGGTGAGCGTCACTGGGCGAGAGTGGCTGGGTGAGCGTCGCTGGGCGAGAGAGGCTGGGTCACAGAGCGGCTGGTCAGTCAGGCAGTCACAGCGAGAATGATGCCCCAGTGGTCAGTCAGGCCCCTTTTATCCTCCCCAGAATGCACGACAACCTTCCATCCAATCGACCTACGGAGACGATGTAACACGCCGCACGCCCTGCAACATGTACGCGTCATGTATTAATCGTGTATGACAGCGCCGTAAGGGCACCACAAGTGCACCGTACGGCACCGTCACATCAGGCCGTAACACTCCCTTGCGGGTAGTACGACGTCGCACCACATCGCACCACATGCGGTGTGGCACGGAACCATGTAGGTTCTTACCTCTCTTGTTGCGAGGCCACGCCATACTGCATACGGCCTCGTGCGACTTCATCAACCCACCAGACGCCGCTAAAAAATTTGAAATGATTTAAAACCCGGGCGGCGTCGTGCGGCTTTAACGGTCATCACCTGCCCCCGCCAGCAAGGCAGCGCGCTTTTGGTGCGTTTATAGTGCGGTTTGTAACGGTTTCTTGCGGTCCACGCCGTGACAACCGGCACCATGCAAGTGCGTAGGTGTAAACCAGTCTTTATACCATACTGACCACGCCACTGAGGTTTTGAGAAAGTCCATCGTGTATCACATACCCAAAGTTATATCCCTGTATTCCTGAATGACAATCAGAAAGTTAGAAATGAGCGATAACGTAGCTCGGAAATCGTAATTCTCTCAGGGGAAATACTTGTGTTAATTACAATGCACCTTTAGTACTTGTCCACTCCGGAGGTCCTCCAGGTATGTAAAGGACATTTCTCCCTACGATATACATACATACATAATATATATACATATATATAATATATATATATATATATATATATATATATATATATAAGTATGAAGACAGGAGCAATTACTCAAGGATAAACATATTGGAGTAGGGAGACGCGTTCTGTCTTTTATCTATTTATTTAGCGCCGATGTTTCGTATCAGCTTGATACATTTTTCAGGCTGAAACGATTGCACATCAATTGCATATAAGTAAAAAGATACACACAATGTTTACCAACACCAAAATTAAAATCCTTTTTAATAAATTAAGAATAAAAACAGAATAAAACCAGAAACACAGAATAACAGTGAAAGGGCTAGGAGCGAATACAGAGAAACAAATTAATTAAAAAATAATTAAAAAATAATATTAATAGAAAAAAAAATGGTAATTCTTCAGGGGCAAGCCGCATCACCAGTTTCTAAAAGACAATTAACAATCCTTCATTTAATGGTGTTTTTTCAGTGAATCTCTTCTTGTTTTCTTGAGGAAATGTTATTTTAACCCCCTTTTCCACCCAACAAGCTTGGGGGCCCCCAGTTGGGAATCGGGGGTTTTGGGTGGGGAAATACCAGAAAAAGAGTGCTTTGCAGCAATAATAACAATTGGGAGCACCTACAGATTCATGGGCCCACTCGACCGCCGACCGAAATCGGCGGAAGAACACCAAAACCAATATGGTGGCGATACCAAAACAACAACAAACAAAGTAGGGAGCGACTACATATCCGCGACGATCGATTTATGTGTGCGGTCAGTAAGGCCGTGGCGGAACGGTGCTTTGCGCCTTATCCGTATATTTAAAGATTCTTGGCAAGCACGGCATGTACTGGCAAGAGGTAATGTTGCGCTGTGCGCGCTAGCCACAGGGGTTACAGTAAGACTTACCATGGCGGATCACACCTAAAGGCGTTCCTGTTGTAGTCGATCCGACAAATAGCTCCACAACACTCGCAGTTTTTTTGCTTTAGAATTAAATTATGTCTTTGAGCATATTCAATCACAACTTCTTACCACCACTAGACAAATAATGATAATATTCACCGTAACCCACATTACACTGAAAACAATCGGTAGGAAATTGAAGGTCTCTGTCAAAATTAATGCCAGAAGGGCCAGCCACTGCCTCTGCCATAGCTACAGGAAGACAAAATGCCGGTTTTTGCTTCATTATTCGAGTATTCAGTCAAACAAGGATACCGGTGGACACTGGACAGGTAACTTTATTACTCCGCTGAAATGCTAGTGAAACTTTGTTTTCGACTAAAGTCGTTCGTAATTGGTTATGAAACCCATGACGTCATAATGATGTCACACCTCTCAGCCAATAATGAGTAACTGGAATTGCTTTTGTTTGCGTAAGAAAGTAAGTTAGAGGGCTCATTAAAAGTAAACATTACCGTAGAGGAAACACCTCTCCCGTTTAATCTCTCATATAATGACTATACTTTTTATATTGCTTTTGTCATGCTCTTTCCAGGTAGGTGATTATTTATTTTAATATCCAGTGCGGAGTGCTTCTGAAGTATTACCATAAAAATATATATATAATAATCATAATAATAATGATAATAATAGAACGAACAAGACACCTACCCACAGCGGTAGCGTAAAGAGAACTGACACGAAAAATTGTTATGTAGGGGAGTGTAAACAAAGCAACAGGTAATTAGGCAATAAACATTTGGGTGGAAGACGACTGGTGGTTAAGAGAAGGTAAAGTTAGCTTAATCATTATTGATTCAAGGGTGGTTAGTTCGTCTATTATGTCGGGTTCTTCCTACGATATTAAAATGACTGGCATCTATGTGTGTTTTGCAACTTTTACTATGATTTCTTATGTTAGATTGTTCTGGATTTGATAGTCGACAACCCATTCTATAGCTAATTCCTTGATGAGAGGAAATTCGAACTTTTAGCAGCCTCCTGGTGCAACCGATGTAAGTGCCGAGATCACATCTGGGACAATCATACTTATAAACGAGACCGGAGGCCAAGGGGCTGATCTTATCCTTAACTTGATTATTATTATATATATTTTTTTTTCTATTATTATTATTATTATTTAATTAATTTGTTTCTCTGTATTCGCTCCTAGCCCTTTCACTGTTATTCTGTGTTTCTGGTTTTATTCTGTTTTTATTCTTAATTTATTAAAAAGGTTTTTAATTTTGGTGTTGGTAAACATTGTGTGTATCTTTTTACTTATACGCAATTGATGTGTAATCGTTTCAGCCTGGAAAATGTATCAAGCTGATACGAAACGTCGGCGCTAAATAAATGGATAAAAGACAGAACGCGTCTCCCTACTCCAATATGTTTATATATATATATATATATATATATATATATATATATATATATATATATATATATATATATATATATATATTTCCAGGATTTCAGGGGGCAAGTGCCCCTCCCCCCCTACCAAACCCAACTTGCCCCTGTGTGCGGGCGCCCATGGGAGAGGAGGTGCGGTGCTTAGTACGTGTTGGTGTCCGAAATACTTTACCAATAAATTAAATACTATTCTCCCTATTTAGAATCAAATTGAAGGTTGTCATTTCACTTTGTAGCCTGTTGTCAGGAGCCAACACATCCTGGCAGTCTGTCTGTCTGTCTGTCTACTGATCGCTGCTATTTTTTTTTTTATCACATTGTTTTTGTTGTCAAACTACGCTGCAGCCACTCAATCGATCGAAAGTTATCCACTTAGTCACTAAGCCATCTAATTACACTTCTGTCATAAAGCGTCCTCTCTCTCTCTCTCTCTCTCTCTCTCTAGCAGCTGGCAGTCTGTTTCTCTCTTTCTCTCTCTGATTGTCTGTCTGTCTCTCTATGGCAGCCTGTCTCTCTCTCTCTCTCTGGCTGGCAGTCTGTGTCTGTCTCTTTCTCTCTCACTGGTTGTCTGTCTGTCTGTCTGTTTGGCAGTCTGTCTCTTTCTCTCTCACTCTCTCGCTGGCAGTCTGTTTCCGTCTCTTTTTCTTTCTCTCAGGTTGTCTGTCTGTCTCTCTCTGCCAGTCTGTGTATCTCTCTCTCTTTCTCACTCTCTGGCAGGCAGTCAGTTTCTGTCTCTTTCTCTCTAGTCTGTCTGTCTGTCTCTGGCAGTCTGTCTGTCTCTCTCTCTCTTAGGCAAGCAGTCTGTTTCTGTATCTTTCTCTCTCTCTCCTCTCTGGTTGACTGTCTGTCTGTGTTTCTCTCTCTGGCAGTCTGTCTGTCTGTCTGTCTCTCTCTCTCTTGCAGGCAGTCTGTATATGTATCTTTCTCTCTCTCTCTCGTTGTCTGTCTGTCTGTCTTTCTCTCGCACTCTTTGACTGTCTGTGTGGTGCGTCTCTCTATCTCTCTCTATGACTGTCTGTCCGTCCGTGTGTCTCTTTCTGTGTGTGTGTGTGTGTGTCTCTCTCTCTCTTCTCCGTCTCTCTCTCTATCAAGGTATGCTATTTTTCACTCGTGAGTTGACGAACTACACAACAACCACTTTCGCTTTCATCACGTCAACGAGATGCACTCTGGGAAGAGCGAGTGAAAGTTTCGCAATCGTATCCAACCCTTTTTGATAAAGAAACTCTCAGCAGAGTCACCCCCCCCCACACCCCCCCCCCCATCAACTCCCACCCCCTCCCGCTTCGCCATCAGACAATACGTAAACGTAAACGAAGTTTCCAGACGCCTCTCCTATCGCTGCGTAACTTTGTCCTTTGTTCCACTTTCATTCACAGATTTTTATTTCGACGAATTACAAAGTGTGAGTTTTCAGTTATGTCGACAAAGGTCCCCCGCCCCCCTAGGCCTAGGGTCCCGCTACCGCTTCTACCACCGTCTCCACACAAAAGCGTGCGCCCACACACACACGCACACACACACACACAAAGCGAGTGAAGGGGACAAAGGATAGTAAAAGCGCCCATACAGAAAGCAGGTTGAAAAGGACGCACTGCAAAGCGAAAGCGCGCATTTGAAAAGCGAGTAAAAACCGGATGATGTCACCTCGCAAAACGCTCTCATACACAAAGCAGTTAAAATCGGGCATTAAACAGATAAAGAAATGTGCTTCCAAAGCAAATAATAAAAAACGTTGCACAAACAAACATGTGAATATGCACAGCAAATGAGTAGTGGCAACATCCAAATGACCAAATGTACATATACGATGCATGGTGAAAAAGACACGAAGCAAATAAACAAAAATAAACAAACGATGAAAAAAGGCACTCAACACTAATCAGTACAAGCGCACACAAATCAACATGAGAAAGATGTCATATATGCAAACGCACTCAAAAGCACAGAGGGCCTAATATTGCATTGAAACTCTTGACATGTCTCTTCCATCCGAGATTTCGTTCGTATTTGTACTTTTTATTTCTTTTCATTTCAGAGCAAAAAGTCTTAGCATTCTTTAATAGAGATTTCAATTCCTTGTAATAACAGATAAACCATAAACTACTTTTAAAGTAGGTTTAGCGAAGGGAAATGTAAAAAAAATCTAGTGGTTCTCAAAGTGTTTACAATAGGACTTTCAAAGGAATATCATAATTACTTAAATAATGTAAATATTTTAGTCATAATGGTTACTGTCTACTTACTTCTCCTGTAAGACTGGTTTATACTTACGCACTTTCGTGGTGCGGGCTGTCACGGCGTGGGATCGCAAGAAACCGTTACAAACCGCACTATAAACGCACCAAAAGTGCGCCTCCTCGCTGGCGGGGGCAGGCGATGACTGTTAAAGCCGCTCGACGCCGCCCGGGTTTTAAATCATTTCAAATTTTTGAGCGGCGTCTGGCGGGTTGATGAAGTCGCACGAGGCCGTATGCGGTGTAGCGCGGCCTCGCAACAAAAGAGGTAAGAACCCACGTGGTTCCGCCACACCGCACATGGCGCAATGTGGTGCGACGTCGTACTACCCACAAGGGAGTGTTACGGCCTGATGTGAATGTGACGGCGCCATATGGTGCCCTTGCGGTGCCCTTACGGCGCCGTCATACACGATTCATACATGCCGCGCACATGTTGCATGGCGTTGTGTGTGTTACGGCATCTCCGTAAGTCGATTGGATGGAAGGTTGTCGCGCATTCTGGGGAGGATAAAAGGGGCCTGACTGACCACTGGGGCATCATTCTCGCTGTGACTGCCTGTCTGACCAGCCGCTCTGTGACCCAGCTTCTCTTGCCCAGCGACGCTCACCCAGCCACTCTCACCCAGCGACGTTCACCCAGGGACGCTGCCCCACGGACGCTGACCCAGGGGCATTCACCCAGCGATGTTCACCAATGTGCGCGCAGCGCACCCAGGGATGGCCTGCCTAACAACGTTCTCTCAGCGACATTGACCCACGTGCGCTCACCCTAGCAAGAAGGACATTCAAGACTACCCGTTCACGCCAGAGGACAAGGAAGTCATCATGGAATTCATCCAGGCCCACCCTACCTTGTACAACAAGCGGGACAAGCAATGGTCGAATCCCAGGAGGAAGGAAGAACTCTGGGGTGAACTGGCAGCGAGTTTCATTAACTGCAGCTTCCAGCAAGTCCGCAAGTTCTTTGAGGCTTGCTGAACGGACTTCGGCAAGATCAAGAAGCGTGAATACAAGAGCGGGTCGGCTGCACGTAGCAGGACGCCACGGGAGAAGGAGGTGATGACCACGTGGGCATTCCTGGGAGGACACATCACCCACGAACCCACAGTAGCCAGCGATCGGTTCTCACTTATATCGTAGCAGAGAACCGACGCAGACGATTCCTCTACAGACATGTCGGGCCTATCAGCTACTTCAATCCAGCGGAGGAGGCAGCTGAAGCAGGAGAGAGTGACGAACCTGCCAGAGGACCGACGGCTATCCGCCGACATGTCAGTTGACTCTACAGAAGGCCTGCAGACTCAACTGACACAGATTATGACAAGCATTAACACACTGATACCACAAGCGCAGGACAACATACACCGTGACATCGCTGTGTTCGTGCAGTACCTGACGCAGTGCTTGGAGTACGTGCCTCGAAGACACCAGAAGCCGTTCTTCGAGCAAGTCATCAGGCTGTGTCATAGTTTGGAGGGGCCTGAGGAAGAGGATGCGACGACGAAAGAGGCCATGGCTTGTGGCGGTTATTCCCACTGGACGCCCCTGCAAATTGATAAGGAGAGACAGACAAAACCTGGGACTTCGACACCTTCGACACCTTCTGCAGTGCAACCGGTTCGGGCATCGCCACATCAGTGGTTCGTGTCTCAATCCCAACCTGTGTTTTCTTATGATCCGCACCTTCAACACCAGCCTCAGCTGCAGCAGCAGGTGCCTCATGGGTACGCAACTCCGGCGCCAAGGCTAGGCACACCGCCATTCTTCCCCAGTGGACGTTCGATATCACTCAACTTCTCTCCTCAACCTTCCACTTCTTCGATGTCGCCGTTGGTACACAGTCTCTTGGCAGACTTGCGGCCTCCTACCACTGGCGCCAGTATTTCGACACCGAAACCTTCTGCCGCAGAGGATCCACCCACCTACAACTTGACCATCTCCCCAGGTGATAAGGAGGACATTGACCCAGAATCACTTGAGTGATTTTGTAAATATTGTAAATAAAAATGTAAATTTTTTAGAATTAATTGTATTTTAGTAATTTTAGTCATATTCAATTATTTTCTTAATGTTTATAATTAATAATTATTCTTTTTGTAATAAATATGTTGAAATAGTTTTTTGCATTTACATGTTCCTTATTGATGCTTATTCAATTATTTTTTTAATGTTTATAATCAATAATTCATCTTTTTGTAATAAATATGTAGAAATAGTGTCTTGCATTTACATTTTCCTTATTGATTCTTAATTCATATGTCATGACAATATATATGATATGATTAGGTGAAATAAGATTGAATAAGAAAAAAGTATAACAGGAAATATATAATGAAATATATGTGAAATATGAAATTAATAAAACTCTGAAAATAACTTAAAATATGAAATGCAATTGAATAATGAAAGAGCATGGCCAGAAAGAATAATAACATGAAGAAATATAACAGGAAATCTTAACATGAAATATAATATATGATCTATGAAATAAATACAACTCGGAAAATAACTTAAAGTATAAAATGAAATGTAGCATGAAATAAATATGGCCATCAAATTGAGATCATGATCAAATGAACATGAACACACACATTGACTGGACATGGTTATTTACAGGGAAACAATGAAAAATCAGGAAGATACTAAAGACATATTGGCCTCAGTTGATAATATATGATATTTGCAGTTGAAACATGTTATGGCAAAACGAAGTCCCAATTTCAGTTTCTTACATTCTATGCTTTTTATGTTCATTTTCTTATATTCTATGCTTTTCATGTTCATTTTCTTACATTCTATTCTTTTCATGTTTATTTTCTGATATTCTATGCTTTTCAGGTTTATTTTGTGATATTTTATGCTTTTCATGTTTATTTTCTGATTTCTATGTTTTTCATGTTTATTTTCCGATATTATATGTTTTTCATGTTTATTTTCTTACTTTCTATGCTTTTCATGTTAATTTGCTTGTATTCTATGCTTTTCATGTTTGTTTAGTATAAGTATTTTTTTTATGTCCATCATTTGCTTCTCATTTGCCTCATTATTATGAATTATGTTATTATAACTTTCAGTTAATTATTTTCCAACATAATTTTTTATATGTACCAATCATCATACCAATATTGTTTATTGTATTAATATTGTTATTAGGATAATACCAAAGTATGGGAGTATAAAACAATGAGAAATATATCATGATGTTTATTTACAATTATTTACATTTGTTCGGTTACGTTTTATTACAGAATTCTTTGGGTCCTCTACTCGTCAGTAGCTGGTCGTCCTCGAGGAAACCCCATTCGCTCTTTCCATTCCACTGCGCCTGCATACGATGAGTAGTACTGGGCCAGGTAATCTCTGACGGCCTTCGCTCGACGTGTGTAGTTTGGTCCCCTTCTTGCCATGAGTCATTCCATGAGGTTCAGCAACTCCTCCCTCCAAGTACCTGCTACGACGTTATGGTGTTGGTCCTCATAATCGACGTCGGTGCCAGCAAGTGGGCAGCGTTGCAGTGCCAGGTTGTGCATGACACATGGGCACAAAGTTATCTTCTTGCACACCTGTACGTCCTGTTGCATCGTCGTCTCGAAGACTCGCCATCTCATCTGCAGCAGGCCGAATGCGTTTTCCACCACATGACGAGCAAGAGATAATCTGTAGCTGTATATTCGTTCGGTGGAATCTTGTGGTTGGTGGGAGTAGGGCTTCATCAACCACGTATTGAGAGCGAAGGCATCGTCGGCAACTATGTGGAAGGGGATGGGTTCGTCGTAGTTGAGCAGATTTCTGTCTTGGGGGAGTCCTGCTCGGTTGTTTGTGATGGCCCTGGCCAGCTTGCACTTCTGCCAGGTTCCTCCATCCCCAGCACCTCCTTCTGCACCGATGTCGACGAACAGGAACTTGTACTTTGCATCGGAGAGGGCCATGAGGACGATGCTGTAAAACTTCTTGTAATTGAAATACAGTGATCCTCCACCTTCGGGTTTCTTGATCGCAATGTGCTTCCCATCCAGGGCTTCCACACAATTGAAGCAGTTCCACTTGGAGGCGAAGCGTTTTGCTACGTCATTCCATTCTTCTGGTGTCTTGGGGCACTTCATCACTTCTGGTTTGCATATGTCAATAATGGCTTGGCAGACTACTGGGATAAATCGGCATATGGAACTCTTGGAGACTCTGAAGCTCTATTACAGGCTTGTATAGTCGTTCCCACTTGCCAGGTGGCGGAGAGTGACCGCCAACTTGAGTCCCACCTCTTGTGCACGCCGCATCTTCGTGTCCTTCTTCTTCGACAGGGGCGTCAGCCTTTCGACTATCTCCTCGAACAATTCAGGGTAGATTCATAGAAAGTTCTTGTGTCCTTTGCGGTCCTCCTTGTTCAGTTCTTGTAGCAGCTGGTCGTAGTCCCCATGTAGTTGCCGCTGTGTCAACCACTCCCGAGCCCAAATCCGCCCTGCCCTGCCATCCTTTCTGCGTGGTGCTGGTGGCTGTGGCACCCTAGTACATCTTCTCAACCCGTCAATGACCTGGACTGCACATAGACACAGGACAGCTACCAAAAATCTCTGGGTCTCCTGGGGTGAAAGGCTGTTGAGGTCCATATTGCATGCTGGTTGGGTGTGGTATGAAGGCTGTGCTTGGCAGGCCTCTATATATACCCAAGGTTCATATCTGGCACGGTGTGGCACGATGTGGCACGGTGCACGTGCAAAAATCGTGCAATTTTGCAAGTAGTGACTCGTGCGGATGTGCGCGCACTTCGCAACAACACCGCAACCCGCTACACGGAGTAACAAAGCCGCAAGAGTGCGTGGCATGGCATAGCAACAATGACCATAACACCGCGGCAACTCTGTGCGAACTCTGTAACACTCCGCTAGGCACCGCAGTAACACGCCGTGGGTGCCCGTAACCCACCGCCCGGGTCCGCCCCACGCCGCCAAATAATGGTAATTTTTTCTCCCAACTGCGTCAATTTTGTAATGGTTTCTTGCGGTCCCACCCCGTAACAGCCCGCAGAACGAAAGTGCGCAAGTGTAAACCTACCTTTAGATTCGAGCAGAGCCTGTATATATGAACGCGTCACTTCCAGGCTTCCCATTGGATTATAACAGGACGCCATGTTTGTTTACATTTAGGCCAAGGTGCACAGCGCTCCAAACGGCATTGGGGCATAGGTTAACTGTTAGCTTAGAGCACCGTAGACCGCGGATTTAAGTTGATATACATATTTTTGATGTTATGATGGGTTCAAAGGACAGATATACTGTACTTTAGTGTGGAACAGACGCTAATTTGAATGCATGACAGGGCCAGTCTGACAGCTTCACCATCACTCAATAGATATTTCAACAATGAAGCTGTACTGCAAGACGGTTGCACTATGGCATTATCTACTGTAACAGACACTGATGACAACATGTAGGCATAATGTAATATGTAGGACATACTGTGAATCAAATTAGTTAGGGCTGTTGAAATATACATCTGAAGGCTACGTGGAAATTGTGAAATAGAATGGACAGCTCCCAATCTGTAGAGCATTGACTGGACCAGTAAATTTATTATTTATGCATACATTCAAGGTTGACTGAAATTATGATCATACATAGATAAACCGACGTAATATCGGTAATAAAAATGCACAATATAAACAATCACAAGTACTACGTGGACACACTATGAATGCTGAAGTATCTTTGCTCAGTGCTACTTCAGTAGGCTGTCTACCTGATTGTTTCTACACTGTTTCGCCGTGTTTAGTACTAGCCCGTCGGGGGTCAAATGTCCCTAAAGTAGCACCAAGGGTTGTTGTTGTTTAAGGTTACGCTGGCCTTATGCCAGCACAGGCTCTTGCTAATAGTGCTAGCCCCTCGGGGATCAAATGTGGTAAAATGCACTTAGGGACAGTTGATCCCAGACGAGCTGGTACAAAACACGGCAAAACAGTGTAGAAACGCGCAGGTAGACCGCAGATTAAAGTAGCACCCTTTGCTTTTCTGTTCTTTTTGTTGCTCTGAGTAAGTATTTTTATGGTCTCGAATTTGAAATAATAGTAGAGCCTGCAGCGAAGATAGAGCCGTCTTGGTGAGCTGGACAGAACACAACCTGTCTGGAAGGTACTACCTGCTTCTGTGCCAAGCAGTTGAGGCAGCTTGCTACTCTACCAGTTGAGGCAGGATGTTGCTTGCTGCTGACAAGCAGACTGGGGATCGATCTGCTTTTCAAACACCTTGTCGTGGTTATAGCCATAAGCCGAACAATAAACTGGCATTGTCAAGCAAGAAAATGTAGCTGTGTCAGAGCCTATCATCACCAAAAAAGTATCTATAGGTTTTGCCATCACCCACCAAGCTGATAGGTTGTACGTACCGAGGCCGTTTGGAGCGCTGTGCACCTAGTCCTAAATGTAAACAAACAGCGATCTGGAAGCAACGCATCTTGTGTATATTGGGTTTGATTCGAGGCTTTCAATAGAAAACTTAATTGAAAAGTGAGGCAATCGAGAAGTTAAGAGGCTGTTATTGTGGCGTTTGAAATTGGGCCTAAAACAAACACGGCTGAGGTGAGGAACTGACTAGGATATATTTCCGTCAATGATTTTAGAAAGATTCATGGAAAGTTTACAAGGGCGTGAAGGACCCTTTCAGGGAGAAGTTTTAATTAAAATAAGGAAATATTGAGAAAAGGTGAAAAGCAGAGAAAATATAAGAAAAAATTGATGATGAAAGAATAGAAGTCTAACCATCATTTTGGCAACGTGGAAAGTAAGAACAGATGAACAGATAATGCATATAAACTGTAATAAGAAAGAAAACCCGAAGTATACTTTCTTCTTCATTTCCTTTTTAAAAAGCGTATTTTGTATTTTTCTTTCACCTCGACCGACCTCCCCTCTCTCGCAGCAGATGTGTCTAGCCCAATAGAGCTGAGTAACGAATTCTCCGGCAGTTTTCAGCCAAATTTGATTATTGTTTCCCTGCTTACTCTGGGGGTGTTTCGACCGTGTAGTGAACAGGCGACATGTAATTCCTGAAATACAGTCTACAGGGTTGGCACAGGTTATAGGGATACAGGAAAATACTGATGAAAAACTGAGTTAAATTAGTTTGAGGCTCTCTGTTCATGCGCAGCGAACAATATGCTTATGTTTCTGGCAAAAATGATGATAATTCAGTCCCAGTTGTTCCTCGTTGAACAAAGCGGTGAAAATTGTGTAACTAACTGGTTGTCAGTCGACTGAACCTGGTGGTGGAAGCCGGCGTGCAGAACGGCATTGGTCTAGTCATCTCTTACTTGGACCATGGGTCTAGTAACCTCTTTAGTAACCTCATCCCAAATCACTTCCAGGGAAAGGTGTATGGTGAATAATAATGAGAAGATTTTAACGATGAAGTGCATGCACTGTGTAATAATAATATAATAATTACTAGGCGGGGCGTCGTCCCATCGAATCCAAAGGTCTGGATTTCGTAACCGATGGCCACGTGGTCATTTTCGTTAAAGTTTGCTCTTGGATTCCACGATCGATTCTGTGAGGTGGCAGGAGGGCGGTGTTGACAGGAATCCTTCGTTCACAAGAATCCTTCGTCCTCCGGGAGTTAAGAGGGATGTTTGCTCCCATCCCTCGTAATCCTTGAATGGCCCCTACCTCTGTTTTTTGCCTAAAAATGTGGGGTAAAGATGAAAGTGAAAAGAAGAAACGAGTGGAAATCCTTAAAGCTAAAAATCTGGGTTCAGGACAAGCCGTTTGTCCTAAACTTTTCACTCTCTCTTTGTGTTAGAGTGACCTTTTATCTTTAATGCCAACGTGGGTCCTGTTAAGCTGTGTGTGTACTTGTATATGCGTGTGTGTGTGTGTGTATGTCTGTGTAGCAAGACCATCATGGCACTAACTCTGAATATGACTCGTAGTAAACTTTCTCTCTAGTTGTGTCCATCCACGGTCTAGCTATAGACCATGGTTTTGTCCATGTGGTATCGTGTCGTCAGTTAATCTCCCTTTCATTTCTGTCTTAAATGTGGCATGTTATTTCTTTAATGAACTAAACTAGAGTGATGATAAAAAGGAAACCTTCATTCAAAGACATCCGTTATTTCTCTCTACGGAAGCGGAAGTGCAATAACATAAAAGCATCGGAAAATATGGTGAATTTCGAACGCTAATCGCTAAGGCAGCAGCAACTACACTTCAACCGGTGACACACGAAATGACTATTTGGTATCTTTTCCGCCACCAAACTGTACTACACTATTAACAAATATGATGGCGTTCAGTATGCACAATGTTTAAGTATATGATATTTGTTAAGGTTCGCAAAAATTAGCTACTTACGAGGTTGTACAGCAAGATGCGAAAAAATAAAAATATCAGAAAATTTACTCATGAGTCTAGGAACTAGCATTCATTTGCAAGTTTCATCAGCGGTTGATGAGTCGGGTAACTGCACAGGTAGTGGCCGATTCTGGACACAGAAGCTGCTTGTTTATACCCAGCGTTAACAGTCAGGTAAGGCAGTGGTTCTTAACCAGGGGTGCCCGGCAGCATCCCCTCCTCCCAAAGGAGGTGTGAAGCCGGTTCCTAAGGGGTGCAAAAATGCCCATGAATAATTAAAGCAAATTATATTTTTAATACGCGTTATTTTTTCTGCAATAATGATAATAAATAATAATAATTATTATTGTTGTATATCAGTCATCTGAGCTATAGATAAGCCTACGCCCAACTTCCTAGTGAAGTGGCAACGTTGCCAGTCTCGAGTTTTTTTTTTTTTTTTTTTTTTTTTTTTTTTTTTTCCTTTTTCCAGCAGTTCAGAGGGTGCGAGAACTGACTGCTGATTTGAAAGGGGTGCATACATTGAAAATGGCTTAGAACCACTGAGGTAGGGTATAGTCTAGATTGGCCCCAGAATTGAAAGACTGACATGCGAAATCTTTTCTCTAGAGTCCTAGAAGGTAAAGGGTTGACACCGAGGATCTTTATATTTTTTTTTATTCTATTCTTAATGACGAGTTCGTCCTCTCTTTTATTTTCTCTTGATGTGAGCTGTGTACGTTCAACAGGAAATGTGTATCTGCGTATTCGTTAACACTTGAGCAATACAAGCACAACGTCAAGCCTGTGAGTACACACACACACACACATGTATATGTATATATATATATAATATATATATATAATATAATATATATATAATAATATATAATATAATAATATACATATATATATAATATATTATATACACACACACATATATAAAATATATATATATATATATATTATATATATATATTCTATAATTAATATATATATATAGTGCGTGTGCGTATTATGGCAATGTGTAAGTTCACGTTGTGAGCAGACATATATTACAACCTACATCCAGATACGTACTTATGTATGTTAAATACATATTAGTGTTTCAAAATATGATTTTTCCTTGCGCTGTTCACCTAAGCTTACCCCCTAACAAAGAGGTGTGCCACATATTGCCGCAGCATATAATACGGACACACACACACAAACATTTCAAATCCTCTCAGCTACTTCATGCAAAAGTCGGTGAACCATTTCTGAGTTTAAGAAAAAGAAAATATGATATTCACAAGAATAATACTGAAACAACTTACACATTTCCCAAAATATTACCACTCTCGCAATTAACGATCTCTGCATTTTACATCTCGCACCGCTCGTAGCTACCAGAGAGGGAATTCAATCAGCGTCAGACCAGACTAGACTCATCGCCCAGCATTTTGATAATGGATATTGCTTAACACAGCGAGTCAGATCCCGTCTGCATTATTAATCCTATCGCCCAGTCGGCTTCCTTAGTGCTGCTGTCTTCATGTATATTACGCTGCCATTCAATTTCACAGCCGAGTAAAGGTATTGTCACAGCATCAGCACGTTTGCTGGAATCTTTTGGCATCTTGCCAACATATTTTGCACCAAGTAACAATTTCTCATTTATTTATGTAGAGTTGGTGCTAAACTTACGTTGCGCGTGTTCTCAAATTGTGTCACAGAGAAGATACATTGCGAAAGGTGATGTCACACGAAAAGAAACATTGTGAAATGTGATGTCAAGCACAGATGTTAGCGAGAAGGAAATGTGGCGTGAGAGCAAACATCCCAGAAAGGTGAACCAATACGAGCATCCATAAAAGGTTACGTCACACGACCACGAACATCAACGAAGGGCATATGGCACAAGAGCAGTCGGGCGCGAACATTTCGAGAAAACGAACAACGACTCATGAGTACCAACATCCACGAAAAGTGACGAAAAGGAGAACTAGCTCACGAATATCCAAAACTCAGTGCTTGTATGACACAGTCTTTAGGCTGAGGACGAGTTTATTTATGTTAATGGAATTTCAGACAGTTACTTCGAAATGCAGATGAAGAACTTTCTTGATTCAGAGGCCGCTACCCCGAGAATTGTCTAGTTCGAAAAAGACTAGTTAATAATAGTAAGAAAATCCATGGTAATTTGTAAATATTGTAGGTATATGTTTTTTAAATATTTTGTAGCATCTTACTTGTTATATGTAATATTTTTCTAATAAAAGAAAAAAAGGTTCGAAAATTAGGCCTTTTGCCACCCAAGTAATAAAAATAAAGAATAGAAAGAATAATATACAAATTATACTCCGCATTTTTCTGAAAGAAAGAAAAAATTCTTAAGGCAACTGTAAACATATACCTCTTGAGTTATACTCTGGGAAGAGAGAGAGAGAGAGCTAGGGAGCACAGATTCCTTGATATAAATCAACAATTAAACGAGGTGTTTGAAAAAAAAAAGGAAACAGGGAGGGTAAAATGTGGCAAATATTTTCGCCATCGCAGAAATAATTGAGAGAGAGAGAGAGAGAGAGAGAGAGAGAGAGAGGTTCCATTTGTCAGAAAGTTGGTAAAATCTCGTATCTTAGGAAGGAAGAATCTGTTTATATATATATATATATATATATATATATATATATATATATATATATATATATATATATAAAGAGAGAGAGAGAGAGAGAGAGAGCTCGATTCTTTGATAAAAAACACACAATTACGCGAGAAGCTTTGTAAAACCAAAACAAAAGTGAAACATGGAGAGTGAAATATGGCAATTATTTTCACCATCACAGAAAAACTAAGCTAATAATTGAGAGAGAGAGAGAGAGAGAGAGAGAGAGAGAGAGAGAGAGAGAGGGTGTCTGGGTTCTTCGGCTTGGACCCCAGTGGCCGTGGTGGTTGTTGTTGCCGATGGCGGTTGGGAAGAAGAAGAGCCTGACTGGGTCGACGAGTCGACTCGTAGTCGTCGTCGAGTCAGTGTGTTCCAGGACTTTACGGTGGAAGGTGGATTCTGGTCGGTGCTTCCGTAGGCCTTTACAAAACGTTTGGTAAGTAAAACCAAGCACATTTGCCGTCCTTTTATTTTTAACGAGAAATTTCCCGGATTTGTTGACAGCCACCTCGGTAGGTCTAGGTTTGTATTTATTCTGAAAATTGCCTAGACGAGTTTATGTTTACATACACGTTTGAAGTCGTATGAATCTGCCTTAGACGATTCTCTTGAATGTTTGTTGTTATTAAGCGTTTTTCGTGACATGTAGGTTATGTGTTTTTTTAATCCGTGATATAAATAGTAGTTTCCGGACCTGAACACATCTTTTTAAATATTCCGAACTAATCAAAGAAGTCGTTTAGAAGTGCACTGGAGATTCATGAAATAGGCTATATATATGCGTAGCTTATCGAAATTAGAATTTGATCTCATAATTATATAAATGTGTGTGTATGTATGCATGTTTGTATGTGTATAAAGGGGTGGTACCAGAAGGATACATCTTACCCGTTTCTCAGGAAGTCTTTAATTAAGGATGAGGTTGCCAGTCCATGCCCAGTTCTTGACTCCAACAGACGCCTGGCTTGCTACCACTTGCTGCTGGGATAACTGGTGGGTGGTAGGAAGGAGCGAACCAGGGCCTTGCAGTACACACACACACACACACACACACACACACACACACACACACATACTGTCAGCTTAAAAGATTCATAGCAGCCCCAATATAGACCTACAGACTTTTTTGCTTATTCATCAGCTTACAAAAATTAATTGAATAGCATAGCCTGAAGACGCGTCACGTCCTTGTGTAGATCTAACAACTTCGCAGCAGTTTTGTGTATGTGAAACATAGACATTTGTTATATTATATGAAGGAAAAAAGGCCAGAAGCTCAAATTAAGTGATGTGGAGAGACTTAACCAATGAGAGAATTTCAAGACTGAACACGCAGCAGCACATGTTTGGTGCATTGTTACGAAGAGAGGATATGAGGAGCATGTCTATTAGGAAATAAAATCGAGGGGAGGAATGAAAGAGGGAGACAAATTTAGGCTGGTAGTATGGCATAACAAATCCGTACACTTGGGGAGAGAAAATGAGTAAGAAATACCGCTATCTCATATCTAGACTCAAAGTATGGCTCGCCCAAAGAATTTATTCTTAACGAATTCAAAATCTGATTAAATTAAGGTGAAAGAAGTTGGATAGATGAGGTAGAAGAGGTTAAGGGGGACAGATGACATACAAAAGCAGAAAGTGTGGTGGAATGGTCAGTGCAGGCCTTTAGTACTATTTACAGTTGCTCCGTGAAACACTCGAGTTGTAGCCCGAAAGTAGACTACCGGGTAAAGAGTCGTAAAGGTTGGACACTAGAGAATATTTATAGCTGCAGTAACAGCTTGCAGTTTAGCGCTATGGTAAGCCTATATTCTGAGGTTCCACGACGATTGAATTGTGTAAAATGAACTTCATTATGTAGAAACATTTTCTTATTATCGGAAGGAATAGAAATGTGAACTACAAAAATGGAATCTATGACCAGCACGGTCACCGTGTGTGTTTCATATCAATCACCCAAGTTTGTAGGTGGTGGGCTTGGTGAGTTATTAAACATTAAGCACTCTTAGGCGCGTATTTGCCATGTAATTCACGTGATTGGATTGTTTTCTGCTCATTTACAAATAATGTGTTCTGTAGCTATCCCTGTTAAAGTACTTTCATAAATGTCTCTTTGATAGATGAAGGCATGATGGCTAGGGACGTATGGAGAGTAACAAGGGAAACTTTCCTCTACCAGAACTTCTTTGTATTTCGGTTGTGTACATATTTCTGGCAAATATTACAAAACGACGGTATGTATGTAAGGTTGGGGTTGAATAGTAACGTGCGAATATTTTTACTACGTTTGTTGACGTTGCAATGCATTATGTTCAGGTGTTTTGGATATAATGCATGTATACAAACAAATATACACTAAGTTGTAAACATAGAAGTACATGGTTTGATCCGTTAAATGAATAATTATTTATAATAAATAATAACTGTTTAAGCAACACATTTACTTTTACAGCTGTGTTCGTAGTTGTTTTTGACATACTTGCATATATAATATATATATATATATATATATATATATATATATATATATATATATATAGTGTAAGCGTACTTCGCTTATACTGATACACTTATGGCGTCTATTATTGCAATTCCCCCCCCCCCCTTCCTCCTATTCTCGAGGCCAAAGGAAAAGTTGCTGGTATGCTATTTTATTAATCTTCTGCTAATAGCTGTTCGAGCTATTAAGTCAGGCTATCATGGAGATAGTGATAATCATAAAGTGAAACCACAGCCTTATATAAACGCAAGTACGACTTGACGGGGTTGAAATTATGGCTGACAGAGAAATGTGATTTGCTGAGCCAGGTCACGGTAATCTGAGCTAGATCACGGAAGGGGAGAATGTAGAGGGTACCTGGGCCTTTATTGTAGGCTGCTGCAGTGCAATGCTCAACGCTTTGTCAGTCATCAGCTGCCCAATGTTATCCTCTTGGTGTACAATTTCAGTGTCTGTGATAAGGTCATTTAAGAGTGGTTCCCTATTCCAAATGCACAAATTGGATAATGGCCTTCTTGTCATGATGGGTTTAAGTTGCCTCTTTAGGCCTACGTAGTTCATATTGGACACCGATTTTTAAACAGGTGTACTTGGTTCCTTGGGTCTCTTGGGGTTGGTTCTGTTCTTCATCACAAGAGTGGTTCCCAGGGGAGTTGAAGGCCCTCGGTGGGCCTATCAGAGTAGCTTTTGGTGTTTTACTAAGTGGTGATCCTCCAGAGGGAGCGTGCTTCTCGCATATAGCTTATGTTATTGTCAACTCGGTTTTAAATTGTTACTTTTATGCCGTTTTCTCTGGTGTTCAGGGTTTGTGCATGTATTCCTGTAGCTTCTTCCCTATCATTTGTTCCACGAAGTTGCTGGATTATCCATTATTTGACGCCTGTCTCACACGTGCTAGGTCTGTATGACTAGCTTTCTAACTACTATTCAGAATTATTCTTAACACCATACAAATGCCTACGAGCGGCCATTGTGTATGGTTTTGCGTGGGCGTAAGGGCCGGTGTAGTCTAGTTACTCTAGTATATCAACCAGCCAAACATTTTGGTTGATTTATTGTTGTAACTTGGCGTTGCATTACTCAAAATTATCGTTGTCGGAAATAATTATATATTTGTTAAAATGATCCATATTCGCGAAGAAAAACGAAAAATATATTTTTATTGTTACATGTATACCTTGAAATGTTCCTGTGCCTGGTAACCAGCAAATTATGTATAAAGCATGACGAAACCTGAATGTAGCTGTTAAAATAATTAGTATTGTCTTTGTATAAGCTGTTCTTAATAGTCAACGCTGCTTTTGAGATCAGCATAGATGAGGTGCGTTAGGGATGGGGGAGACTTAGTCTTGTAAATTATAGTAATTACTCGGCTATAAAGGTTTTAGTTTAGGTATGCAAACTAGTCAGTTGGCTTCGTCAACTCGTACATGTACAGTACAGCGTCATTTCAGATATTTGTTTGTGGGGGGGGGGGGGGGGGGGGGAGGTGCAAAGACGGTTTGGCGAGCGAAGCGAGCCTGAATAGTTTTTTTTTTTTTTTCACCTATTTTATGTGCTTTTTGAAGCCACATGAGCAAGGTATTTCAGCAAAAGTTATATTCTCCCACTACTGTTTGTTTATCTCATCATCGCTGGTAGCTAGTAGACAGACAAGGATCAAGAAACGTAGTATTTTCGAGAAATTTCTTGTATTTATGATTGCACAATTAAAAAGAAAACATGCTGTTACTTCTTGGGGCTTGGTGGGTGAGGGGGACAAGTTGAGGCGGGGGGGGGGGTAGTTGCCCCTCTAGGCCCCCCCCCCGCCCCCCCTGATGACCCCCTGGTACAGTATATGAAAATTATATTTATGGGGGTCAGACTGAGGGACGAACAGACACTAACAAGATTTTTTTTTTCTTTTTTTCTTTTTTTACCTTGTCGGTTGGCTGCTAGACTTAGTACCGGTTTGTCTAAACCGGCGTAACTTCGAAGTACGCATTTTGTTATAAAGGTGACACAATAGAATGAATGTGTGGAACATCACTGAAGCCTCCGGAAGGTTTTTTTTTTTTTTTTTTTTTTTTTTTTTCTCGGTCAGATGAAAAGATGCCAAATTTGCCAGGAAAGGTTCTCCTGCAATAGTACCTTTATCAAAGAGAAACTTAACCATTTGGGTTTTCTAGATATTGTGGATTTGTCTTGCTCTAGGAATTAGTATTTAAAAGCGTTTGCAGCATTACGAATAAAGCCAGTGAAGAAATCCAGTGGTGTAATGTAAATATTTATTAGAATTATGTATACAAACTTGAGCTTTCGAGAACCGGCTCGATTCTCCTTCCCGATTGTGAGAAGAGTCGAACAGGTTTTCGAAAGCCAGATGACTTCAGGAAAAGTAAATTATATCTCCTCTGTTATAACAGATCGCGATCATGTCATTCAACTTGGAGAAAGAGCGCTTCAGTGGCGTGATCGGTATGGTCTTGACCTGCCACCTCGATGGCTGCGAGTTCGATTCTCGTGCGTTCCACTGAGGCGTGAGGGATGTGTATTTCTGGTGATAGAAGTTCACTCTCGACGTGGTTCGGAAGTCACGTTAAGCCGTTGGTCCCGTTGCTGAATAACCACTGGTTCTATGCAACGTAAAAACACCATACAAACAAACAAACTTCGAGAGAGATTAGGTAAGGTGAAGCTGTTGACGTTCCCCACTTTTTTTTTTTTTTTTTTTTTTTTTTTTTTGTAGCCTCATCATCACTCTGTTAAGACCTGTCCCGTCTTGCCGTGTTGTTTACCCAAGGCGGTGTGTATGGGTTGAGGCACAAAAAATAATGAGGTCTTCATTGATGGTGCCGTTCATTTGGGGCAAAATTGTTGTTTATCTGGGAGCAAATATTTGTTGAAATAGATCACTTCTGTTAACTGAAGGTATACTGTTGAAGGTGATGTTGGTAATGGGCATAGTTCTTCCCTCATCCCATTATTGACGGATAAATAGTAGACCTTATGCAATACAAGTTGATAAATGTGAAGGTGAATACATACATGTATATGTACACACGTACACACACACACACATATATATATATATATATATATATATATATATATATATAATATATATATATATATAGGAATGTGTATATGCGTATAAACAGGATTCTTTCATTCTATATATATATAATATAGTGCTTCGGCATTCAATTATAAAAGTGTCCAGGAGTCCATGATACGAGATAAAATGCCAAGGTTATTACATATGATACGTTTCACACATACATCTGTGTGCATCATCAGTCTGTGAATAAAATTCAAAGACATATTATAGACAATCATATAAAATTACTAGGAATTCACAATTTTAAAAAATAAAGTCTAAAAAAGATTAAAAAGAGCAGTAAATAAAAAGAGAGACTACTAAAAACACCAACCGTCCATGATCAGAGGTAAAGATGGAATGAGTTACAGTTGGCAGAGAGAAACGACGACAACTATGCCAGGTACAAAGGTGACGAGGACAAATTACCATTTAATGAGGGCACCAGTCTTTTAATGTATAACGACTCCAGCGTTGTTAGTTGGTCAGGATGTTTAACATAATCAATTATTATAAAAAGTTCTTTTTGAATTTCAGTCTTGCATATTATAGAGTGGTTTCTGATATTGGAAAATTCTGGTTGTTTTATACTCTGACTTGTACGGAAGCTAAAGCCTAAATGGCTACAATATCTGACCCTCAGCAACCTCCAACATTGAGTCCCTCTTTACAAATGTTCTACTAAATGATACTATTAATATTATAATGATAGAATTTTTATTGATGATGATACAACATTCATGGTTTTGATCGGTTGACTTTTAAACAGTTTCTCGATCTTGCTGTGCAAGATTCGATGTTCATTTTTAATAAACAACTCTACTCGCAGGTCGATGGAGCTACTGTGGGGTCTCCTTTGGGCCCTATTTTTGCTAACTTTTTAATGTCTGATTTAGAATCGAAACTTTTAAACGGTTGTGACCCTAATTTTAAACCATTTTTATATCGAAGATATGTGGATGATACTTTTGTTTTATTTCGACATTCATGGCAGTGTTCCTTGTTTTTAGAATTCATTAATAACGCTCATTCTAAGATTAATTTTACTATGGAGGTAGAGAGCGAGGGCAGCCTTCCATATCTTGATATTAAAGTAACTAGAAACAACTCAGAATTCACCACGGCAGTATACAGAAAACGGACTTATACGGGATTAACCAATAACTTTTATAGCTCTTGCCAATACTCATTTAAACGCAGCACCATCTATACGCTGATTAATAGAGCTCAAATATTCTTCCTCATGGCAAATATTTCATAACGAAATGACTTTCTTGGTAAACTTTTTCAAAGCCAATTCATTTCCACAAGAAATAGTACATAAAATCACTATTAAGGTACTTTCCAAATGTTTGCATCATTAACTATTTTTGATGTACCGAAGAAATATTTTTTGCTACTGTTCCGTATTTGTCCGATTCAAAATTTATCTTAAACCTCACTCGTATAATGAACAGGAAATTCCCTGTCTTAGAGTCAGGCTTGTGTCGAGTAATCCTTGCACTATTCGATCGTTTTTTAACTTTAAAGATCGCTTTCAGCCCTTCATGCGATCCAACGTTATTTATAAATGCACATGCCCTGGATGTCCGGGCTCTTACGTTGGATCGACTCGGAGGTTGCTGAGGGTCAGATATTGTAGCCATTTAGGCTTTAGCTTCTGTACAAGTCAGAGGATAAAACAACCAGAATTTTCCAAAATCAGAAACCACTCAATAATATGCAAGACTGAAATTCAAAAAGAACATTTTATAATAATTGATTATGTTAAACATCCTGACCAACTAACAACGCTGGAGTCGTTATGCATGAAAAGACTGGTGCCCTCATTAAATGGTAATTTGTCCTTGTCACCTTTGTACCTGGCATAGTTGTCGTCGCTTCTCTCTGCCAACTGTAACTCATTCCATCTTTACCTCTGATCATGGACGGTTGGTGTTTTTAGTAGTCTCTCTTTTTTTTATTTACTGCTCTTTTTAATATTTTTTAGACTTTATTTTTTAAAGTTGTGAATTCTAGTAATTTTATATGATTGTCTATAATATGTCTTTGTATTTTATTCAGAGACTGATGATGCACACAGATGTATGTGCGAAACGTATCATATGCAATAAACTTGGCCTTTTAAATCTCGTATCATGGACTCCTTCTGGACACTATATATATATATATATATATATATATATATATATATATATATATATATATATATATATCACATCACCGTGATTCATATAAATTATTCGAGCTACAAATGTCCTTTAATATCTAATTCGCTCTACCTCGGAATTAATATATTTTCATATATGTAAATATATTAATTCCGAGGTAGAGCGAATTAGATATTGACGGACATTTGTAGCTCCAATAATATATATTATATATATATATATATATATATATATATACATATATATATATTTACATGAGCATATACGCATCCCGAAAAGGCTCATAGATAAAATATTTTTTATTTTCTTGTTGGGGGGGCGGGGGGATATCGGCAGTAGACCATTAAGGAATGCACCCAAGCTGTGAAAGTCAGGCAGTAGAAGATTTATAAGCTCTGTATTGTTCGAAAGGTCTGCACAGACTTCTATATTTGCGACAAACAAGTCTGATATATTTTCGATACTTTAGTTCGAGCGAAGATGCAATTTTCCTTGTATTTTAACAATTTAGTTGCTTTTTTTCTATTTATTAATTCATTTAATTTATTTTCCCCTTCTGTCACTTTTTCTAATGAACACCGTATTCTTTGAAAGCATGAACTTCGGACGAAATTATGACGTAAAAGTCGTTTAATAAGGCATCAGGCAACTCTGACTTTATAAAACATTCATTTTGGGGATGCTATCACTTTTTTTTCTTTCTTTCTTTTTTTTTTTTTTACATTATTGAGTATTATATTGTCAATAACGTCACTAATAATAACGAGAGTTGTTTTCTGTCATATCTTTTCTTGTTGTTTCTATTCCGGTTTCTGAGTGAGCTCAAACCACTTTAGTCCATATTCCTGGAATAATGGAATCGGAATTGTGCTTAGTATTGGTGAGTTAAAAAAGTTTGCTCAGGACTTACCGACCAAGTTTTCTAGCGTCACTTGCTTCGTTTCTGCTCAAGGGGACCACGTACTTTCACTGTGAATTGTTGGAATAAATCATCCCTAAAAAGAGACCAGATTAAGAAGCCCCAGTAGGGGGGTAGCGCTCTCAGTGCACCTCATGCCGTGCACAGTAGGTATTACTGAAGGTTCTTTGCGGCGTCCCTCGACCCCTACTGCAACCCCTTTCATTCCTTTTACTGTACCTCCGTTCATAATCTCTCCTTTTACTTTTCCACCAAATCAATAAGGTTTATCGGTAATGACTCATCGGAAACTTACAATGTGGCTTCACAAATTAGAACTTTTCCCTTAAGCAGTTGCACTACCAACTTCCCCTTTATCATAAAAATGAGGTTGAAAAAGGAATTACTATATTGTGTTAGGTTTGTTAACTCACCCTGTTGTTATTGATGGCGAGATAAATACATAGAGCATTAATGCGCATATGATATCAATGTGGAGTTTTCATTGAGAGTTAGGCCTATTTTATTGTGGAGTTTTTATAAACAGTTAATAGAAAGATACCACGAGTTGCCACATCTTTATTCAATCTTTCAATTATTCCTTTCCCTTCGTAGCTTTTCATGGAAGTTTATTTGTCTGTAAAGGTAAAGTTTTTACTTAAGTTTTTTTTTTTTTTTTTTTTTCTGGGACACTGCTCCAGATATGAAAAGATTTTGGAATTGTATCCCAGGTCTGGTTTTAGACGTTTCGCGATAGGGGGTCATCTAACCCAGTCATCAACATGAAACGTGCTCAGGAACTTAGGAGACTTAAGAGTCCTTATCTGAAACCTCTTTTTCTGATTTATTTTCGTTGCCTCGTAGCCTATTCGCAATCTTCATTACTTTCAAGTGGTCTCCTCTTGTGTTTTTCGCGACTGTGTTTACCGTAGACTTACTCTCGCTCCCTCGCTCTCCGTTCTCCATAAGGGAATTTTATCGCCGATCCAATTAACGTGTAAATAGAAAACAAAACGCAGCAAGTACTCGGAGCGATCGAGTTAAAATTATAAACATAACAAGTCCCTGTCTCTGGTTTCATCCATTGTCAAGAGGAAGTTTGAAAGGAACGTACTTTCAAGAGAAAGGAAACGTACTTTTTTTCAAGAGAAAAAGGAAACGTACTTACACAGGATCGGGGTTCTGTATCGGAGGGGGCCTGGTCTGAAATCGTCTCCTCCATCGCAAGTCTTTTTGACATGAAACTTTGTAGCTGTCCGGTCGAACCTTCCCCGGAGTTTTTATTTCCTTTATCCTTTTTTTTCCCCTTCTCTTCACTTCATCCTTATCACCACTCACTCTAGACGTGAAATGTGTACCTATCTACTCGCTACCTGTTGCTAGACTCGTGGATCTTGAATTTCATTTGGGCTGGAAACTTGTGTACTTTTGTCGACCTTCCAAACATTTTATATTTGATTCGTGAAATTTCTGCTGTCAAGCGGTCACTGGGACTCTCTCTCTCTCTCTCTCTCTCTCTCTCTCTCTCTCTCTCTCTCTCTCTCTCTCTCTCTCTTTTCTGGCGATAGAAGTTCACCCTCGACGTGGCTCGGAAGTCACGTAAAGCCGTTGGCCCCATTGCTGAATAACCACTGGTTCCATGCAACGTAGAAACACCATACATACAAAACTCTCTCTCTCTCTCTCTCTCTCTCTCTCTCTCTCTCTCTCTCTCTCTCTCCCTCTCCTCTCTCTCTCTCTCATGTGTCGGACGGAGCAATTTATTTCTGGTGATTAGAAATTCATTTCTCGATATAATATCGTTCAGATCCCACAATAAGCTGCAGGTCCCTTTGCTAAGAAACCAATTGTTTCCTAGCCGCGTAAATAAAAAATCTAATCCTTCGGGCCAGCCCACGGAGAGCTATTAATCAGCTCAGTGGTCTGGTTAAATTGTTATTCCATTTTTATTTCATTTGCATTTTCTCATTATTATGGTCATACTCTTCACTGAGAGTTTTTTTTCTTCTTTTTAAAATTAATGCTTATAATGCGTGTTCCATGTGGTTATGTATGATAACATGGGAGGCAGGTTACATGATCAATACTTGTCTAATTTTAGTTTATTTTCTTTCTAATACATATCCTTATTATGTCATACCGTCGAAAGTTATCCTCCCCCCAAAAAAAAATGTTTTATTTTTTGTTCATTGCAGGTTCAATGTATAATTTTTCCAATTACTGGGTTAGTGCTGTCAGTGCACGTTACGGGCTGCATTGTAGGCATTACTAAAGGTTCTTTGCAGCGCCCCTTCGTCCCCTAGCTACAACTCCTTCCATTCCTTTGATTGTACCTCCTTTCATATTCTCTTTCTTCCATCTTGTTATCAACCCTCTCTTAACAATTATTTCATAGTGCAACTGCGTGGTTTTCCTCCGGTTTATCTTTCAAACGTACGTTCTCTCAATTTCCTTTCCAACGCTGAGTAACCTTATAGGTCCCAGTGCTGGGTCTTAGGTCTAAACTCGATATACCACTCCGACGTGGTTCGGAAGTCACGTAAAGTCGTTGGTCCCGTTGCTGAATAACCATACTGGTTCCATGCAACGTAAAAACACCATAGAGATATATAATTTTCTGTACCGTGTAGATTCTCACCAGCTCTCCGTTTGAGCACCAGCATAGATTCACGGACACGTCAAAAGTAAAGCCTAGTTCATCCTACCTGGCTTAATCCGGTGGTTTTCACAAAGGGATTTTTGATGAATCTTCTGGCGGCGCTTCTCGGTCCTCGTAATGCGTCGTGCAGCGGCTGATGGATGATATTAGCCAAGCTTAATCATTTTCGGAAGCGGTCCTTTGTGCTCTTGTCTAGCCCAGCAAGATGCGTTATGACGTCACGCTTGCTTTCCTAATAGATTTTGCTTTTCCTCTTTCGCTTTTTCATCATCGTAGCCTACGCTCTTGGTGTCTCCTAATCTCTCGGGTTTAAGGCCTTATTGTGGCCTATTGCCACCTGTGTCAGTTACTTGGGATTGTAGCATGTTTGTGACTTTTAGTGTCTGTCAAAGAAAGCTATTGAGAAGGTTGTGTGTCAGTCCGGCCGCACTTATTCTGTCCACCCTCAAATACTACTGAGGCTAGGGGGCTGCAAATTGATTATCCACCCTCCGATCATTCAACGTACCAAATTGCAGCCCTCTAGCCTCAGGAGTTTTTGTTTTATTCAAGGTTAAAATTAGCCATGCTCATGCGTCTGGCACCACTGTAGGTGCAAACTACACAGGCCACCACGATTGCACCGGAGAAACTTGGCGCATTTTTTACTTGTTTTTATCGCGAAAGGAGACGACACGAACTGTGTGCTTAAGTCAGCTTTGTTTGATACAGGCTCAGGACCTTTGTGAGTGCGTAGACGAGTAGTTTCACATTGAAGTTATTTCAATTTATTTAATATAATAGCGGAATTTTAGCTGGTAAAATCTCAACGTACCTTCGTGCCCAACTGAATAGCAAATTCGCGTGCTGTACCAGAATTCTAATTGGTTAACATAGTACATTCATAGACTAAAACCTGAAGTCTTATCGTCTAACTCATAGCACTGAGCGCCATAGTGTCTTAATCGGTATGGTTTTGGCCTGCCACCTCGGTGGCCGCTAGTTCGATTCTCTGTCATTCCATTGAGGGGTTAGAGATGTGTATTTCTGGTGATAGAAGTTCACTCTCGACGTGGTTCAGAAGTCACGTAAAGTCGTTGGTCCCGTTGCTGAATAACCACTGGTTCCATGCAACGTAAAAACACCATATAAACAAACAAACAAAAACAAAGTCATAGCACTGCCAGGTTTTGATTGGTTAACTCATACCTTCATGTATACTATCTGTATCTAGTTGGCTAACTCGTGACATATTTACGAACTTATTCGTAATTATGAATAAAAATTATGATTGGTGGCACATTCACTTATTTGACCGATTTCTGATCAGTCAACTCTTGGTTGACTAGAATTTTAATTACGTAAGCCATATGTAACCCATACAATTCAATCAGTTATGACGGGCTAACATATAGTCTATTAGCACGTTTAACCCAAAATTATCGTTTGTTTAAATTGCACTGGATTTCAGCGTCGATGAGGGGTGCACTGTAAGCATTACCTAAGGTTCTTTGCAGCTTCCCTTCAGGCCCTAGCTGCAACCCTTTCATTCCTTTTACTATACCTCCATTCATATCATCTCCCATCTTACTGTCCATCCTCTCCAAACAAATGTTTCATAGCTCAACGACGAGGATTTCCTCCTGTTACACCTTTAAAGCCTTTTTACTCCCGTTTCAATTTCCCTTTCAGCGCTGAATGACCTCATAGGTCCCAGTGCTTGGCCTGTGACCGAAATTTTGTATTTCATCCTTAGAGTCAGCGTCGATGATCTTGGTAGTGACGACTCCGGTTTTAGATACAGAATCAATCGAAAATTCCTCGACTGAAAAGAGACTGTTTGGTTTACCCCGCAGATTCCCACACTCGACTCTGAATTCTGATGGCAGGTTCGTGTCCCTGGTCTCAGATGGGCTATAAGTCGGCGTATCACAGGCTCTTGAACCATAATTGGCATTGCCTTGAGATCTGGAATCTCGTCCAAAACTCGTTATGTTCCAGCCTTGAGTGTTCCAGACCATTTACATTGCCATGACTACTATATCTTTTTAACTGTTGACAGTCAGCATTTACTTTCGGGCTTGAGTTTAACCTGGAACATAATTAAGTCTCTCTCTCTCTCTCTCTCTCTCTCTCTCTAACAGATTCTTTCTTACATCCGAAACGAGACTCCCACCAACTTTCCGACATATGACACATTCTCTCTCTCTCTCTCTCTCTCTCTCTCTCTCTCTCTCTCTCTCTTCTTTCTTCTCTCCAACCCCCCCCCCCCAATCTCTCTCTCTCAAAGAGCAAGGATTATATCTCGGTCCTTGACACAAACGTGAGCACTCACAAACGCACGATGAATCGTACTTGTTATTAATGAAAGTCTCTCTCTCTCTCTCTCTCTCTCTCTCTCTCTCTCTCTCTCTCTCTCTCATAGCCATCAAGGGCTCCGTATTCAAAGGTCTAACAAGAGGCACGCCCTCAACTGTACAAACTCACTCTCTCTCTCTCTCTCTCTCTCTCTCTCTCATCCTCTCTCCGTCTCTCTCTCCTCGTCTCTATCTCACAGGCAGTAGTAGAGTCGAAAATTCCCTTTACACCAACTCTTAATTAACCCCTAAACCACCGGAACTTTTTATGAGCAAGTCATTTTAGCACCGAGTGGACTTGATGAGCTCTTTACTTTTTTCAAGTGAATAAAGTTGAATGAAGTCATATTTCTCAAATACTTTCCCCGGCATTTATTCCGGCTTACGTTTCGCAAGTCTTGTCTCAGTTTCGTCGAGTGAATGAACTCGGACAGAGTTGTACCTAAATTAGTGTATTTGGTAAGTGCGTTTCGTGTTTTTTTTTTAACTTTATTTTTAGGAGTGAATCGGCTTGAAGCCAGTGGTGTTCTACTTAATCGTGTATATATATATATATATATATATATATATATATATATATATTAATATATATATATATATATTATATATATATATATATATTAACATCCACTTTCTACCCGCTTACATCCAGTTTTTATTTTTTTTACCAACTGAAACCACACTTTACCAACTGACATCCACTTTTTACCAACTGATCCAATTTTTTTGCCAACTAACATCCACTTTCTACCCGCTTACATCCAGTTTTTATATTTTTTTACCAACTGAAACCACATTTTACAACTGACATCCACTTTTTACCTTCTTACATCCACTTTTTTTACCAACTAACATCCACTTTCTACCCGCTTACATCCAGTTTTTTTTTTTTTTTTTTTAACCAACTGAAACCTCATTTTACCTTCTTACATCCACTTTTTACCAACTGACATCCACTTTTTTTTTACCAACTAACATCCACTTTTTACCAACCGACATCCACACATTTTACCTGCTTACATTCCACCACCTGGACATCCACTTTTATCCACTTTTTACCAACCGACATCCACACATTTTACCTGCTTACATCCAGTTTTATTACCAATTAACATCCACTCTTTGTAACTTGCAATCACCTTTTACCACTTGCCATCCACGCTTTGCAACTTACAAGAACTTTTCACCAATGGGCATCCACTTTTTGCAACTTACAATCACTTTATACGCATTGACATCCACGTTTTGCAGATTACAATCATTTCACCCATTGGCATCCACTTTTTGCAGCTTACAATCACTTTACACTAGTTGACATCCACATTTTGCAATTTACAATCCCTTTTCACCAACTGACCACCACTTTACCAATTGACATCCACGTTTTGTAATTTGCAATCACCTTTTACCAACTAACAGCCATTTTCTTTATCAATTGCCGTCCACGTTTTGCAACTTACAATTACTTTTTACCAATTGACATCTACGTTTTGCAACTTACAATTACTTTTTACCAATTAACATCTACGTTTTGCAACTTACAATAACTTATGCCAACTGGCAACCTCTTTTTACCAATTGGCATCCACTTTTTGCAACTTGCAATCACTTTTTACCACTTGACATCCACGTTTTGCAACTTACAATCGCTTTTTACCACTTGACATCCACGTTTTGCAACTTACAATCGCTTTTTACCACTTGACATCCACGTTTTGCAACTTACAATCGTCTTTTTCCTCTTGACATCCACTTTTGCAACTTACCAAAATCGCTTTTTTTTTGACCATTGCATACAATCGTTTTGCACTTACATCTTTTTTTTTTTTCCTCTTGACATCCACTTTTGCAACTTACAATCACTTTTTTACCATGGACATCTACGTTTTGCAACTTACAATCGTTTTTTTCCTCTTGACATCCACTTTTGCAACTTACAATCCACTTTTATTACCACTTTTTACAACCGACATCCACACATTTTATCTGCTTACATCCTATTTTTACCTTCTTACATCCACTTTTATTACCAATTAACATCCACTCTTTGTAACTTGCAATAACTTATGCCAACTGGCAACCCTCTTTTTACCAATTGGCATCCACTTTTTGCAACTTGCAATCACTTTTTACCACTTGACATCCACGTTTTGCAACTTACAATCGTTTTTTTCCACTTGACATCCACTTTTGCAACTTACAATCACTTTTTGCCAACTTGCAACCACTTTTTAACTCTTTGCATCCACGTTTTACAACTGGCCATTCCACGTTTTGCAAACCTTACAATCGCTTTTTTACAACTTGAACATCCACGTTTGCAATTACAATCGTTGTTACACTTGACATCCACCGTTTTGCAACTTACAAGCGCTTTTTACCACTTGACATACGTTTTTGAAAACTTACAACGCTTTTTTACCACATTGACATCCACGTTTTGCAACTTACAATCGTTTTTTTCCTCTTGACATCCACTTTTGCAACTTACAATCACTTTTTACCAATGGACATCTACGTTTTGCAACTTACAATCGTTTTTTTCCTCTTGACATCCACTTTTGCAACTTACAATCACTTTTTACCATTGGACATCTACGTTTTGCAACTTACAATCGTTTTTTTCCTCTTGACATCCACTTTTGCAACTTACAATCACTTTTTGCCAACTTGCAACCACTTTTTAACTTTTGCATCCACGTTTTACAACTTTCAATTGACTAACTGGCCACCACGTTTCACAACTGACAACTAATTTTTACCTCTTGACAACCATTGTACTAATCTATAGATACTTTTTACCTACTTAGATCACTGATTTTCTTATTCCCCTCCTCGTTACGTAATGTCGTTCCCTGTAACGGTATCCACTTGCCCAGCTCACGGTTTTACTATATAAAATTCACCATAGAATTGCAATGAAGTCGAGTGCATCTCTGGCAGATACGTTTATTTCATGTCCCCGTATAATGAGAAGAAGATTTCTGTGTGAGTTGCCGGCGTTCATTATTTCATGATTAAATCTACGTCGGTGAATCTAGGGGTCTTTCCGGATGGGAGCTTGAGTAGATGATTACCTACAACAGGCTTTTGGCATATTTAATATTATAGAATTATTTTTTTGTTAACGAATTTTTAATGTGAAATTGTATCATATTTTTGTGAATTTCGTATAAGATTTTCAAAATTAACAAGTGCACGTCCCACTTGTGCATTTCGTTTTCGTCTAGAGTAAATTTTGGAAGTTTTGAAAAGAAAAAGAAAATTTTATAGAATAAAATTTTTCCATAGGCTAATAAAGTTCAGAAATACTGCTTTGAAAGTTTATTTTTTTATGGAAAATATGCTACTTAGGGGCTTCGTCTTATTGGATTGTTATTTGAAGGAATGTAACACTAGTATATTTTATGTAATACGTACATTTCGTGAATACAGTCATTTTACGAAAAATACAGCAAATGTCGCTTACATTCGCAGTATGAGCGCCTCAGTGGCGTGGTTGGTATGGTCTTTGCCAACCACCTCGGTGGCCTCGAGTTCGATTCTCGGGCATTCCAATGAGGGGTTAGAGAAGTGTATTTCTGGTGATAGAAGTTCACTCTCGACGAGGTTCGAAAGTCACGTAAAGCCGTTGGTCCCGTTGCTGAATAACCACTGGTTCCATGCAACGTAAAAACACCATACAAACATTCGCAGTATCAATTGTAAATAAATAAACACATTTTATTGACCGGGCATCACACATCATCAGAGAGAGCAGCCAGAAGTCTGGTTTTCATTCCACCCTAACGTCGCTGTGTAAGGCTTCCCCTGCTCTTTGTTTATTTAATATTTCAAGGGAAGGGAGTCTCTTTGCCTCTGTTTCGCTCGTCTTTTTTTCTCCTCCGCATTTTGTATTTCCCGAGTTCTAAAAAAAATATCAACCTTCTTTTGCGTTTCATTTTCCTTCCGGCATGCAATATAGGGCCTTACGTTGCTGCTGCATAGTGCTTTACCCCGTCACAGTTACGCCGGTGTTTATGTCTCACAACTGCGTAGGTCCTCGGGTTCTGTAGTTCCATCTCGGCCCGGCCAACGCGGATTCAGAGGAATTTATTTCTGGCGATGGAAATTCATTTCTCGATATAATGTGGTTCGGATCCCACAATAAGCTGTAGGTCCCGATGCTAGGTGACCAAATGATTCCTAGCCACGTCAAAATATCTAATCCTTCGGGCTAGCCCTAGGAGAGCTGTTCATCCGCTCAGTGGTCTAGTTAAACTAAGTTATACTTACGTAGTTCCATGGATTTCCAAGTTGTGCTATTGCATGGCTTTTTAGGCTGTGTAGTTACACAGGTCTTCAAGATGTACAGTTGCAAGAGGCAGCTGTATAGACTTAAAGTCTTACAGTTGCCGAGAGTTTCAGGGTGTACAGTTGCATGGTGCTTAAGGTTTACAGGTGCAATGATTTTGAAATTGTACAGTTGCATGGTGCTTAAGGTTTACAGGTGCACTGATTTTGAAATTGTACAGTTGCATGGTGCTTAAGGTTTACAGGTGCACTGATTTTGAAATTGTACAGTTGCATGGTGCTTAAGGTTTACAGGTGCAATGATTTTGAAATTGTACAGTTGCATGGTGCTTAAGGTTTACAGGTGCACTGATTTTGAAATTGTACAGTTGCGTATATCCTCAAGCTGTATACAGTTGCTTAGATTTGCAGGTTGTATAGTTGCATGGATCTTCAAGCTTTACAGTTGCATAGATTTCCATGTTGTACAGTTGCATGTATCTTCAGGTAGCTCGGTCCTCAGGTTGCACAGTTGCACAGATCTTCGGGTTGCAAAATTGCAAGGATTTTCAGGCGGCGCCGTTGCATGTAGCTTCAGATTGTACAGTTGCATTGACATCTACAGTTCTCAGTGTCCTCATGTTGCTCAGATGTACAGTTCTGTACTATAGTAGATTCACATCACCGGTGCATCTGATGTCTAAACCAGTCCCTTACGACGCTCCTGATTGGCTGTTGATAAGCGAATCACGGGGCTGGAAATTCTCACTCTCTCGAGAGAGTTCACATAGGCAGGATGTATGTTCCACCTCTCCTGAAAAAGTATCCCTCAGGAAAAGTGAAACATATATCCTGCCTATGTGAACTCTCGAGAGAGACTGAGAGTTTCCTGCCCTGTCATTGGTTTAGTAACAGCCAATGCGGAGCGTCGTAAGGGAGTGGCCTAAACATCAAATGCACCGGTGATGTGAATTGACTATAGTACGTGTTATTTCCAAATTTACTTTACGTATCTTCTTCTTTGGGTATCCTCTCTTCGCCTTTCATTGTTTTTAGCAAGTTTCAGCAGTTGGCGTTCGTTCGATTTAAGTGTTGAGTTTTATAACACTGGGGAGTTAGTATTCACATAGCGTTCGTGCGCATATTTTCTTTTCATTATTGACATATATCATTTACTCTTTTGGTCACATCTTTCTTCCAAGTTAATTTTTCCACTATTAACATTCAATTTTTTATTTTACTATTCCGATCACTCCTCTCCCTTCATTCAAATTTATGGTCATGGAAGAATAATGTATATTTTAGGAAGGCGCATTAAAACGTTAACTTATCCCTTTAGCTTATTTTTTGTTCTCATGAAATATCTTGCTTAAAACATTACTTTTTATTGCGCATTGTGCAATAACTCTCTATAAGAGTTACCATTTCATCTCAGACAGACTTTTTATTATTTTAACATTTAATTTCCATTTCTTCTTTTGTTCTTCTCATTATTAGCATCTTGACCTCTTGCTAGATTTTATTTTTCTTTCTCTTTCTTGTTTACCCCCTGCTGAACTCTTCATCATTCTCATCTTCCTTTGTTAAACGTTTTATTTTTGACATTTCTCTCTTACTCTCATTCAGCTTTTCATCGTCACATTTTTCTCAGACTTTTCATTGTCTCCAATTCTCATCTCCACCTGTTCAGTTCTTCGTCGTCGTAATCATCCACTATCAGATATTTTTGTATTATTTTATATCCATCTCCTTTTCCTCCCGTAGGGCGTAGTACCGTCAGCGCACCTCATGTGGTGTACTATAGGCATTACTTAAGGTCATTTGCATCGTTCCATCGGCCCCTAGCTGCAACCGATTTCATTCCTTTTACTGTACCTCCGTTCATATTCTTTTTGTTCCATCTTACTTTCCACTCTCGTAACAATTGAGGTTTTCGTTCTGTTACACATTTCAGATGTTTTCGCTGTCAATTTCCATTTCAGCGCTGAATGACCTCATCGGTCCCAGTGCTTAGCAAGCGCCTCAGTGGCGTTATTGGTATGGTCTTGGCTTGCCACCTCGGTGGCCGCGAGTTCGATTCCCGGGCATTTCACTGAGGTGTGAGAGATGTGTATTTCTGGTGATAGAGGTTCACTCTCGACGTGGTTCGGAAGTCACGTAAAGCCGTTGGTCCCGTTGCTGAATAACCGCTGGTTCCGTGCAACGTAAAAACACCTTACAAACAAACAAACAAACAAACAAACAAACCAGTGCTTAGCATTTATCCTCAATTCTACTTTCTGTTCTGTTCGTTTCCTTTTTCCACGGGAAAGCTTTTCGTTATCACCATTCCCCGATGTGCTTTGTTCCTTACATCAATTCTTTTTTCTTACTCCCGGTTAAACTCTTCATTATCTTCCGTCATCCCTTGTCAGGGGAGGGAGGGAGGGAGGGAGACGCCCACTTCAGTCTGCTGACGAAAGGGAGAATCAGATTAAAAATAGCGCGAGTTCCGACGAATACTTCGGCGTAATTTTTCTAGCTCGTTTCCGGCGAATATGAAAGTCGCTCTTGCTTTTAGTGTTTATAAAAGAAGCTGTTGAGATGGATTAGTGTGTCTGTCCGTCCGCACTTTTTCTGTCCGCCCTCAGATCTTAAAAATGACCGAGGCTAGAGAGGTGCAAATTTGTACGTTGATCATCCACCCTCCAATCATCAAACATAGCGAATTGCAGGCCTCTACCCTTAGTAGTTTTTATTTCATTTAAAGGTTAAAGTTAGCCATAATCGTGCGTCTGACAGGTCATGGGCCGTGGCACTTATACAGCATTATACCGAGACCACCAAAAGACTAATCTATTTTCGGTGGCCTTGAGTATACGCTGTACAGGAAACTCGATTGCTTCACATAAACTACGGCACATTTTTTTTATCTGTTTCATTGTGGTTGTTGTTGTTGTTGTTGTTGTTGTTGTTGCTGTTGCTGTGTGTGTGTGTGTTTTTTTTTTTTAACGTAGAGAAGAAACCAAGCCTGGTGTATTTGCAAATAGATATTTACGGATGTTTTTATGGGGAAGAGAGTCGTGTGGCCTTGTTTCTCTCTATCTCATACTTAGAGTTTCTATTCACCGACTTACATTCAGCAAGTTAAGGGCTTTTCGGGTCATTCCATTCGAATATGGTGTTCCTTTGAATATTAATAATAATAATAATAATAATGATAATAATAATAATAAATACAGAAAACCAGCGATATTCGCAGAACGTTTGGTTTTATTCGTGGTTTCATTAAGCTGACAATTCCCTATGGGGGTTAGTGCCATCAGTGCACCTCACGTGGTGCACTGCAGGCATTACTTTAGGTTCTTTGAAGCGTCCCTTCGGTCCCAAGCTGCAAGCCCTTTCATTCCTTTTACCGTACTTCCGTTCACACACTCTTTCGTCCATCTTACTTTCCACCCTCCTAACCATTGTGTCGTAGTGCAACTACCAAGTTTTCCTCCTGTCACACCTTTAAACTTCTCACTCTCTATTTCCCTTTCAGCGCCGAATGGCCTCATAGGTCCCAGTGCTTGGCATTTGGCCTACGTTTTATGTTGTAGTTCCTACTCCATTGAGCTGGCAGGTGATTGTGTTCAAGATTTTGTTTCTCATTTTGAGAATCTAGAGAAGATATGTTTGAAAATCTACGGGATACACTTGACGCGTTTCACTAACCATGAGAAGCGGGATTGTCGTTTGATTCATATCTATCATAGTTTAACCAGACCACTAAGCTGATTAAACCCTTCTAGGGCTGCCCCGACCGATTAGATTTTTAGTGACGTGGCTACGAACCCATTGGTTACTTAGCCGCGGACCTACCTACATCTTGTCGTGGGATCCGAACCACATTATATCGAGGGATGGATTTCCAATCACCAGAAATACTTTCCTCTGGTTCCTCACTGGCAGCAGCGGGAAGGGAACTTGGGCTACCAGATTGATAGGCTGGGGAACTTTGAGTTGATTCAGAATTTGAAAGATGAGCACGGCACTGCATACTTGATAACCAATTTTATTTGGAGACGTCCAGTATTAGGCAGAGCAATGTGAATTACATATTAGTAACGGCTAACCACATCAGACTCTGTTATTAGGAGTAGTCATAAGTTACACATTTCAAGTGATAACAAGGAAATACTTAGAAAGGAAGAGCATTCCACATTCTGGGCGTGTCTAGTAGCAAAGACCTATTTATAGCCGGTCGACTAGCGAGTTTTTAGTCTCTGAAGACGTTCTTTAATGTCATTTCAAATTTATGAATTCCTTTGCATTCCTTTCTATGAAAGATAGTTCGTGGGGAATATCCGTTCTAATGAATAAATCTATTAGGTTGCCGCTTCCTCCCATCTTCTTCAAGGCTTTGGAATTGTGCCCTTACTTCCGGCATACCCGAATCTTATAACCTGCTAAGTTAAGTTCCACTTGTTGTTTCAATCTTCGGCTAGAAAAAACTGGCACAGTTTACATCTAAAAAACAAATGCCCACGTAAATAGTGCTGTTTTTAAACCCGTAATCCTTAGTAGTAGTAGTAGTAGTAGTAGTAGTAGTAGTATTAGTCGTCAGAAGATGAGCCCTATTCATATGGAACAAGTCCAAAGGGGCCATCGACTTGAAAAAGAAATGCCCATGTAAATAATGCTGTTTTTAAATCCCTAATCCTCTGTTATTATTATTATTATTATTATTATTATTATTATTATTATTATTATTATTATTATTATTATTCAGAAGAAGACGAACCCTATTCATAATGAAGAAGCCCACTAAAGGGGCCATCGACTTGAAACTCAGGCTTCCAAAGAATATGGCGCTCATTAGGAAGGAAGAAAAGGTAGAGGGAGATGAGGAAGAAATAATAAAGAAATAAATCAACGGGTGTCGTGATTAATTAATGATATGAGACGATATCATCTGCATGCAATGGGGAAAAGAAATACACAAGGGAGGCACTTTCTGGACACAGTTATTCTTTTTCAATGTTATTAAATTGCTCGAATTCAGCGTTGATAATTTTGGGGCCTAAAGATTAAAAAAAAAACTCATGCCATAGATTTAGTAGTGCTTAATTCTCGCGGTTTTTAATATTTTATATATATATATATATATATATATATATATATATATATAATGTATATATATATATATATATATATATATATATATATATATATATATGTGTGTGCGTGTGTGTGTGTATATATATATATATATATATATATATATATATATATATATATATATATATATATGCATATGTATACGTCTAAATGTACAGATATGTTTTACATATACATATCTGTATAGATTTATATATCGATGTAGATATATATATATATATATATATATATATATATATATATATATATATATATATGTATATATATATATATATATATATATATATATATATATATATATATATATATATATATATATAGTATATAATACCTACAACGCATACGTTCCCGAAGTGACTTGAGTATGTCTGATTGGTGGATCATCTTAAAGATGAGCTCGTACTAAGTGACCATGGGATGGGATGGAATAGAAGTGCGAGTTCTTCAAAAATAAGAGAGAGAAATGAAAAGGTCCGTGTACTCTAATTTCGAGAAGGGCTCCCCAACAAGCCGGATGGAAGATGAAGGGTGACAATCGAAGCTCAGAGAGAGAGAGAGAGAGAGATTAATGGTCGAATAACCAAAGGGAGTTTGGATAACGGTTGATTAGATAGTGTAGGAGAGAGGACATTCGATAGGGGAATTTTCAACTAAAGGGATTGTGAACAATGAATGCCTAGAGCCTTTTCGGAGTCAGATAATAGTGATAGTTGTGATATTTTATGTATATATATATATATATATATATATATATATATATATATATATATATAAGTTTGATAATATATATATATATATATATATATATATATATATATATATATATATATATAGATATAGATAAATAGTTAGATGGATAGATAGTTATATCAATAGGACATTTTTGGCTTAATATTTTTGTATATAAAATGTCACAGTGATGTGAGAAATTCAGAATCATATATATATATATATATATATATATATATATATATATATATATATATATATATATATATATATATCGAGCTACAAATGTCCCTTAATATCTAATTCGCTCTACCTCGGAATTAATATATCTTTTCATATATGTTTAACCGAAGGGGAATTTTCAAGGCGATTAATAGATTTGCCTTCGGTTAAACATATATGAAAAATATATTAATTCCGAGGTAGAGCGAATTAGATATTAAAGGACATTTGTAGCTCGACATATGTATATGAATCAATGACTTATATAAAGGCTACGTGGGGGCAAAAGCACTACAACGCTACCGAGGACGAGGGGTTTGATGCAGTCTCCAAAGCTACGAATACCTGAGTGGGACAGGTATTTGAGGTGGGAGGCGGCATAAACTTATATCCTCTTGCGGTGGCGGGGTGGGTTTAGGCTTCACTGTCGTCCTGGATTTGAAGGTGGCGATGGTTCGTGCCCGTCTACCGGCAAATCTATTTGTAGCTCGAATATATATATATATATATATATATATATATATATATATGTATGTATGTATATGAATCACGTAATGTGATATGACATATATATATATATATATATATATTATGCATACTTTTATATGTATGTATATATATGTACATATATATGTATACAGTTATATATATATTATCTATATATATATATATATATATATATATATATGATATATATATATAATATATATATATATATATATATATATATATATATATATATATATATATATATATAAATATATATATCATAGAAGGTCAGGCCAAAAATACGGTGCGATGATGACTTTTAACTGTTTATTCCGACGTTTCGTAAATCATATTTACATCTGGGGTTTCTAGCGAAAAATGAGAACATATATTGTAAAGTTTCACATAAAATAAAATAGAGGTCAGTTAAAATTCAGATGACAAGTAAAATATTACAATGTACGATACACAAGCAAATAAGAAACTAGATTGCACAATCTAAAAAGAAAGGTAAAACTTAGAAAAGACTAACTGAAATAATATAAAAACAGTAATGAAAACGAACTAACCTTCCGGTACAAGGAACAGAACAGCGCTTCAGTGGCGTGGTTGGTTTGGTGTTTGCTTCTCACCTCGATGGTCGCGGGTTCGATTCTCGGCTATTCCATTGAGGAGTGAGAGATGTGTATTTCTGGTGATAGTAGTTCACTCTCGACGTGGTTCGGAAGTCACGTAAAGCCGTTGGTCCCGTTGCTGAATAACCACTAGTTCCATGCAACGTAAAAACACCATACAGACAAACAAACAGACAAGGAACAGAACGGAACTAGAAATAGCAACAAAGTAAATCTTAAGTGGCCAATAATGCTAAAGTTTTCATTTTTAATTGCCGTTTTACATATTTTAGAATGGTTGCTTATGTTAAATGCTTCAGGGTGGGAAATCCTTGTCCCCGTACGATAGCTGACCCCTCCTTGGGAGTCGATTCGTACTTTGACCAGACGTCTAGTAGTAAGCGCCTCAGTGGCGTGGTTGGTATGGTGTTTGCGTCCCACCTCGTTGGTCGCGGGTTCGATTCTCGGCCATTCCATTGAGGAGTGAGAGATGTGTATTTCTGGTGATAGAAGTTCACTCTCGACGTGGTTCGGAAGTCACGTAAAGCTGTTGGTCCCGTTGCTGAATAACCACTGGTTCCATGCAACGTAAAAACACCATACAAACAAACAAACAGACGTCTAGTAGCTCCGACATAAGTCCCCGAATGACATCCGGGGCACGTTTATTTAAAGATTACATTTGACATAATATTAAGCGATGTTTAAATCGGAGTAAAGACCCAATAGTTAGAGGGTTTTCGGGAATGAGTTTAATATCAAGAGCTCCTAAGTGTTTGCTCAGGAACTTGGTGAGCTCTTTCATGAAGTATTTGTCTTTAATCTAGGGCCAACTAGCGTCGAATTTCATTTTGGGCACAGTAAGGAACTTAGCGAGCTTTGAAAACTGTTTATTAAGTATTTTATTAAGGATTTTATGGAATACCTTTTCTGGAATGCAATTTTTACCAAAGTAATCTGAAAGGAAGAGGATCTCCAAATGAAAGATTCCAGTTTGAGGTGAGAGAAAGCGCCTTGTGAACCAATGTATAAATGGAGTTAAGTTTATAGTTGTAAAAGCAAAAGCTGAAATAACTCGAACCCAGTCCAGTGAAAGGCTTTTTTTTTTTTCTGAAAACAGAGGTACTCAAAACATCATTGTCTCTCTTAACCAAAACATCTAAAAAAGGTAGTCGGTCGCTCTGCTCGCTTTCGAGAGTAAACTTAATATTATGGTGGCATGAATTAATAGATTCTAAAAATAACTGAGTGAAAATCGTGTTTGAAGAGAGCGAGGGTGTCATCCACATAACGCACATAAAGGAGTGGTCTAAAAGAAAGGGGGCATTGGTCGAGTTCCTCAGGGAGCACATGAAAATATTCGAGAAGGTAGGGGCAAGGGGAGACCCCCATATCCTTGCCGTCTACCTGTCTATAGAGATCCCCATTGAAAACAAAGGCCGTGTCCAGCACTGCCAATTCTAACAAAGTTATAAAAAGGGCACGACTAAAACCACAAGACTTAGTATCGTGTTCTGAAAATAATTTATCCAAAATAATTCCGATAGTTTCGCTCACAGGTACGTTTGTATAAAGGGGATTCAACATCGATACTGGCCATGTGCAGAGATCAGAGTCCTGGTTGAGAATTTGGTCCTTAAATTGTTTTGAATTGTTGAGATTGTACCTAACAATAGAACTAAAAACTTTGCTAATTTATATATATATATATAATATATATATATATATATATATATATACACATACACACACATATATATATGTATATATATATGTATATATATATGATATATATGTATATATATATATATATATATATATATATATATATATATATATATATATGCAGATACAGCAGGTCCAGTAAACAAGACCATATTTATTCATACGAGACTTTTCGCACATTATCTATGTGCATCCTCAAAATGCAAGAATAACATACAATATATATATACTCACGTATATACGCATATATTAATAGAGAGAAAGAGAGAGACAGTACATTTGCTTAAATAAATGTGTCCATGTACAATTAAGGGGGTCAAGTTTTAGCCACTGTAACTCCGCATGGATGTACAGATATCCGTGGGTCACCCTTTACATATCAATAGCCACCACAATAGGAGGTTGTTATTCTAGCTTCCCGTGTGTGATGGCACATTCCCAAACCCTGTTGGCTCGGGGGACAAACAGCATAAATTAACATGCCTCATTCAGGCTTCTCCTGCGATTATTCGAGTAACTCATGCTTAATGTAGAACAACCAGGCTTCAGCGGAGAGTAATGCTGTGTCAACCGTCTTTGTAAAGAAAAACAATATGGATTTAGCGGTACATGTCAGGTTGTGGTTTTGCAGTTCGGTGGATTGGTCTCGTTACGTTGTGTCTATAAGTAGATTCACATTAACCGTGCATTTGATGTCTAGACCAACTCCTTACGACGCTCCTGATTGGCTGTTGAAAGGCCAATGACACGGCATGCAACTCTCAGTCTCTCTCGAGAGTTCACATAGGCAGGATGTATGTTCCATCTCTCCTGAGGTATACGACTTTCAGGAGAGGTGGAACACACATCCTGCCTACGTGAACTCTCGAGAGAGACTGAGAGTTTCCAGCCCTGTCATTGGCTTATCAACAGCCAATCAGGAGCGTCGTAAGGGACTGGCCTAGACGTCATATGCACGGTTGATGTGAATCTACTTATAGACATGCTGGCATTGGCTGGTCTTATTCCCTTAGGTATTCATTAGCAACCACAATCTTATTTTATATATATATATATATATATATATATATATATATATATATATATACTATATATACACACACACACACACACACATAAAGTATGCCCTTCCTAATTAAGAGAGGAAAATAAACAGGGCAATGTGTGCTACATTTTCCCGCCATAATTACGCGCCATTCCTGCCTAGTGCTCAGCTTTGAGATTCTTTTTCCTAAGCAGCGCGAGGCTCTCAAACATTAATGGCTGCGAACGAGTTTTAGGCGGGAGTAAATTGAAAGAGAAAGTGAATTTTCAGTTTGGGTGACGCCCTACCTCCACAACGTCTCTTTCATCTCATTCCATTTTGCTGCTGCACTTTGAAATCATGGAAGGGATCGAGGGTAAGGGTGAGAGGGCGGTGGGGGTGATGGAGCTGTTGGCCATGTTTTAGGGGAAACCAACATGGCGGTTTCTGCCCCCATTCATTCATGTCTTCCCTTCCATTCAGGGCCAAGTATAGCTATAGCATGTCGTCACGTCGAACTTCAACCCCCTCTTCCTTATTTCAACTTTGCTCTTACTCTGCATCAGGTGAAGTTTATGCTGAACTTTGCAAGAGTTGTTTCATAGTGGTTTAGATAACTCTGTTCTCCGTGTCTGTTGGGCGGGTAGGCTACCGCTTAGTATAACACCCATGTCGGTGTTGAACCAAATATCAGTACTGTCCGCCTTTGAATGGAATATTGGAATACTATTGAGTTTAGGCCAGAGGCCAAGTGCTGGGACGTATGAGGTCATTCAACTCTAGAAAAGAAATGGAAGAGTTGGTAGGAGGGAAACCTCGCAGTTGCACTATGAAATAATTGTAAGGAGAGGGTTGATAGCAAGAGGGAAGGAAGATAATATGAATGGAGGCGCGATAAAAGGGATGAAAGGGTTTGCAGCTAGGGGCCGAAGGGACGCTGCAAAGAACCTTCAGTAAAATGCCTACAGTGCACCAATGAGGTGCACTGACGGCACTACTACCTCCCCACGGGGTCGTCTTTGAAACCAAACGATTTATATATGAATAAATTGACGCAGTATGTTTATGCTGTCTGTCCTGGAAGCTCCTCGTTGGGCGACTGGTTTTCGCGCTTGGCTACCAATCCGTTGGTCCGAAGTTCGATTCTCGGCCAACGCGGAATCAGAGGAATTTATTTTTGGTGATAGAAATTCATTTCTCGATATAATGTGGTTCGGATCCCACAATAAACTGTAGGTTACGTTGCTAGGTGACCAATTGGTTCCTGGCCACATAAAAGTATCTAACCCTTCGGGCCAGCCCACCTAGGAGAGATGTTATTCAGCTCAGTGGTCTGGTTAAACTAAGATATACGTACTTGGAAGCAAAACTATAATAGATTCACATCAACCGTGCATTTGATGTCTAGGCCAGTCCCTTACGACGCTCCTGATTGGCTCTTGATAAGCCAATCGCAGAGCTGGAAACTCTCAGTCTCTCCCGAGAGTTCACATAGGCAGGATGTATGCTCCACCTCTCCTGAGGGATAATTTTGAAAGACCTATCCCTCAGGAGAGGTGGAACATAGATCCTTCCCATGTGAATTCTCGAGAGAGACTGAGAGTTTCCAGCCCTGTGATTGACTTATCAATGGCCAATCAGGAGCGTCTTAAGGGAATGGCCTAAACATCTGATGCACGGCTGATGCGAATCAACTATAGAATAGAACAGATTAGGATGTAGGTTTTTAGGCCAAATGCCAAGAGGCTGGGACCTATGAGGTCATTCAGCGCTGAAGCGGAAATTGACAGTACACATATTTGAAAGGTGTAACAGGAGGAAAACCACCATGAATCAGATGTCAGGAGTGGGTGGAAATTAAGATGGAAAAAAGTGAATATGAACGGAGGTGCAGTGAAAAGAATATAGCGATCCTTTGGCTTCTAGCTGCACTCATTTTTTAACCCTTTACTACGTCTGTCTTCATTTTTCCTGTCCAACCTGTGGGGGTTTCACCTTGTTTTTCGTACCATTCGAGTAGGCTGTCATGGGAATCACACTATATTCAACCACTCCGACTACCTCTTTTCACTGTCTTCAACATTGAATGACGAAAGGTGCCCTGGAGGCGAATATCCGGTACACTAATTGCACCTGTAATTTAGGTGTGGAAAACATAATGAGATTGTTTTCAAGAAGATTCTATGGTTAGGTTTTAAGATGTGGCGCCCCGCTTTTTCAGGGAGGGGTCGATACTTGCTTAAAGTTCGAGAATATGCGCCCCGGGTGCATGGCTTTATAGTCTTAAATGGCACGAGTCATTCAGTCGTTCTTTGAACGCGCGTATCCTTCAGCGGCAGAAACTTAAACGCAAATTATAAGTTGATTTTCACTTCAAAATCAAGAACTTGTACAATATCGTCAGGCAGGGGGAGGAACTTCTCTCCCTGGGGTTTTGTAAAACACCAAGCCACCTTACTAGAATGGAAGGAGGAAAGAGGAAGGTTTCCTCACCCTGCAGTGGTGCGTCGGATAAGACGACTGTAATCATATTCATCTTTCAGGAGGCAGAATAGAGGGGTCGTAGTTCTGTAGCATTGCGTGAACGGCTACATCGCTCTGTCAACTTTAACCAAAATGTATCGGAATGCTCATTGGGTGGATATCTATTGCGTCATTCAGAAAGGGAGTTAAACAAAGATCAGACGTTAGGGGAAATACACGGAATATGTTCACGTGCGCGCGCAACAAAAACATAACTTATAAATGCTGTGAGTTAGGGGGAGGTGGAGGAAGTTGAAAAGTCCATAAAAAAAACACCTTCGTAGGGGAATAGTGACGTTAGTGCACCTCACGTGGTGCACTGTAGCCATTACTTAAGGTTCTTTGGAGCGTTCCCTCGGCCCTTACCTGCAGCCTCTTTGATTCCTTTTACTGTAACACAGTCCGTATTCTCTTCCATCCATCTTATTTTCTAACCCCTCTAACAATTGTTTCATAGTGTAACTGCAAGATTTTCCACTTGTTACACCTTTCAAACTTCACTGATAATTTTTGTTTCAGCGCTGAATAAACCTCATAGGTCCCAGCGCATGACCTTTGGTCAAAATGCTATCGCGATTCCGATTCCAATTCTATAAAAAAAAAAAGTAGATTTCAAGTGATGGCTTTGAGTCTACAGTTAGTAAATTTCATGAAAGTTCAGTATTAATATTTATTTATTTAGTTATTATTTATTTATATATATTTTTTGTGAGGTCCGTCCACACAACCCCCTCGACAAACGAATTCGTATGAACGAGTGTGTGTGCGTGTGTTCTTTTCGTGGTGTCAGATACTTAGAATAATTTTGGCTTTTTTGCATCTACTCACACAGCTCTCTTAACGAGACGGACCTGGGCCTCCGTGACATCATTTCATGTAGTGCAATGTTTTATATTTGTCATTTTGTCATTGCAAGAGTCCACTCAATCCTCTTCAACGGACCCGTTCGTTTAAACCCCCTATCTCTCTCTCTCTCTCTCTCTCTCTCTCTCTCTCTCTCTCTCTCTCTCTCTCTCTCTCTCAAACACCCCAGCCTCCCAACATCCGAAGATGAGGTGAGAGCCTTTATGATTTAATGTTTGCAATTCCAAACTTGAGGGTGGAATGCCTAAACGGCTGACATTGAAGGGAGGGGAACTCATGACTTTTAGTTTTCTGTAAAAGAAAACTACTGAGATGGCTATTTATCTGTCAATCTGTATTTTTCTGTCCGACCTCAGAACTTAAAAACTGCCGAGGGTAGAGGACTGCAAAATGGTATGTTGGTCATCCACCCTCTAATGATCAAACATACCAAATTGCAGCTCTCTAGCCTCAGTAGTTTTTATTTCATGCAAGGTTAAAGTTAGCCATGAATGCGTCTCAAAACGCTATAGGACCAGCCACCACCAGGCCGAGGCTGAAAGTTTCAAGGGCCGTGGCTCATACAATGTTATATGCTGTACAAGCGCCTCAGTGGCGTGGTCGGTTTGGTCTTGGCCTGCCACCTTGGTGGCCGCGAGTTCGATTCTCGGGCATTCCATTGAGGAGTCAGAAATGTGTATTTCTGACAATAGAAGTTCATTCTCGACGTGGTTCGGAAGTCACGTAAAGCAGTTGGTCCCGTTGCTGAATAACCTCTGGTTCCATGCAATGTAAAAACACCATACAAACAAACAATATATGCTGTACAGAAAATTCGATTGCGCCAATGAGATTTCGACGCATGTTATAACTTTTTTTTATTTTTTATTTTTTAATACGTCGCAATCTACAGGAACCTTTCGTCCAGCGCTGCGCACAAGTTCCAAATCCCTAGAATAAGCATCCTTTAATTTGTCGTCTTTTGTTTACTATTTATATACCCAGTGACTGGTTTATGCTTTTAACCTCTACATCGGTGCTTCTTTCAAATCGCCTTGTATTTTTTAGTGTCTGATATGCTCTCCAGATTAACATGACGATAATCTGTGTATCTTTATTTGAAAATTTTACGAACAAAACAACTGACTTCGAGTGCTCGTCTCAGCTATGAATATTGCAGATCTGAATAAATCTGTGTACAATTTTTATATCGGTTTGTGCGTGTGTATTCAATTCATCTCTCTAAATATTATTGGTCCCGAAGTGGTGGTTGCCATTCATACTTTCATTTTTGTTGTTATCTGTAATTCATTCCCCGTTTCCTTTCAGCTTCTAGCTTCAGTTTATTTATTTTTTTTATTTAACAGTGCATCCATATCCAGTACAAATATGAATTTGGAATCTTGCACACGTTTGTAATATTAAAACAAGCTTAATTTTCTTATCGTCCAAAACTGCTTTGCATATCTAAAATATCTTAAAAGTTAGATATTCATCTTCTTTAGCATATCTTCAGATTAAAACAAGTCAAAATTAAGCTCCTCAATGGTATTCTGAAGTGCTTTTCCCTTACCTAGACTTCCTGTCACCTAGAATTCCTATCCTCGATCTTGGGAACGTCTAGGCATTCACTGCTAAGGTAGAATAGATTCCACAGACACTAGAAAGGCTACGTTAGTGTGCCTTCTCTGTGGATGTAATTTTAGGCAGTGCTCCGGGAAGCATATTCCCGAACTGTAACCGAGTACCGAACCTTCCCTGAAAAAGCGGGATGCCATGTCTTAAAAGCTAACCGTGGAATCTTACTAACCTAACCTAGGGGCATGGCAAAAAAAAAAAAAAAAAAAGCTGGCTAATGCGATACTTTAGTAAATTCACATCAACCGTGCATCTAATGCCTAGGCCAGTCCCTTACGACGCTCCTGATGGGCTGTTGTATCCCTCAGGAGAGGTGGAACATACATCCTGCCTATGTGAACTCTCGAGAGAGAGACTGAGAGTTTCCAGCCCTGTGATTGGCTTATCAACAGCCAATGAGGAGCATCGTAAGCGACTCGCCTAAACATCAAATGCACGGTTGATATGAATCTGCTATAGTAAACATCTCGGGAATATTTGCCTCCGGGAATCAGCTCCTCCGTTTGCCAGTGCGACTCTGTTAAAAAAAACCAGGTGACGTGGTGTATTTATAATCATATATTTACTTATAATCTTATTTTTATTCATATAATGACCTCACGAGTTTTCCGAGTGGTGTGTGTTTAAGGTTCCGGGAAATTAAAAATTTTTTATATATATGTTTTTAGTGTAATAACTGTCTGTCGCCACTCAAATTGATAAAGTAATCTTTTGCTCTCGTTAAAATAAATTATTATTATTATTATTATTATTATTATTATTATTATTATTATTATTATTATTATTTTATTATTATTGGAACAAGTCCACATGAGTCATTAAGTTCATCAGAAAGAATTAACTGGTGATAAATGGAAATTATGATATACTATAAATATTATGCACTATGCTATAAATATTTAGCAGGCGTGTGCTCACGTCTAGCGCCAAGCGCATGTATATATATACGGATATCTGTATAGCATATGCAAATGGACGGACAATATATTCACATATTATATGCTCTTCGTATGCATATAATATATATATATGTATTACATATTCCATCCGAAACAAAAAGCTCATTCAGATAAACATTGCAGTTGATTTTGCATTTGCGAATAAACAGAGGACCGTGTTAATCAGGAACCAATATGCGTTTGTTCTGCCTGAACGATGCTCATGACGTCATGTGCAGATTCAAGTTCTGTATGCTCATTTTTTTTTCAATTATTTCTCTCTCTCTCTCTCTCTCTCTCTCTCTCTCTCTCTCTCTCTCTCTCTCTCTCTCTCATATTTACAATTCGATCAAGCAAAGCTCTCTCCTGATTAAATGTAAGGTCTCTCTCTCTCTCTCTCTCTCTCTCTCTCTCTCTCTCTCTCTCTCTCTCTCTCTCTCTGATTAAATAAAAATTATAGGGAGGGTCAGCCCCCGGCCCCCACCTCCGTTTCTCGTCAGGAGTCAAGGATACAAGCCATCTGTCTGTCGTTAAAAGTCTAAATTTCTCTCTCTCTCTCTCTCTCTCTCTCTCTCTCTCTCTCTCTCTCTCTCTCTCATATTTACATTCAATCAAGCTAAGCTTTCTCCTGATTAAATGTAAGGTCTCTCTCTCTCTCTCTCTCTCTCTCTCTCCTCTCTCTCTCTCTCTGTCAGTTGAGTCGAAAATTCCATTTCGGCCCAAGCTAGAACTCATTGCATTCCTTTTACTCTGCTTAAATTCATATTCATAAGTTCCCCGTTGGATGAGTGGGTTACTGCTCGCCTACCAATTCGGTAGTCGCGAGTTCGATTCTCTGCTGTGTTAACGTGGAACCAGGGGAATTTATTTCTGGTGATTAGAAATTCATTTCTCTATATAATGTGGTTCGGATCCCACAATAAGCTGTAGGTCCCCTTGCTAGGTAACCAGTTGGTTCCTAGACACGTAAAAATATCCAAACCTTCGGGCCATCCTTAGGAGACCTGTTAATTAATCAGGTACTTGGTTTGGTTACACTAAGAAATCCTTTTTTTTTATATATTCACATACTTTCTTCCATCTTACTTTCCACCCTCTACTAACAATGGTTTAGGAGTTATGCTGCGAAGCTTTCCTCCTGTCACACGTTTGTAACCTTTCTCAATTTTCCTTAGAGCCCTGAATCATCTTATAGGTCCCAGTGCTTGGCCTTCTGCTTAAATTGTATATTCGATGCTTCATGTCAGTCAGGAAGGCATAAATCGAAATCAGTCCTTGGGTCTATTCATACATAACGGAAATGGCATCCTGTTAACGGCGTGACTTCATTGTCATAAAATCACACTGACAGTGGCGTTTTCTTTCATCGTTGTACTCCGGAAATGACTGACGCGTGTTCGCGTTAAACAGCTAAATATCGCATATCTTGTAGTGGGGCCAGTGCCGTCAGTGTGCTTCACGCGGTGTACTGTAGGCATTGCTTAAGGTTTTTTCCTCCTGCTACGCCTTTCAGAGCACCTCAGTGGCGTGGTCGGTTTGGTGTTGGCGCACCACCTCGGTGGCCGCGATTTCGGTTCTCGGGCATTCCACTGAGGTGTGAGAGATGTGTATTTCTGGCGATAGAAGTTCACTCTCGACGTGGTTCGGAAGTCACGTAAAGCCGTTGGCCCCGTTGCTGAATAACCACTGGTTCCATGCAACGTAAAAACGCCATACAAACAAAATACACTTTTCAGACCTTTTCCCTGTCAATTTCCGTTTCAGCGTTGAATTACCCCATAGGTCCCAGAGCGTGGCCTTTGGCCGAAACTATATTCTGTTATAAATATTGCATAAAAGCCTTGCATTTCCACAGATCCTATAAATGTTGCCGATGGGTTTCCTTGATATCACCGAATGGTTTGTGCTCCGTAGAAAGAAGAACCAAAGAGAACACGTTTCTTTTTTCGTACTGCGACCGCTGACGCACTGGAAGCCAGTGGCATTCAAGTGTCACGTTCAAATACTTGACTTTCGGGTAGAATATCGAGGGCCGACAGAGACCAGATAGGAAGAAGACGGAAGGAGTCTCACGGTCCGACCAACACGTGTTGTTTCTGACACCTTTGCTTTCGGGAATGATTCGTTGATTACCCTGACGACTGTATTTAAGGCGAGAGAATTTTATTTTTTTCTCTAGATTCTACGTCATTCTTATGGAAAAATAGTCATGGACTTGAAGCTTCTTATGAAGAAAAGCGTCGAAGATACTAATTGATGTTTGACGCGTGAGAATTTTATTTTATTCTCTAGATTCTACGGCAGTCTTATGGAAAAATAGGCATGGACTTGAAGCTTCTTGTAAAAAGAAGCGTCGAAGATGCTTAATGGGTTTTTCTTTTATCTACTTAATCCTGGAGCCATAGACTTGATTGACATTCCAATTGTCGTTTCAGAGGAGAACTTCATTGAAACGTACGTGGTAATGATCTCGCCCTAGTTCTGCGTTTTACTTTGTAGACAAACCCTTGTCGTTGTCGAGTTTTTAGGTGAACGCCTTTTTTTCGTAAAACTCCTTGAGCAGTTGCAATAATCTAGGGCTGAGAACTAAAATGGCCAATGTCAAAAAATGGCCGATTGTAGTTAAGACCGTCACTAAACCAGAAATTTATCTCTGTTTCAGTGCTATGATGTCCAATGTTATAAGTTAAGCAATCACCCCAAAAAAAAGCTTTCGTTTGCTGTACTTACCTGAATTTTACTAAAGGAAGCAATATTTTAAATGCTTTTTTTCTGAAAACGTGGTTTTATGACATTGGCCCTTCTAGTTCTCAGCCCTAGATTATTGTTCTTCGGATATTTTTCGGTTATTTTTCGTTTATCATTTTCCAGATGAACTTCCTGGCAGCAGAGACATCGTTGATCTCTGTTCAGTTTTTGGGGAAAATTTTCTTGGAAAGGCCTTTTAAAATTTAATTGAAAGAGCCCTTTAAAAATGTGATTGGAAAGGCCCTTTCAAAAAGTAATTAAAAAGGCCCTTTCGGGACATTTACTTCAAAAGGCCCTTAAAATGTAATGAAGAAGGACCTTTATGTGATTTAAAAGAACCATTCAAGACATTTTATTGAAAAGGCCTCTTGATGTAATTAAAACGGCCCTTTAAGTGAAATTAAAAAGGCTCTATATAAAGTAATTAAAAAATCTATTTAAAATGTGATTGAAATGGCCCCTTTGAAACTATAATTGAAAAAATCTTTTCAGGCGTAATTGGAAAGGCCCTTTCAAGATGTTATTTTCAAAATATAATTGAAAAGGCCCTTTCAAAACATGTAATTTCAAAGGTCCTTTAAAATTCAATGACAAATGTTATTGAAAAGGTAATTTAAAATGTCATTGAAAAAACCCTTTCAAAATGCAATTCGAAAGGCCATTTGAAAAATATGATTGAAACCCTGCTTTGAAAAATGTTATAAAAAGGACCTTCCAAGAAATTTTAATTGAAAAAGACCCTAAAAAAAGATGTAATTAAAACTTACAACGGACTTTTTTTTTTTTTTTTTTTTTTTTTTTTTTTTTATGAGTTACGACATAGCCTTTTATAGGTTACAGCAAGACACACTCAAACGTCGCCTGAAAAAGTGATGAAATGAACGTGTGAGGGAACATCGTGCTTGAAAGGGGGGAAGAGAGAGAGATAAGTTTGTTTTGTAATAGAGATTGGCTTGGTATATGAATGTCTGTGAGATAGAGTGGGTTGGTGTATGAATGCGTGTGAGATAGAGTGAGAGATAATATTGGTGCATGAGTTTGCGTTAGGGAGAGACAGACAGAGAGAGAGAGAGACCCACTGAGAGTAAGTGTTACAGAAGAAGCGTGAGAAAGATAGTAAGGTTGCTCTGAGAGAGAGAGAGAGAGAGAGAGAAGAGGAGGAGGAGGAGGAGAGATAGAGTGAGAGATAACATTGGTGCATGAGTTTGTGTTAGGGAGAGAGAGAGAGAGAGAGAGACCCCCACAGGGAGTAAGTGTTATAGAATAAGCGTGAGAAAGATAGTAAGGTTGCTCAGAGAGAGAGAGAGAGAGAGAGAGAGAGAGAGAGAGAGAGAGAGAGAGAGAGAGAGAGGAGGAGGAGGAGGAGGAGGAGGAGAATGAACACCGAGTTGACCTGACGAAAAATCGATCATTAACAGGTGTGGGACGAGACGACAGGTAAGAGAAAGGGACTTCTATCTTATGAGGACTTTCCCTAATTGATAAAAAAGAGAGATACCCAATTATTAAAGGAAGAATACTATTATATTACTCTGCCATAGATCTAGTATTGAATTTCCATTTTTTTCTCGCAAGTTTTTCCTTTCACTTAAGGGTGAAATTAAATCATGAAATAAAGGGGTGAAATTAAACCATGAAATAAAGGGGTGAAATTAAACCATGAAATAAAGGGGTGAAATTAAACCATGAAATGAGTTAATTGTTTGATTTTATGAGCAAATCTAGCGCCGCACCTGAAAGCAGCTTATTTTTTGTAATAATGTTGGCGTTAGGTACTAAGGACTCTCTCTCTCTCTCTCTCTCCTCTCTCTCTCTCTCTCTCTCTGTATATTTTTTTTATATATATATATATATATATATATATATATATATATATATATATATATAGTACTTATGTATATTATGTGTGCATATACACATATTTCTATATATAATGTCACCCTGGTGCACGAATTGTGATGTATGCATGTTTATAACCAGCAGTAATCCATATTATGTAGCATGTAGGAATTAATGCCGAAATAGCGAAATGGCCACTGCGTTGTTGACATTCGAACATGTTTGCTCGGACTTAAACATTATTAGACAACATGCTGCCATGTTTCGTTATTACGTATCACTTTTCGTCCCGAACCATTTTTGTCAGAAAAGTGGCCATGTGTGATGCGTCCGTTTTCTTCTTCTTCTTCTTCTTCTTACTATTATTATTATTATTATTATTATTATTATTATTATTATTATTATTATTATTATTATTATTATTATGGAAGCAATAGAATTTGAAGAAAGTTGTCCTTCAACTTAATGAAAGTAGAAAATTATTAAAATTCAAAACATCGAGAAACGTTTTATGGATTTAATTTGTCCGCTTCTTACTGACATAAGGAAGCCTTCCATTTTATCATCAGTGTTATTTCTAAGCTAAAATAAATTAAGAAATCTGTCCTCGGTATCAGCAGGCGAACCTTCTGCGGTCAAAAACCCCAAAAAATAAAATAAATGAATAAATAAATAAATATAAAAGGAGCAAAGGAAACACGAATTACCAAAAATAAACCTTAACTCGTTGAACCAGCCGGAGTATTGCAGGAAATGCAGCTTCATTTTTCTTCCAAAATAGCTTTCTGAATCCTCCCGTTTATACAGAAATGACTTCTGCAATGTTTTTTATTCTTGGCTGTGAGTGTAATTAAGTAAAACTCATTGTCACTGTTGTTATAAATGTTATGTTCTTTGTATTATTATTATTATTATTATTATTATTATTATTATTATTATTATTATTATTATTATTATTATTATTATTATTATTCTGACTCATGATATCATGAATTCTGAAATGGTGAGCAAAGTACAATCAACAATCATTTTGTAGTTAATACTAAGTGGTACCTATATTTAAATTGGTAATGAGGGCTTACCAGGTTCTCTTAAGGTTTCTATAAATTTTGATATATCTAGACAACAAAATAATAATAATAATAAAAATGGAGAAACAAATTCACAGTAATGTAAATGTACAAATGTTTAAATTTAAAACTTTAAGGATAACTTTCGGGAATCTGTTCGGTTCCCTTAATCAATAATAATAATAATAATAATAATAATGATGAATAATAATAATAATAATAATATTAATTCTCCCTTACAGGAAGTATTGTAGTATCTAATAGCTTATTTTAATTTTTGGAAACAGTATTGTTAATCGACTGTAATTGCTTCGCCAGGCCTTAGTATACTATGAATCAATATTGACATTACCATCGTAAAGTAGATCTTATACTTACATGAACGGAGGCGCGCTGTTCTGATATTCCTTAGAGAAGAAATTTGAAAAAAAACAATGGATATGTACTTGTAAAGCTTTTGTGAAAAGGGTAACCAAAAATACGAAACACGAACCCATACATACATACAGACACACCAACAAATTTCATACTTTTGTTACTGTCTGAGTATGACCTCCCCTTTTGCAACGGTACATAAAAGGTCCCGTGAATTATGCGGGGAAGAATTGAGTTCACAGGGTCATTCCGTGAACAACTCTCGGCTGAATTATTACGGAGATGCTATTTGCCATTAGGTCTAGCTCTAATTGAGTTCGTTGTTTACGCTAACCAAACAGAGGTCTGAAGGACTCTCTCTCTCTCTCTCTCTCTCTCTCTTGCTCGCTGTATCCAGTGCATATCTTCCTTCGTTGTGGACACATATGCCTATATCTACTTATATATTATACAGACATATATATATATATATATATATATATATATATATATATATATATATATATACATACATACATACATATATACATATATGTGTGTGTGTTCGTGCGCGCGCGCGCATGAATACAGCTCATTTCAAGACACCGAACTGTTCGAGTAACCATTTTGTCGTAAAGATAGAAAATGCCATTACATGCATTGATTACTAGCACATTTCCCCGAAGGAAGAGAAGGCAAGGCTGTTGTTTATCCCTGGAAACATCTCCCCTCCCCCCCGTTTCCAATATCCCCTCCCTCACCCTTCCCCCATGCTTCAACGCCATTAGGGTCTAGCTTCAATGGATGGCTTAATGGTGTCCCTTGCACCATTGTTGCCTCTTCCTGTCTCACCAGCAGCGATCTATCTTGTGGGTAAATACCAGAACAAGTAGATGCCATCTCTCTCTCTCTCTCTCTCTCTCTCTCTCTCTCTCTCTCTCTCTCTCCAATCTACTTTATGTCGATTATTCGCTTTCTTGTTCTCTGGCTGCAAATAAATTTCGATTCTTTGTGCATCTTGTATTCTCTATGTAAATCAATGTGATCCTGTTTGCCTGTAAGTCCAGACTTCGTATTGACGCTCGAATCTATTTTACTGCGAATGATTCTTATTTTCTCATTCTCTTTCCGAAAACACGCGAGGCTTTATCGCGCTCTTTCTCTGTCTGTCTATTTCTGTCTTCTTCCTGTTTTACTACCAAGGCTTCTTTCCCCAATATTTTCCTCTTCTCTGTCGGTAAATGAGATCCTCTCTCTCTCTCTCTCTCTCTCTCTCTCTCTCTCTCTCTCTCTCTCTCTCTCTCCTGTTTTACTGTAAAGGCTTCTTTCCCCAATATTTTCCTCCTCTCTGTCGGTAAATGAGATCCTTTCTCTCTCTCTCTCTCTCTCTCTCTCTCTCTCTCTCTCTCTCTTCTCTCTGTGCGCGCGCGCGCGAATAAATGAGACCTGATTTCCGGGTCTTGCCGAAACAGCGAGCTACGATATCATTTAGTTTTTCTCCAGTGAAGACGTAAAGTGCGACTCGAAATGTATTTTCGAAACATCACCGCCCTGAAATAGGAGGGAGGATGGGTGAGACAGTCCCGCCGCATTCGATGGAGGGGTCTGAAGGGAGAGGGTGGTGGGGGAGAGAGAGAGGGAGGGTGGGAGGGAGGGTTGAGGCTAGAGGGAGGGGTAAAGGGATGCAACCGATAGGGAGCATTTGGAGGCGACGTATTAGGAGACCCGATCTTCTCCTAATTATTTAGGCAGGACAGAGAAGAAGAACTGGGCGTGTAAGGTCGCCTGATTCTCTACCTGGCTTGACGTTCCAGTTGGGAGGCTTCCTGAATACCTGCTATCGAGAAATGTACTGCCATTGTTAGATAGTCTATTTAGGCTGCTACGTACTGCTGTATTTCTGCCATCTAGCTACCTTTTTTTTTTTTTTAACCTTCTTAGGTCTAATGATCATTCTTTAGTCTATGGTCGCAAGCGTTCTGAAAACCTGCTATCGAGAGATCTAATGACATTGATAGATGTCAGATTTACATACTAATTCTAAGTCCACCAGTTATTATTTTCCCTTCTTAAGCCTAATGAATATTCCTTAGACCTTGATCGCAATCGTCGTGAATACGTGCTATAGAAAAAAGTAGTGGACAGGTAGCCTATTAAGGTTTTACGTACTGGTGTATTTTTCTCATCTAGCTAAATCTTCAGTCCATCTCATGTTGTATTACTCTTCCGCGAGTTCCTGCCTCCTTTTTTTTTTTTTTTTTTTTTTTTTTACTTATTATCTATTTATTTATTTTTTTGCTTCTTAGGTATAAGGGGTAAACATAACCATGAAGGCAACATTGATACCAAGGTCTGTGTACCTCCTTCAATTGTGTATTTCCTTATATTTCATACTTTTACCCTCGGCATATCTTCTTCTTTCCTTTACCGACCATTATCAACGCCCAGTTGCGTCATAGTCACTAGTGGAGAGAGAGAGAGAAACTCGCATGGCATTGGCATTTATACGTGGTGCTTTTCCTTATTTTGTGTATCTCCCCTGACAAATCTTTCATAAATTCCCTATTCTACCTGTTTCATACGCGTTTAGTCGTCCTGTTAAAGTCATCGTACGTTGTGTCTTTGCCTCAAGCCGAGCCTTTCCTTTCTAACGCGATATTTGATCGTTTTCTTCAGAAAGATTCTGATTCAGTTCTTTGTATCTTAGTCGCAAGACAAAGGTACGAGGAAAAGAAATCTTGCGTCAGAAATTCCACTCTCGGTATATCTTTCGCTAACGTCTCCCTGCTCAACAGCTGTTGACATAAGAGAAACCAGAGCCGGGAGACGAAATAGCGCTGAAAAAAAATTAAAAAGATGACGAAGTAGAGCAAAAAAAAATTAAAAAGATGACGAAGTAGAGCAAAAAAAAATTAAAAAGATGACGAAGTAGCGCTGAAAAAAAATTAAAAAGATGACGAAATAGTGCTAAAAAAATTTAAAAGATGACGAAATAGCGCTGAAAAAAAATTAAAAAGATGACGAAATAGCGCTGAAAAAAAAATTAAAAAGATGACGAAATAGCGCAAAAAAAATTAAAAAGATGACGAAATTGCGCTGAAAAAAAAATGAAAAAGATGACGAAATAGCGCTGAAAAAAAATGAAAAAGATGACGAAGTAGCGCTGAAAAAAAATGAAAAAGATGACGAAGTAGCGCTGAAAAAAAATGAAAAAGATGACGAAGTAGCGCTGAAAAAAAAATGAAAAAGATGACGAAATAGCGCTGAAAAAAAATTAAAAAGACGAAATAGCGCTGAAAAAAAATTAAAAAGATGACGAAATAGCGCTGAAAAAAAATGAAAAAGATGACGAAATAGCGCCGAAAAAAAATTAAATAGATGACGAAATAGCGCTGAAAAAATGAAAAAGATGACGAAGTAGCGCTGAAAAAAAAATGAAAAAGATGACGAAATAGCTGAAAAAAAATGAAAAAGATGACGAAGTAGCGCTGAAAAAAAATGAAAAAGATGACGAAGTAGCGCTGAAAAAAAATGAAAAAGATGACGAAGTAGCGCTGAAAAAAATGATGACGAAGTGCGAAAAAAAAAAATGATGACGAGCTGAAAAAAAATGAAAAAGATGACGAAGTAGCGCTGAAAAAAAATGAAAAAGATGACGAAGTAGCGCTGAAAAAAAATGAAAAAGATGAAGTAGCGCTGAAAAAAAATGAAAAAGATGACGAAGTAGCGCTGAAAAAAAAAGAAAAAGATGACGAAGTAGCGCTGAAAAAAAATGAAAAAAAGAGACGAAATAGCGCTGAAAAAAAAATTGAAAAAGAGACGAAAGTAGCGCACTGAATAAAAAGATGACGAAGTAGCGCTGAAAAAAAATGAAAAAGATGACGAATAGCGCGAAAAAAAATAAAAAAAATAGGAAAAAGAGACATGAAGAATAGCGCTGTGAAAAAAAATGAAAAAGATGACGAAGTAGCGCTGAACAAAACTGAAAAAGATGACGCACTCACGCGCTGAAAAAAATGAAAAAGGATGAAAAAACGAAGTAGCGCCTGAAAAAAAATGAAAAGTATGACGAAGTAAGCGCTGAAAAAAAAATGAAAAAAAGAGAAGTAGCGCTGAAAAAAAAAATGGAAAAAAAGATGGACGAATAGGCTGAAAAAAAAAATGAAAAAGATGGGAACGAATAGCGCTTGAAAAAAAAATGAAAAAATAACGAAGAAATTAGCGATGAAAAAAAATGAAAAAGATGACGAAAAAGTAGCGCTGAAAATAAAAAAATGAAAAAGATGACGAAGTAGAGGCTGGAAAAAAAATGAAAAAAGATGGACGAAGTAGCCTGCTGAAAAAAAAATGAAAAAAGCTAACGAAGGAGCGCTTTGAAAAAAATGAAAAAGATGCCGAAATAAAGGCTGAAAAAAAAAATGAAAAAAGATGTACGACAGTAGCGGCTGAAAAAAAAATGGAAAAAGATTGACGAAAGTAAGCGCTTGAAAAAAAATTTGAAAGATGAAACGAAGTTAGCGGCTGAAAAAAAATGAAAAAGAAAAAAAATGACGAAGTAAAAAGCGCTTGAAAAAAAATGAAAAAGATACGATAATAAAGCGCTGGAAAAAAACATGAAAAGATGAAGTAGCGCTAAAAAAAATGAAAAAGATGACGAAGTAGCGCTGAAAAAAAATGGAAAAAGATGGACGAAAGTAGCGCTTGAAAAAAAAAGAAAAAGAAAAAAATGAAACGAAGTAAGCGCTGAAAAAATGAAAAAGATGACGAAAAGTAGCGCCCTGAAAAAAAAATGAAAAAAGGAATGACGAAGTAAAAGGCTGAAAAAAAATGAAAAAGATGACGAAAGTAGCGCTGAAAAAAAATGAAAAAGAAAAAAAATGACGAAGGTAAAGCGGCCTGAAAAAAAAATGAAAAAAGATTGACGAAAGTAGGCCGCTGAAAAAAAATGAAAAAAAAGAATGACCGAAGTAGCGCTTGAAAAAAAATGAAAAAGAGACGAAAAAGGTAGCGCTGAAAAAAAACGAAAAAGTGACGAAGTAGCGCTTGCAAAAAAAATGGAAAAAGATGACGAAATAGGCGCTTTGAAAAAAATGGAAAGAAGGCACGAAATTAGCGGGAGACCGGGCAGTGGGCGGGGGAAAAAAATAAGCCAAAGTAACGCCGAAGATCTAAAAGGAGGATGAAGAAATAGCGCGGAAAAACTAAGTAGATAATGAAACAGCGGAGGAGGGAGTAATTAAAAAATGACGAAATACGCTGGAAAATTAAAAGGGCAACCAAATATCGGTGGAAAATCTAAACTCAAAATATAACGAAATAGTGGCGCAGGAAAAACGAAAGAGGTGATGGTAAGTAATGTTGGAAAATTAGCAAATGACAAAATAACATTGGAAAAAATGAGAAAACGATAAATTAACTGGAAAAAACGGAAAGAAAAGGCAAAATAGCGCAAGGAAAAACAAAAGAAAAAGGACAATATAGCATAAGGAAAAGACAAAATGGCGTAATTAAAAGCAAATAACAAAAATTAAGTGGTAAAATAGCAAGATGAATGATGACAAATCACAATGACAAAACCAAAAGACGAAATGATGAAATGTCTGAAATAAAAACAAGAATGGAAATATTTAATAGTCCTTGAAAACCAGAAATGGTGAGATGAAATTGCACGGGGGTACGAATAATAGAAAGACGGAATAACACGGAGAGAAAATGGGTAAAAATAGGTGGGAGCGAGAGCAGCCAGAAGCGAAATGTCAGAATAGCCTGGCAAAAATTTGAAATGGATAATGAAATAGGAAAAGACGAGAAAGGAAATATGACAGTATAGCGCGGAATGAGCAAACTACCGTCTAAAAAAATCGTGGGAATAGTTGCCAAAATTGGTGAAAAAGCGCGGGAAGTCCTAAAGGGGAAGGAAGGAATAAAGATATCAATATATATATATATATATATATATATATATATATATATATAATAGATGAATTAATAAAAAAATAAAAGAAGGAAATGTGAAATATCAAGGGAAAAATGAATAAGCAAATTAACGGGTAGAAAGAAAATAGTAAAAATTGCGCAGAAGTTTGTTCGGACAATCGAGTTTTCTGTACAGCGTATAATCAAGTCCACCGGAAATAGATCTCTCTATCGGTAGTCTCTGCTGTATGAGTCGGGCCCGTGAAACTTTAACCACGGTCCGGTGGTGGCCTGGCCTATATCATTGCCAAACGCACCATTATGTCTAACTTTAACTTGGATAGAATAAAACTACTGATGATAGAGGGCTGCAATTTGGTAAGTGTGATGATTGGAGAGTGGATGATCACGTACCAGTTTGCAGCCCTCCAGCCTTTGTAGATAAATTTTAAGATCTAAGGGCGGACAAACAAAAAAAAAAAAAAGTGCGGACGGACGGACAAAGCCAGCACAATAGTTCTCTTTTACAGAAAACTAAATAACTAATCAGTTCCAGAAAATATATAAAAGAACATCCCAAAAGCGCGGGAAAATCCTGAGGAGAGTATGACACAAAATAGCGCAAGAAAGTCCTGAGGAAGAATATGATGGAACAGCGTGGGAAAATCCTGAGGAAGAATATGATGCAACAGTGCAGGAAAATCCTGAGGAAGAATGTGATGCAAAAGCTCGCGAAAATCCTGAGAAAGAATACGATGCAACAGCACGGGAAAATCCTTAGGAGGAATATGAGGCAATAACGCGGGAAAA